>NC_068422.1:56130307-56469592 GCF_023373465.1 Oncorhynchus keta | reverse complement strand
CAGATGCACAATCAAGAGCATCCTGTCGGGCTGTATCACCGCCTGGTATGGCAACTGCTCCGCCCACAACCATAAGGCTCTCCAGAAGGTAGTGAGGTCTGCACAACGCATCACCGGGGGCAAACAGCCTGCCCTCCATGACCCCTACAGCGCCTGATAGCGCAGGAAGGCCATAAAGATCATCAAAGACAACAACCACCCGAGCCACTGCCTGTTCACCCCACTATCATCCAGAAGGTGAGGTCAATACAGGTGCATCAAAGCAGGGACAGAGAGAATGAAAAACATCTTCTATCTTAAGGCCATCAGACTGTTAAACAGCCACCACTAACAATGAGTGGCTGCTGCCAACATACTGACTCAACTCCAGCTCACTTTAATAATAGAATTGATGGGAACTGATGGAAAAAATGTATCACTAGTCACTTTAAACAATGCCACATAATATAATGTCTACATACCCTACGTTACTCATCTCATATGTATATTCTGTACTCTATATCATCTACTGCATCTTGCCATCTTTATGTAATACATGTATCACTAGCCACTTTAAACTATGCCACTTTTATGTTTACATAACCTACATTACTCATCTCATATGTATATACTCTACTCGATACCATCGAGTACAGTTTATACATCTTGCCTATGTCATTCTATACCATCACTCATTCATATATCTTTATGCACATATTATTTATCCCTTTACACTTGTGTGTATTAGGTAGTAGTTGTGGAATTCTTAGGTTAGATTACTTGTTGGTTATTACTGCATTGTCGGAACTAGAAGCACAAGCATTTCGCTACACTCGCATTAACATCTGCTAACCATGTGTATGTGACAAATAAAATGTTATTTGATTTGATTTACTGTAGATTCAAAGGTTGTAAAAATGGGGAGAGGTCTGTCCATAATAAAGAGATGCTCTACTTAGACACCACACTCCAAAAAGTCCTTCTGGCTCTAGTTTTGTCTAATCTTGATTCTTGTCCAGTCTGGTGGTCAAGTGCTTCAAGTAAAGACCTAGTTAAGTTGCAGCTGGCCCAGAACAGAGCAGCACATTTTGCTTTTCATTGTAATCAGAGGGCTGATTATAAAAACTATACATACCAGTCTCTCTTAGCTAAGAGTTGAGGAGAGTGACTGCATCACTTCTTTTCATAGGAAACAATGTGTTGAAAATTCCAAATTGTTTGCATAGTCAATTTACACACAGCTCTGACACACACTTTCTTTTCACAGTCCACAGATCCAGAACAAATTCAAGAAAAAATACAGTATCATATAGAGCAATTTTTGCATGGAACTGCTCCATCTCATATTGCTCAAATGAACAGCAAACCTGGTAAAAAAAAAGGAACATGTTAAGCCTTCCCCTATTTGACCTAGGTAGTTTGTGGGTATGTAGGCTGTGTGTGCCTTTTTGCATTTGTTTTTTTACTTTGTGCCGTTCTGTCCTTGAGCTGTTCTTGTCTATTAATGTTCTGTGTTATGTCATGTTTCATGATTTGTGTGGACCCCAGGAAGAGTAGCTGCTGCTTTGCATCAGCTATGGGGAGCCTAATAAAATATCAAATAGTGTGGCAGTTGAAGGGAGAACAATAACAAAACCAGCTGATATTCCCAATCAATTTGCAGATTTTTTTTACAAAGAATACTAATTTATTGAGAGAATGTACAGTAAACACAATTTTCAAACAAGCTATTCTCCAATGTTCGCAAATTGTTTGTAAATTGTTCAGTTATTCTGAACTCTGGCACAATCAGATGAGAGTACTCTGAAATCGGAGTAGATTTTTCAGACTGAATTTACAAACGCACCTGAAAATGTGACTTGCATAGTTGAGTCTTTTGTTAGCTAGCTAGGTAAACAATGAACCATAATCCCATCTCAATATATTACTACCCTGCATGAATCTGCAGGTATCTAATCAACCAGGTTCAATGTTAACTCACTAACATCAGGCTATAACTAGCCAAGCAAATGGCTCTGAGATACAAATAATAAGATCATTCACACAATTGTAACTCGCTAACAGTATACTTTAACTTGAAATGAAAACAATTGTAAAAAATGATGAGCGTGTAATATCTGAAAATGTAGCTGGCAAGACAATCTTACCCATATACAGTGCCTTGCGAAAGTATTCGGCCCCCTTGAACTTTGCGACCTTTTGCCACATTTCAGGCTTCAAACATAAAGATATAAAACTGTATTTTTTTGTGAAGAATCAACAACAAATGGGACACAATCATGAAGTGGAACGACATTTATTGGATATTTCAAACTTTTTTAACAAATCAAAAACTGAAAAATTGGGCGTGCAAAATTATTCAGCCCCTTTACTTTCAGTGCAGCAAACTCTCTCCAGAAATTCAGTGAGGATCTCTGAATGATCCAATGTTGACCTAAATGACTAATGATGATAAATACAATCCACCTGTGTGTAATCAAGTCTCCGTATAAATGGACCTGCACTATGATAGTCTCAGAGGTCCGTTAAAAGCGCAGAGAGCATCACGAAGAACAAGGAACACACCAGGCAGGTCCGAGATACTGTTGTGAAGAAGTTTAAAGCCGGATTTGGATACAAAAAGATTTCCCAAGCTTTAAACGTCCCAAGGAGCACTGTGCAAGCGATAATATTGAAATGGAAGGAGTATCAGACCACTGCAAATCTACCAAGACCTGGCCGTCCCTCTAAACTTTCAGCTCATACAAGGAGAAGACTGATCAGAGATGCAGCCAAGAGGCCCATGATCACTCTGGATGAACTGCAGAGATCTACAGCTGAGGTGGGAGACTCTGTCCATATGACAACAATCAGTCGTATATTGCACAAATCTGGCCTTTATGGAAGAGTGGCAAGAAGAAAGCCATTTCTTAAAGATATCCATAAAAAGTGTTGTTTAAAGTTTGCCACAAACATGTGTTTGGTGTGGGTCAGTGTCAATGACAGTGTGTTGGCAGCAGCCACTCAATGTTAGTGGTGGCTGTTAAACAGTCTGATGGCCTTGAGATAGAAGCTGTTTTTCAGTCTCTCGGTCCCAGCTTTGATGCACCTGTACTGACCTCACCTTCTGGATGATAGCGGGGTGAACAGGCAGTGGTTCGGGTGGTTGATGTCCTTGATGATCTTTATGGCCTTCCTGTAACATCGGGTGGTGTAGGTGTCCTGTAGGGCAGGTAGTTTGCCCCCGGTGATGCGTTGTGCAGACCTCACTACCCTCTGGAGAGCCTTACGGTTGAGGGCGGAGCAGTTGCCGTACCAGGTGGTGATACAGCCCGCCAGGATGCTCTCGATTGTGCATCTGTAGAAGTTTGTGAGTGCTTTTGGTGACAAGCCGAATTTCTTCAGCCTCCTGAGGTTGAAGAGGCAATGATCCAAAATATAAAGCAAAATATAAAGCAAAATCTACAATGGAATGGTTCAAAAATAAACATATCCAGGTGTTAGAATGGCCAAGTCAAAGTCCAGACCTGAATCCAATCGAGAATCTGTGGAAAGTACTGAAAACTGCTGTTCACAAATGCTCTCCAACCAACCTCACTGAGCTCGAGCTGTTTTGCAAGGAGGAATGGGAAAAAAATTCAGTCTCTCGATGTGCAAAACTGATAGAGACATACCCCAAGCGACTTACAGCTGTAATCGCAGCAAAAGCTGGCACTACAAAGAATTAACTTAAAGGGGCTGAATGCATGATTGCATGCCCAATTTTTCAGTTTTTGATTTGTTAAAAAAGTTTGAAATATCCAATAAATGTCGTTCCACTTCATGATTGTGTCCCACTTGTTGTTGATTCTTCACAGAAAAATACAGTTTTATATCTTCATGGTTGAAGCCTGAAATGTGGCAAAAGGTCGCAAAGTTCAATGGGGCCGAATACATTCGCAAGGCACTGTATATCATGGTTGGATGCCCTGTCACAGATGCCATGGTTGACCTTAGTTTGAAAATATAATATCTCCTTAGCTTTGATACTTGAATTCCACTGATTTCAAAACTCGGTCCTCCAGAAAGTGGTGCGCAACACTTGTGCAGTTATACTAAGCAATTTTTGTTTAAAAGAAATGAGTGTTAGACAGGATTACCTAGACATACTGACCAGCTCAAATGGACAGGAAGCATGCTATATGGCAGACCAATCCCAATTCATCGCTCGGCATGTCCAGCCCACACATTATCTCAGCCAATCATGGCTAGCGGGAAGGTTGCCGGCTTTTTCTGAGGCTAAACCATCTAGGCTCGTAATTTAACATTTTTATTTGTATTTACCGATGGCATAGAAGTCTGGTAATAAGGCATATCAAAATGCACATGTTCCAGAAGGCATTGCTGCCAAAAAACACATTGATTAAAAAAAAATTCAATTGGCTCTCGTGTGAAGTAGTGATGTCATGTGTTGCCCCATTTTCTGGCCTCTAGGTCACCAGGCTGCTCGTTAGGGCACACACCTGTCATCAGAGTTACGCGCATAATGACACACACGTGGACTCCATCACCTCTTTGATTATCTGTTCTTTATATGTCACTGCCTTCAGTTTCTTCCCCAGTCGTCATTGTTCCTGTTTCATGTCGGTTCGCTGTTTGTGTTTATTGTTATGTTAATTTATTTATTAACCTGTTACTCCGACCCCCCACTTTTTTGAACATTCTGTTAAAAATCGCGCAACATTTCAGCACCCTGCTGCTCATGCCAGGAATATAGTATATGCATATGATTAGTATGTGTGGATAGAAAACACTCAGATGTTTATAAAACTGGTTAAATCACGGCTGTGACTATAACAGAACGTGAGTTTCATCGAAAAGTGCAGGAAAATCTGATCACTGAAAATGGAAAAATATATCCATGCGCGACTTGAACCCATTGATAAAGGTAAACCACATTTAATGGGGCTGAGGTTGCAATACCTACAGCTTCCACACGTTGTCTAGAGTCTTGTCATTTGCCTACTCTTTGTTTCTTGGTCAAACAGACGCAAGGCAGCGCAGTTCTTCCGGTCTCCGACCGGATATTTTGGTTGAGATTTACCCGGACATTATTTCCAGACGGACAGCTAAAGAATATACTTCGCCTCGTGATCAATTTGATCGCTTATTAACGTTTACTAATACCTAAAGTTGCATTACAAAAGTATTTCGAAGTGTTTTGTGAAAGTTTATCGTCAACTTTTTTAATTTAAAAAAATGACGTTACGTTATAAGATGCTATTTTTTTTCGTTTATCACACAGTCTTCATAGATCGATATCTAGGCTATATATGGACCGATTTAATCGAGAAAAAAAAACAATAGTGATTATGGGACATCTAGGAGTGCCAACAAAGAAGATGGTCAAAGGTAATGAATGTTTTATATTTTATTTGTGCGGTTTGTGTAGCGATGACTATGCTAATTATTTTGTTTACGTCCCCTACGGGTCTTTTGGGGTGTTACATGCTATCAGATAATAGCTTCTCATGCTTTCGCCGAAAAGCATTTTAAAAATCTGACTTGTTGCCTGGATTCACAACGAGTGTAGCTTTAATTCCATACCCTGCATGTGTATTTTAATGAACGTTTGAGTTTTAACTAGTACTATTAGCATTTAGCGTAGCGCATTTGCATTTCCAGATGTCTAGATGGGACGCCTGCGTGTCAGGTAGGAGCAAGAGGTTAAATGTATTCACTCCCAGAACATGCTTACCGACTCATAGTGTTCATCGTTACAAGTGACCTGCGACATACAGTGCCTTGCAAAAGTATTCACAACCGTTCGCATTTAAAAAAAAAACAGAATTGCATTACAATCTGGAAATTAATTGGATTTTAACCTTTATTTAACCAGGTAGGCTAGTTGAGAACAAGTTCTCATTTGCAACTGCGACCTGGCCAAGACAAAGCATAGCAGTGTGAACAGACAACACAGAGTTACACATGGAGTAAACAATTAACAAGTCAATAATACAGTAGTAAAAAGGAGAGTCTATATACATCGTGTGCAAAAGGCATGAGGAGGTAGGTAGGCGAATAATTACAATTTTGCAGATTAACACTGGAGTGATAAATGATCAGATGGTCATGTACAGGTAGAGATATTAGTGTGCAAAAGAGCAGAAAAGAAAATAAATAAAAACAGTATGGGGATGAGGTAGGTAAAAATGGGTGGGCTATTTACCGATAGGCTATGTACAGCGATGTTTGAAGTTGGTGAGGGAAATAAAAGTCTCCAACTTCAGCGATTTTTGCAATTCGTTCCAGTCACAGGCAGCAGAGAACTGGAACGAAAGGCGGCCAAAATAGGTGATGGCTTTAGGGATGATCAGTGAGATACACCTGCTGGAGCGCGTGTTACGGGTGGGTGTTGCCATCGTGACATACACAAAATAGTCCAAATTGGTGAAGTGAAATTAAAAAAGTGAAAAAGTGGTGCGTGCATATTGTATGTATTCAACCTCTTTGCTATGAAGACCCTAAATAAGATCTGGTGCAACCAATAACCTTAGTCACATAATTAGTTAAATATAGTCCACCTGTGTGCAATCTAAGTGTCACATGATCTGTCACATGATCTCAGTATATATTCACGTGTTCTGAAAGGCCCCAGAGTCTGCAACACCACTAAGCAAGGGGCACCACCAAGCAATCGGCACCACGAACACCAAGGAGCTCTCTAAACAGGTCAGGGACAAAGTTGTGGAGAAGTACTGATCAGCGTTGGGTTAAAAAAAATATCCAAAACTTTGAACATCCCACAGAGCACCATTAAATCTATTTTTTTAAATGGAAAGAAAATGGCACCACAACAAACCTGTCAAGAGAGGGCCGCCCATCAAAACTCACGGACCAGGCAAGGAGGGAAATCATCAGAGAGGCAACAAAGAGACCAAAGATGACCCTGAAGGAGCTGCAAAGCTCCACAATGGAGATTAGAGTATCTGTCCATTTGACCATAAGACCACTCCACAGAGCTGGGCTTTACGGAAGAGTGGCCAGAAAAAAAGCCATTGCTGGGCCTTCCGGGTGGCGCAGTGGTCTAAGGCTGTGCCACCAGGATTTGAGTCCAGGCTCTGTCGCAGCCGGCCGCGACAGGGAGGCCCATGGGGCGGCACACAATTTGCCCAGCATCGTCCGGGTTAGGGAGGGTTTGGCCGGCAGATAAATCCTTTTCTCATCACGCACTAGCGACTCCTGTTCCTGACCAGGTCGCCAGTTGTACCTTGTTTCCTCCGACACATTGGTGAGGCTGGCTTCCGGGTTGGATGGGCATTGTGTCAAGAAGCAGTGTGGCTTGGTTGGGTTGTGTTTCGGAGGACACATGGCTCCCGACCCTCGTCTCTCCCGAGTCCGTACTGGAGTTGCATCGATGAGACAAGACTGTAACTACTACCAATTTGATACCACGAAATTGGGGAGAAAAAAGGGGTAAAAGCAACAAAAAAAAGTAATTGCTCAAAAACAAATAAGCAAACACGTTTGGTGTTCGCCAAAAGGCATGTGGGAGACTCCCCAAACATATGGAAGAAAGTACTCTGGTCAGATGAGACAAGGAAAACGCTATGTCTGGCGGAAATCCAACACTTCTCATCACCCTGAGAACACCATCATGTTTTGAACTGAAGGAATGATGGACGGCGCTAAATACAGAGAAATTCTTGAGGGAAACCTGTTTCCGTCTTCCAGAGATTTGAGACTGGGATGGAGGTTCACCTTCCAGCAGGAAAATGACCCTAAGCATACTGCTAAAGCAACACTCGAGTGGTTTAAAGGGAAACATTTAAATGTCTTGGAATGGCCTAGTCAAAACCCAGACCTCAATACAATTGAGAATATGCGGTATGACTTAAAGATTGCTGTACACCAGCATTCAACTTGAAGGAGCTGGAGCAGTTTTTCCTTCAGGAATGGGCAAAAATCCCAGCGGCTAGATGTGCCAAGCTTATAGAGACATACCCCAAGAGACTTGCAGCTGTAATTGCTGCAAAAGGTGGCTCTACAAAGTAAAGTATGGACTTTGGGGGGGCAGTTATGAGTTTTTTGTCTTATGTTGTGTGAATCAAATTACACAAACCCCCAAAAAATATATTTTAATTCCAGGTTGTAAGGCAACAAAATAGGAAAAATGCCAAGGCTGGTGAAAACTTTTGCAAGTTTCCTGAAACGGGTCACATGTACAGTATGTAGCTAGAGGGCTAAGCTGTGAACATTAGCAATGTCTTTCAAAAAGGAGACAACTCACAAATGCGGAAAAAATGCAATTTTATAAATTCTGACAATGACTGAATATGAAAGTCAGGAATCAGATTCTGAAGAGCTGCCCGCCCGACCTTGTATCCATTGAGAACCCTGAATCTGAGGACACCTTGCCCACTGACGAAGTCCCAGGTCCCTTCGAAGATGCTGGTGGTAATGGAGACAGACCGACAGTGAATGAAGTACAGGAGGTCTGTTGTAGCTGGAAGGCAGCCAGCCATTTCACCCCTCCTGGCCCTGCAGTTTGCTTTGATGAGTCTCAGTATGGAGTGCAAAGCTCCTTGCCATTTCGCTCTGAGGCAGAGTGCCGTTTCTGACAGAGGAGTGGTGGGAGACATAGTAGAGGAGACCAATCGCTACACCTACAGGAGAAGAGCTTCCTAGTTCTGCTGCGATGCCTTCGTCAACAATGCTGCTGCCAACCTAAATGACCCGTTACACAAAATAATTTATGTTCTTACCAACCTGACATCAGCATTTGGTCGGGTCTTTGTGCCATACCATGACTTACACATTGATGAGTCCCTGATGTTATGGAAGGGTAGGCTGGATTTCCGTCAATATATTCCCTCCAAAAGGCACAGGTTTGGGGTCAAGTTCTTTGTTATGTGCGACGTGAAGACATGATTTGTCCAGGACATTACATTTAACATTTACATTTACATTTAAGTCATTTAGCAGACGCTCTTATCCAGAGCGACTTACAAATTGGTGCATACACCTTATGACATCCAGTGGAACAGCCACTTTACAATAGTGCATCTAAATCTTTTTAGGGGGGGGTGAGAAGGATTACTTACCCTATCCTAGGTATTCCATTATATAGTCTACACAGGGTCCACCCCTGACATCCATTTTTATGAGGGTCTTGGGGTGTCCGGGTCCACGGTGATGACCATGCTGGTGAGGGATTTTTTGTAATTGGAAGTACAGTTCACATACAGTTCCATTATATGCCTTTAGAGATGGGGGGTGGAAATGCAGTTGTTCAATCACTGCATGAATATTAAATATGGGTTATGCATATTCACAAGTTCTTGCAGGTTTTTTTAATCTAGAACAAAAAAAGTTGTTGTTTAACCACCACTAATACTTCCATAAAATAGATGATAATTACATATAGGCCTATGTGTTTTCTTGCTGTGTTTTCATCCAGTAAAACAGTTAAGGAGTGTACGTTCAAACAATATGTTGCGAGCATACAAAGCCGGCTTCAATCATCAGCTTGAAAATGTCCAGCTCTAGTTATGATATTGGCAAATAATGTTCAAGACTTTGTGTGTGGTTTCTGAAAGTACAGAATCAAAAATTATTATTAGTAATTAGAATACAATATCAAGATATATCAATAAAACAATGAAAGTAACATAACACTGCTATAAAAAATTACATTGACAAAATCACAGATCATGAGTTCTATAACGTAAGAAACAGTAACTGTTGCGCTCCACAAGGGGGAAGGGCAGAACAGAGCTATGCTAAACAGGCCAAATGAAAACAAACCATGGTCATAAGGTCAAGGTATCTTCAAAAGACAACAAGCAAATACTTCTAACGCAATTAGCATTGTTTTACAATGTGGGGACCAGCCAGAAACTGTGAAACAGTTTGTGCAGGTCCTGTTCTGACAATGGGGAAGTGCTTGGGGAAGTTTGTCCAGCTCAGTAAAGCCAAAAATTATAATTGTCTACAGAAGTGAAATGGCCTACTTTTATGAGGAGGCGGAACACACAATTCAAACTGTTGTTCGAAAATCATTTGAGATTGACAAGTTTAAACCGCCTAGAAATTAAAAACTACTCAGAACTGCAATAAATACAGTATGCATGACTGATGGTGAATGCTGTATTTCTCTTGATTAGCTTATTTTTTTAACAACTAAATTAGACAATCAATGCTGTGTTATCTGATTGATGAGATGTTGATGAGCCGGGTCTTTATCTCCATTTGAGGTAGTAAAAACAAAATCAATGAAACTGTGTTGACTCCCATCATCGACTGCAATCTTCTCAATGTTTCAACAACTCTTGAGAATAAATGTGAGGAAATTAGAAAGCAATTCCACACTAAGTGGTCCTGTATATGAAACAATTATAAAGCACCTTATTTCAAATCGAAATCACCTTTTAGGGTTTTGGTTTATTTCATGTTGTAGGCCTAGATATAAACTGATTTGCAGGACCAAAATGTGTTTTTGTTTTACAATTAAATTGTCAAATGCAATTTGCCATGTTTATGCTGTATGCTTTACTGTAGGTATCGACAAGATTGGAGTGTTGACTATACATAATATATACACACAAAAGTGTCCTCGGTTGCAACACTCACTTCCGTGTTTCCAAACTGCCTCTGGAAACAATGTCAGCAAAATAACTGTTTGTCTGGAGCTTCATGAAATGGGTTTCCATGTCAGAACAACTGCACACAAGCCTAAGATCACCATGCGCAATGCCAAGCGTTGGCTGGAGTGGTGTAAAGCTTGCCGCCGTTGGACTCTGGAGCAGTGGAAATGCGTTCTCTGGAGTGATGGATCACGCTTCACCATCTGGCAGTCCGACAAACTAATCTGGGTTTGGAGGATGCCAGGAGAACGCTACCTGCCCGAACGCATAGTGCCAACTGTACATTTGGTGGAGGAGGAATAATGGTCTGGAGCTGTTTTCCATGGTTTGGTCTAGGCCCCTTAGTTCCAGTGAAGGGAAATCTTAACACAACATCCTACAATGACATTCTAGACGATTCTGTGCTTCCAACTTAGTGGAAACAGTTTGGTGAAGGCCCTTTCCTGTTTCAGCATGACAATTCCCCTGTGCACAAAGAGAGGTCCATACAGAAATGGTTTGTCAAGATCGGTGTGGAAGAACTTGACTGGCCTGCACAAAGCCCTTACCTCAACCCCATCAAACACCTTTGGGATGAATTGGACCGCCAACTGCGAGACAGGACTAACATCAGTATTCGACCTCACTAATGCTCGTGGCTGAATGGAAGCAAGTCCCCCCAGCAATGTTGCAACATCTGGTGGAAAGCCTTTTCAGAAGAGTGGAGGCTGTTATAGCAGGAAAGGGGTGACCAACTCTATATTAAAATGGCCATGATTTTGTAATGAGATGTTCGACAACCAGGTGTCCACATGAGTATAATCAATTTACAGGCATTAGCTATTGAAAGTATTATTATATATTGTTTTAACCTAAATCAAAAACAGTTTTTTAACAAAAATGCAACCGACATCAAAAAGCACTAATCGCTTAGCACTATTTAAAGAAGCTTAAGTAATAGCTAACGCCTGCAGATTGATTATACCCATGGGAGGAACATAAAATCAACACTCCAATCATCCCGATACCTACTATGAACCAAATACTGGTATTTTAAAACTGTTTTCAGCAATACTGTCCCTCTAACTTGAATTAGTATTATATTATTAATTAATACATATTAAACCTTTACTGTATAATACATCATGCTTTTTGAGGTCGGTTCCGTTTCTGTTCAGGTAAAAAACAAAAAACCCGGTTTCAGATTTCAATGATGATACTTACAATTATTTTAGTGCGTTTTTATCAAAATTATAAAGACAAATATTGAGAACATTCAATTGCCAAAA
Source organism: Oncorhynchus keta (assembly GCF_023373465.1). Classification (NCBI taxonomy): domain Eukaryota; kingdom Metazoa; phylum Chordata; class Actinopteri; order Salmoniformes; family Salmonidae; genus Oncorhynchus; species Oncorhynchus keta. Next base: position 56,457,741 of record NC_068422.1, on the reverse strand, counting down.
CATTCCATTATAATATTCCATTATCTTTTTAAATGTGATAATAGAAAATAATTTTATTCCTTAGTAATCATAACCAAAAATAAATCAACAATTTGGTTAATCGCTCAGCACTATTCCATAATGATGAAATTACCCTACACACAGCCATTTCATTGAGTGCGAGTATTCAGTTAATTGGTGTGGCAAATGTTTACATATCTCGGCAATTAGCTCAGCATGGACGCTAATATCAATAAAATGTCACGCCTTGGTCATTGTATCTTGTGTTTTTGTTATATGTTTGGGGTAGGCCAGGGTGTGACATGGGTTTATATGTTGTATTTCGTATTGGGGTTTGTATTAATTGGGAGTGTGTATTATTGTGTGTCTAGTTAGGCTTGGCTGCCTGAGGCGATTCCTAATTGGAGTCAGCTGATTCTCGTTGTCTCGGATTGGGAACCGTATTTAGGTAGCCTGAGTGCGCGTTGTATTTCGTGGGTGATTGTACCTGTCTCTGTGTTAGTCACCAGATAGGCTGTAATTAGTTTCACTCGCTTGTTGTTTTTATATTTTCAGTTATTTCATGTACCACATTATCTTCATTAAAAGTCATGAGTAACCTACACGCTGCATTTCGGTCTGACTCTCTTCAAACAACAGACGAACTTCGTTACAGAATCACCCACCACCATTCACAGACCGAGCAGCGTGTGAACTGGCAGGATCTAAAGGAGGACGTTGTGGACGGCAGAAGCAGGGATTATACGACGTGGGAAGAAATCGACAGGTGGAGGAGCCCGCCTGGGATTCCCTACAGCAAAGCGAAGAGGGCTATACACGTATGGAATCGAAAAGGAAAGCACGGCTTTACAGAGCGAAAACCGTAGGTAACGGGGGAAAGCGCAGAGAGAGAGTGGCAGAGTCAGGAGTCAGACCTGAGCCTACTCTCCCTGTTAATTGTGAGGAGCAGCAATATGAGGACTTCTGGTCTTGGGAGATGATATTAGATGGAAAAGGACCCTGGGCGCAGCCGGGAGAATATCGCCTTCCCAAGGAGGAAATAGAAGCAGCTAAAGCGGAGAGGCACAAGTATGAGGAGGCAGCACGGCGACGCGGTTGGAAACCGGAAAGTCACCCCCAAAAATGTATTGGGGGGACTAAAAGGGAGAATAGTTATGCCAGGTAGGAAACCTGCGCATACTCCCTGTGCTCACCGTTGGGCTAGAGAGACCGGGCAGGCACCGTGTTATGCTATGGAGCGCACGGTGTTTCCAGTGCGGGTGCAGAGCCAGCTGCGACACATACCAGCCCTTCCTATTGGCCGGGCTAGAGTGGGCATCGAGCCAGGTAAGCTTGGGCAGGCTCGGTGCTCAAGAGCTCCAGTGTGCCTGCACGGTCCTGTCTATCCAGAGCCACCTCTACACACCAGTCCTCCGGTAGCAGCTCCCCACACCAGGCTTCCTGTGCGTGTCCTCGCGCCAGTACCACCAGTTCCAGCACCACGCACCAGGCTTCCTGTGCGTGTCCTCGCGCCAGTACCACCAGTTCCAGCACCACGCACCAGGCCTCCAGTGCGCCTCGCCTGTTCAGCGCAGCCAGTGCTTTTCTCCCCTCCTGCGCTGCCGGAGTCTCCCGCTTGTTTAGCGCAACCAGAGCTGTTCTCTTCTCCTGCGCTATCGGAGTCTCCCGCCTGTTTAGCGCAGCCAGAGCCTTTCTCCTCTCCTGCGCTGCCGGAGTCTCCTGTCTGTCCAGCGCCACCAGTGCTCCCAGTCGGCCCAGCGCGTCCAGTGCGCATCGCCTGTTCAGCGCAGCCAGAGCTTTTCTCCTCTCCTGCACTGTTGGAGTCTCCCGCCTGTTCAGCGCAGCCAGAGCCTTTCTCCTCTCCTGCGCTGCCGGAGTCTCCTGTCTGCCCAGCGCCGCCAGTCGGCCCAGCGTCACCAGTCTGCCAGGATCCGCCAGAAGTGCCAGTCTGCCAGGATCCGCCAGAAGTGCCAGTCTGCCAAGATCTTCTAGATCGGCCAGACAACCTGAATCATCCAGGTCCACCAGCCAGCCAGGATTTACCGGAGCCTACTACCTGCCTGAGCTTCCTCTCAGTACTGAGCTTCCTTTCAGTACTAGGCTTCCTCTCTGTACTGGGCTCCCTCTCAGTACCGGGCTTCCCCTCAGTACTGGGCTGTTGCGGTCCCGGGCTCCCCTCTGTCCCGAGCTGCCCCTCTGTCCCGAGCTGCCCCTCTGTCCTGAGCTGCCCCTCTGTCCTGAGATGCCCCTCTGTCCTGAGCTGCCCTGCTGTCCTGAGATGCCCCTCTATCCTGAGATGCCCCTCTATCCTGAGCTGCCCCTCTGTCCCGAGCTGCCCCTCTGTCCCGAGCTGCCCCTCTGTCCCGAGCTGCCCCTCTGTCCCGAGCTGTCCCTCTGTCCCGAGCTGCCCCTCTGTCCCGTCCCTCTGTCCCGAGCTGCCCCTCTGTCCCGAGCTGCCCCTCTGTCCCGAGCTGCCCCTCTGTCCCGAGCTGCCCCTCGGTCCCGAGCTGCCCCTCAGTTATGTGGGGATCAGGGTGAGGACTATTAGGCCATGGTCGGCGGAGAAGGTGGATTATCCTAGGACGCGAAGGGGAGGAACTAGGACATTTATGGAGTGGGGTCCACGTCCCGAGCCAGAACCGCCACCATGGACAGACGCCCACCCGGACCCTCCCTATGCTCTTGAGGTGCGTCCCGGAGTCCGCACCTTAGGGGGTTCTGTCACGCCTTGGTCATTGTATCTTGTGTTTTTGTTATATGTTTGGGGTAGGCCAGGGTGTGACATGGGTTTATATGTTGTATTTCGTATTGGGGTTTGTATTAATTGGGAGTGTGTATTATTAGGGGTGTGTCTAGTTAGGCTTGGCTGCCTGAGGCGATTCCTAATTGGAGTCAGCTGATTCTCGTTGTCTCGGATTGGGAACCGTATTTAGGTAGCCTGAGTGCGCGTTGTATTTCGTGGGTGATTGTACCTGTCTCTGTGTTAGTCACCAGATAGGCTGTAATTAGTTTCACTCGTTTGTTGTTTTTGTATTTTCAGTTATTTCATGTACCGCATTATCTTCATTAAAAGTCATGAGTAACCTACACGCTGCATTTCGGTCTGACTCTCTTCAAACAACAGATGAACTTCGTTACATACAAGCACTCTTAGTCCAATGTTCTCATTATTATGCAACCACCAGCAATGCAAACTGCACCAAAATATTTCAACAGAACAGAAGGAAAGAAAAACAGCGAGCGTAAGCATCTCTCCCTTGCTGTTTTCACTTCTCTCCCAAAGGCACCAGGTAAGATTAGACAAAACTAGATGAAGACCTTCATGGGGAGATTCCATTGATCTGACTAGTTTATCAGGAGCGCCAGCGGTGACACATTTTTCCTTCACCGGTAATGTAGGGTCATAAAAGTCTAGCTCCCCATGCCAACACATGACATCTGTTGTTTATGCATCACTGGCTAACGCTAGCAACCAGGGGACAAGGGGTGAGACTAGTCCCGCAGCCATGAAATAGGTCTACCAACCCAGCAGCAGCCAGATCTGTGCCTCTCTCGCTGTCTATCGTCTCGCTCTCTCAGCCTCTGTCCCTCTCCCTCCCTCCACCCTGACAGTCTGTTCCTGTCATCCTCATCCAAAACTCCACAGCACTAATATGTAAATAGTGGCCAAAGGATCATATATCAGGCTTTGTGCATTGTAGGCTGACTTGTTGAGATTGCAGAGTTGCTGCTTGATATTGCCTTGTTCAGCTGCCCGCTGCAAGCTCTTATTGTTTTTGGAAATGGTCTTATTCTTGAGTGTCAGTGCTCTAAACTCTTAGAATTAGTGGTAACTCGAGAAACCCTGGAGATCTTCAAGTAACCCCTGGGGTTCCTCAAGTAACCATTGCTAGTCAATGATTCATATTTGCACCTTCTGTTAGTTGAGGGGTTCTTTAAATGGTTCAAAGAAGCAACGGGTTCCTGGAGGAACCCTGGAGTGGAGACGTGGCTTAGTGGGGGCATGGCTTTAAGATATACTGTATTTTTTGTTGTTGAGTTTTTGTTCTGTTGTATTGCCATCACATGTTACGGTTGAAAACAGACAGTTTTGTAGCTTCAATAATGCTATCAGAGGTGTTGGAGTTCCTCAAGAGCCTATGCAAATCCTAAAGTTGTAATAGTTACCACTTTCTTACTGAATTATATTAGAATGTGTAATATGCATAAATAGTCAAAGAAAATGTTCATGGGCAGAGTACAAACTGCCTAATGAAGACCTAAGGATCGAAACGTTGTTATAAATAAATATCACCTGGGAGCATGAGCAGCAGACTTGCGCCGAAGTTCCAAAGGCTGGGCCTAATATATGAGAGTTTTGTAGTGATTCCTATGTCGGTGATGAAAATAATATTTGTTGGTCTGTGGTGTGTAATGAGGAACAACCAGACGCTGCACTTGACGCATTTATGAAATTGCATATTCCAGTTACTAATAAGCATGCGCCTATTAAGAAATTACTGTAAACATGTTTTTTATTCAATAAAATAATCCCTGTGGATTTACGAGGAATTGAAAAATGGTATGGTTGAGAGGGACAAGGCTAAAGGAATAGCAAATAGGTCTGGCTGCACAACAGATTGACAAACATACTGCAAATTGAGAAATCATGTGACTAAACTGAATAAAATAAGAAGAAACTATACTACAACAGATAAATGATAGAAAGAATGATAGTAATTGTTGGAGCAACTTAAATTATATTAAACCTCTTTGTGATAGGAGGCAGCATTGGGAAGTTTGGATGAAAAGCGTGCCCAGAGTAAACTGCCTGTTACTCAGGCACAGAAGCTAGAATATGCACATAAATATAATTCGTAGATTTGGATAGAAAACACTCAAAAGGTTCCAAAACTGTTAAAAATAATGTCTGTGAGTATAACAGCACTCATATGGCAGACGAAAACCTGAGAAAAATCCAACCAGGAAGTGGGAATTCTGAGGTTTGTAGTTTTCAAGTGAATGCCTATCGAATATCCAGTCGATGTCAACAGTCTTTAGGAGTTGTTTCAGGCTTCTATTGTGAAAGGGGAGAGAATAAGACCACTCAGAGTAAGTGGCTCAGCTGAAAGCCATGAGTTGTTTATCACACGTGGCCGTGAGTGCGAGCTCCGTTCCCTTTCCTTTCTAATGAAAGCAGTATTGTCCGGTTGTAACATTATTGAATATGTATGATAAAAATACCCTAAGGATTGATTAGAAACATTGTTTGACATGTTGCAATTTCACTGGCTGTAGGCCAGGGATTCCGCTAGCGGAACCCCCTTCCCAGAGAGGTTATGGGGAAAAATGCAAACTTACAAAACCCACTAATATTGCCAACTACAGTGCCTTGCGAAAGTATTCGGCCCCCTTGAACTTTGCGACCTTTTGCCACATTTCAGGCTTCAAACATAAAGATATAAAACTGTATTTTTTTTGTGGGACACAATCATGCAGTGGAACGACATTTATTGGATATTTCAAACTTTTTTAACAAATCAAAAACTGAAAAATTGGGCGTGCAAAATTATTCAGCCCCCTTAAGTTAATACTTTGTAGCGCCACCTTTTGCTGCGAATACAGCTGTAAGTCGACAAATTTTAGTTATTGGTTCATTGGCAAGATTAGCAAATGTAGGCATGACATGCCAGCAACAAACACTGATGCTACACATCCAAGTATAACTGACCAAATTATGAAAGACACAAGCACTGTGAGTTTGAATTCCGTAAAGTGAGTGTGGAAGAGGGGAAAAAAGTGTTGTCTATCAACAATGACAAGCCACCAGCGTCAGACAACTTGGCTGGAAAATGACTGAGGATAATAGCGGATGACATTGCCACTCCTATTTGCCATATATTCAATCTAAGCCTACAAGAAAGTGTCTGCCCTCAGGCCTGTAGGGAAGCAGAAGTAATTCCACCACCCAAGAATGGTAGATCCCCTTTACTGGCTCAAATAGCCGACCAATCAACCTGTTACCAACCATCTCTTCACAATCCCCAAGTCAAGAACAGACTATGGGTGGCATAAAGTACTACGTAGAGCCATGGCTACATGGAACTCTATTCCCCATCAGGTAACTGATGCAAGCAGTCAAATCAGATTTTTTTAAAATGGATAAAAATTCACCTAATGGAACAGCGGGGACTGTGGAGAGAGAGACAGACACACACACACATACTCTAGAACACACACTCACGCTGTAATATTGCTGTATTATACATGTTGTATTGTATATAACATTATTACACCACTTTATGATGTACTGTTTTATATTTTCTTTCATGTGTGATGTAAGTGCATTAATGTGTTTGGACCGCAGGGAGAACAGCTGCTGCCTTGCCAGCAGCTAATGGGGATCCCTAATAAATATAAAGGCAAACGCAACGCATTGCGCCAATAGGGTTAACCCACTTGATGGGTATTGTAACATTGTATAGTGTGTATCGCCCGTGGTTTGACTACTCGGCCCCCTCATACATACGGCCTGTGCGTTATGATGGCCTCACGGCTGCCATCCCACTTCTGACACCAACGTAGCAAACAAGAGGGGCAGGGAAGTCAACCTGGGTCACTGCTGTGAATGGCAAGCACCCTACGCATTGCACCAAGAGAGTTTACCCACATGGTTGGAATTGTAACATGGCTCATATAGCCAGAATCGTTACAATACATTGGTGATGTAATGATGATGATTAGTTCAGCATCTGTTACCAACAGTTTACCTAAAATATTCTGGATAATCCTACAACCACTAGTCAGAGCTTGGGTAACCTACATCTTACAAATGAAATTAGTTTACCAAACATTCTCATGATTCCAAGCCCAATAAAATATTTCTGCAATTCACTGATAAATAAAACAATGAGCTATCAATTAACAAACACATAGAGAAAAAAAGTATACATTACCTCGAAATAAGAAGGCTTTGCTATTTTTGTGAAGCCCTGCCACTTGGGTAATTCCAAATGTTGCATTTGCGAAGTCAAGTTCATTGATGATATCAATCTGGTAATCGGGATCTATTCCAAAACCGAAAACTGTAGGGGGGAAATATTATTTAGCCATTGTCACACATTGGGTGCACAGTTACTATCACACATCCTCCCACCTACACGATGTGTATAACGTACAAGGCACTTCTTTAATAATTGAGTTTGAGCATCAAACTTCCGCCTCTGCGTGATACACAATGAACTGCAACACAGTCAAATACATGAGAATTGAATTCATGCGATTTCAAAGCACCTTCACCTCGGTACAGTGGCAATCACATCAGAGACAAAGCGCGTAAATCGCATGGCACGAGACATCATATACCGTATAATGGCAGATGACTTTAAATGAAACTCTATATAATACAAATATTGGACTTATTGTTGCGCGGGAACAAATTGACTGCTGCATCGACCTGTGTGATACCTGTCATTTGTTTAGGGACTTATGCGCGTTCTACAGATGTGGTCTGACAACAACATACCCTACGTTTTAGGAGATGATAACTATGCTATTATTCTGTACTATAAAACTAATTCCAAAAATATGATTTATAAATGAGGGGAAATTGATACAATTTTTTAAAATTCATAATAAAACAAATCTACAAGGGACAAACGAACAAAAAGCCGATAGAGGTGCTTATCGGGCTATGGAGAAGGAGAGGGTGCGCATTAAACAACTAGGCTGACAGAGCTGATAATAAAAACAATAGGTAAACTAACTGCACATGTCCCCGTGTGACACCTACCTGGTTTCGCAATGAGCACTACGGATAACAAAGCCACGTAAATATCCATGTGTGTGAAGTTGCACTGTACAGTTTCCTCGGAAATATCCTACGTCGAGCGCTTCGCTGGCAAAACACTTGCTCGAGTCTGTCTCGCAAACTGTGCTCATCTCACTGGTGCTGGGTGCAGTGGCTCGGAGCGTTCCACATCATGGAAATAGGGGTTCTGTCGGTGAGCACGTAAATTCTCTTGAATTTACTCTAAATACTATTGCCATCCATTCAATTAGTGACATTATTCACAAAGCTGGAATAAATCCGCATTAGCCATCCTTCTGAATTGAAATGAATCTATAGACGATATTGTTGCACAGCGAAATTAATCTTAATTCTCCCCTTCATAAACTATAGACACGTCCAATTCTGGAGTGAAAGGTTTTTGAAGAAAGTCAACTGGGGGACCTGTAATAAGAGTTGGGATTCTAACAAGTAGACTATATGTAATCACATAACACATGAATCATCATCTCTTACATAGCCTTTGCTATTTTTTGCAGATAATCAGATGCAGCATTTTTCACAACAGAATAGGCCTATGATAATAAACCTAAAATGAATTGAATCAACCGGATTTCTTTAACCAGCTCATAGTCAGGTCCTCATGTTTGTCTTTTATTCGGGACTTCACGGTGTTAAACAGCATTTCAACCATAAATCCCGACATGTGTCCATCTCCTTTATCTTCTCCCTTCCCTCTAACTCGATCAATCTCTCTCACCCCTAGGATACTGAGGGCTTTTTATAAGCACGGGTACTCCAACCTACCTTCCTCCTGGGAGCTGTCTTTGTTGAATACCATTAATCACGCTCCTTGTTTCTCCAATACAGTTAATAATCACATCCCAAATGGCACCCTTGTGCGCTACTTTTGCCCTGTGGGCTCTGATCAAAAGTAGTGCACTGTGTATGGAATAGAGTGCCATTTGGGAGGCACACAATATGTGTAGTGTGTATATTGTGAGGTTACCTGCATCGACAAGCCATGCGCTGACATTGAAACAATAACATTTAGTCAGCGATTATGGCATTTATCCACAGCGTGGACAAGACCTTCTTTGTGTGCAGAGTAATGCAGTCCGAGCGCAAGGGAGATTTAAAGTTCTCGATATGATGTGTGTGACGAGTCTACGTCTACTAATTAGTAACTATAAAAATATATATATATCAAACTATCCTTGCAGATTCATATCTTAAAATCCAATTTTATTGTATTGTGCAGTGCACATATTTTCAAATACCCAGGTAATGTTAATTTCGGTGTTTTTGTTACACAGTTCGTGAAAATGAAAGATTACTACCCAGCAAAACAAAATGGGTTCCGTGAAGATTCCCAGAACATTCCTTAGGTTGTGGCAAATGTTCTCATAACACAACAAAATACCCAGTTGTGCTGGTGATTATATAAAACATTCACCTTATGTTGCAAGAATGTTCTCAGAACACATTTTGGCTGTTCTCTAACTGTAAACTTAATGAGAAAATTTGGGGAATGTTCTGTGGTGGTTGTTAAAGACGTTGTGCACAACATTTTAGTGAATGTAAGGAGAACATTCCAAGGATATTTCTTTTAAAACCTTTTCAAAAAAACATTGTTATCCAAAACATAATTTTATTTTTTTTGGGGATGTTATTATCCTAATGTTAGGGTTTTATATAAGTATACTGAACAAACATTTAACTCAACATGTAAAAGTTCCATGTTTCATGAGTCAAATAAATGATCCCAGAAATGTTCCGTACAAAAAGCTTATTCCCCTCAAATGTCATTCACAAATTTGTTTACATCCCCTTTTCCAATATAATTAATCCACCTGACATGTGTGACATATCAAGAAACAGCATTACGCAGGTGCACCTTGTGCTGGGGACAATAAAAGGCCAATCTAAAATGTGCAATTTTGTCACACAACACAATGCCACAGATGTCTCTTTTTTAGGAAGTGTGCAAATGGCATGCTGACTGCAGGAGTGTCCACTAGAGCTGTTGCTAGAGAATTACATGATTATCTCTCTACCATAAGCCACCTTAAACGTAATTTTAGAAAATTTGGAAGTACGTCCAACCGACCTCAGAACCACTGAGGAGTTTTTCTGTTTGTAATAAAGCCCTTTTGTGGGGAAAAACTAATTATGATTGGCTGGGCCTGGCTCCCCAGTATCTGTGCCCCTGCCATCCAAGGCCCACCCATGGCTGCTAAGTCATGTAAAATCCATATATTAGGGCAGAATTAATTTATTTCAATTGACTGATTTACTTCTATGAACTGTAACTTAGTCAAATACTTGAAATTATTGCATGTATGTATAGAACTTAAATGGCGATCTTAGTTTATGTTCTGGGAATGTTCCTGCTTTGCTGGGTAGATCTTTGATCATTCACTGTCACGACTTCCGCCGAAGTTGGTGGCTCTCCTTGATCGGGTGGCGTTCGGCAGTCGACGTCACCGGCTTTCTAGCCTCCACCGATCTACATTTATGTTGTCTGTATTGTACACACCTAGTCCCCATTATGTTAGAATTATTTCCCTATTTTACCCTCTGGAGCCATCATGGTTTTGTGCATGTTTATTGTTGTCAGTTGTCTCATTTATGTGATTCTGGATTTTTGTTTTCCTTGTTGGAAGATTATTTCTAGTACTATTGTTACTCAAGTTACTATTATTACTCATCTCTGTGTCCTGCGCCTGACTCCGCCTTACCCACATCACCTAGACTCTGACAGAAACAAGCACCTTCAATGGAGTCAGCAGGTGCACACAGCCCTCCTCTGCCTATGGAGGAGATCGTCCATCGGCATGCGACTATGTTGCAAAGTCTAGGCACAGCCATGGATTGTGCGCTGCAAACCATGGAGCGATGGGAGAGAGGGGGTTTTCCAGCAACCCCATCATCATCACCCCAGCTCCCACAACAACCCACACCGCTGTCCACCCATCCTTCACCTGGATCCAGTGGGATTCGGCTTGTGCTCCCGAGGGTATATGATGGAACGGCTGCCGGGTGCCAGGGGTTCGTACTCCAGCTGGGGCTCTACCTGGTCACCGTTCACCCAGCTCCTTCGGGGCGCGAGAGTTTAAACGGCCTCATCTCCTGTCTAACTGGTACAGCACTCGAATGGGCCAATGCAGTCTGGGGAAGGGAAGGACCGACGTTGGACAATTATGAGGATTTTACCCGCCGCTTCCGGGTGGTTTTCAGTCATCCACCTGTATCATCTTAGACAGGGGATGAGGAGCGCACAAGACTTCGTTCTGGACGATCAAACTCTGGCCGCAGGTGCGGGATGGAATGAGCGGGTCCTGATCGACCACAGCTGTGGTCTACGTGAGGACGTTCGTAGGGAGATAGCCTGCAGGGACACGACCCTTACCTTTGACCAGCTGGTGAACCTATCCATATCAGGCTGGAAAACCTGTTGGCCTCCCGCGGACGTCCGGATCGAGGTCCATCAGCTCCATCCCCCAGGCCCTCAGATCCGACGCCGATGGAGCTAGGAGGTGCTGCTATGAAGGGGACTGGGTGGTTTTGGGGGGCATTCCCTGCACCACCTGTGGACGCAGAGGGCACACTGCTGGTCGGTGATGGGGAAGTTCTCCAGGGAGTCAAAGCAGCAGGCAGGGCACCTGACTCACCCAGAGCTTCCTGTTTCGCACATGTGTGTATGTATAGAATTTCCTGAGTTTTCCCCGCATTCCCAGCACAAGGCGCTTGTAGATTCAGGTGCAGCTTGGAATTTTATTGATCATTCATTTGCAATTAGATTAGGGATCCTCCTTTTGGGTCAGGACTGATCAGAGAGGTCACAGATCCATTATGTATCATAAGGAGAGAATTAGTCCTTGTGGTGTTGGAGCGTCCCTGGTTGGCCAATCATTACCCAACTATTTCGTGGAAACAGAGGGCTCTCAAGGGATGGTCACATCAGTGCTCAGGGAGGTGTGTAGGTGTTTCCATAGGTGCAACTCCAGTGAAGAGTCAAAACCAGGTCTCCACCATGTACATCCCCCCTGAATATTCCAATTTGGCTCCCGCCTTCTGTAAAAAGAAGGCGACTCAATTACCACCCCATCGACGGGGGGATTGTGCGATAAATTTCATGGTAGACGCAACACTTCCCAGGAGTCACATGTATCCTTTGTAACATGAGGAGACGGCGGCTATGTAAACATATGTCTCCGAATCTCTGGGACAGGGATACGGCCCTCCACATCACCTGCCTTCTCGAGTTTCTTTTTTGTGAAGAAGAAGGATGGAGGTTTACGCCCGTGTATTGACTATTGAGGTATAAATCAGATCACAGTGAAGTACAGTTACCTGCTGCCTCTCATAGCCAGTTTTAGAGTCATTGCACGGTGTCACACCCTGACCATAGTTTGCTTTGTATGTTTCTATGTTTTGTTTGGTCAGGGTGTGATCTGAGTTCGCATTCTATATTGGATGTCTAGTTGGTCTGTTTCTGTGTTTGGGCCTGATACGGTTCTCAATCAGAGGCAGGTGTTAGTCATTGTCTCTGATTGGGAACCATATTTAGGTAGCCTGTTTTAGTGTTGGGTTTTGTGGGTGGTTGTTTCCTGTCTTTGTGTTTGTTGCACCAGATAGGGCTGTTTCGGTTTTACCACGTTTATTGTTTTGTATTAAGTTCATGTTGAGTTTTCCTATATTATATATGAACTATAACCACGCTGCATTTTGGCCCGCCTCTCCTTCCCAGGAAGAAAGCCGTTACAGAACCACCCACCACAACAGGACCAAGCGGCTTGGTGAAAAGCATCAACAGCAAGAGAGGCAACAGCAGCAGCAGCAACAGCAAGAGAGGCAGAACTATTTGGAGAAATGGAGGAGGAGATTCTAGACGGGAAAGGACCCTGGGCACAGCCAGGAGATTATCGCCGCCCCGAAGAAGAGCTGGAGGCAGCGAAGGCGGAGAGGCGTTGGTATGAGGAGGCAGCACAGCGGCGTGGATGGAAGCCCGAGAGTCAGCCCCAAAAATGTATTGGGGGGTGGGGGCACACAGGGAGTATGGCAAAGCCAGGCAGGAGACCTGCGCCGACTTCCTGTGCTTACCGGGGGGCGAGAGAGACTGGGCAGGCTCCGTGTTATGCTGTGGAGCGCACGGTGTCCCCAGTGCGGGTGCATAGCCCGGTGCGGTACATACCAGCTCCTCGTATTGGCCAGGCTAGAGTGGGCATCTAGACAGGTGCCATGAAGCCGGCTCTACGCATCTGGTCTCCAGTGCGTCTCCTTGGGCCGGCGTACATGGCGCCAGCCTTACACATGGTGTCCCCGGTTCGCCTGCACAGCCCAGTGCGGGCTATTCCACCTCGCCGCACTGGCAGGGCGACCGGGAGCATTCAACCAGGTAAGGTTGGGCAGGCTCGGTACTCAAGAGCTCCAGTGCGCCTGCACGGTCCGGTCTATCCAGTACCACCTCCACGCACCAGCCCTCCGGTGGAAGCCCCCCGCTGTCTCTTCGTCTCATCCCTACAGTTGCTCCCGCCTGTCCAGTGCTGCTGGAGCCTTCCTCCTCTCCAGTGCTGCCGGAGTCTCCCGCCTGTCCGGCGCTGCTAGAGTCTCCCGCCTCTCCAGAGCCGCCAGAGTCTCCCATCTGTCATGAGCCGCCAGAGTCTCCCGTCTGTCATGAGCCGCCAGAGTCTCCCGTCTGTCATGAGCCGCCAGAGTCTCCCGTCTGTCATGAGCCGCCAGAGTCTCCCGTCTGTCATGAGCCGCCAGAGTCTCCCGTCTGTCATGAGCCGCCAGAGTCTCCCGTCTGTCATGAGCCGCCAGAGTCTCCCGTCTGTCATGAGCCGCCAGAGCCGCCAGTCAGCCAGGATCCGCTAGAGCCGCCAGTCAGCCAGGATCCACTGGAGCCGTCAGTCAGCCAGGGTCTGCTGGAGTCGTGAGTCATTCCCGAGCTGCCCCTCGGTCCCGAGCTACTCCTCTGTCCCGAGCTGTACATTGTTCTGCTAATAGGAAACATTTGCATGATGGGCTACACTTGCTACAGTTGTGAAGACACAGCATCTTGTTAACATATGGTTTACATTCTTTGTTGTAACCACAATGTCACACAATTTGTATCTACCTTTCCAATTACTTTTAGAGTTTGGGATTTGCAAATGTGAACTTTTCATTATTAGTTACATTGTTTAATTTTGAATATGAAGACTTTCATTCTTTAAATTGTTGTTTTATGTAGGATGCTACATATTTGACCAGTTGCAATTGTAAGTAGGCCTAATAAATCCTACATCTATTAGGCTGGTAAGCCTCATAGCCAGTTAAGTTATTATACACTGCTCAAAAAAATTAAGGGAACAATAAAATAACACATCCTAGATCTGAATGAAATATTCTTATTAAATACTTTTTTCTTTACATAGTTGAATGTGCTGACAACAAAACCACACAAAAATTATCAATGGTAATCACATTTTTGAGCTGACACATGCACATTTGTGGCCTGCTGGAGGTCATTTTGCAGGGTTCTGGCAGTGCTCCTCCTGCTCCTCCTTGCACAAAGTCGGAGGTAGCGGTCCTGCTGCTGGGTTGTTGCCCTCATACGGCCTCCTCCACTGCTCCTGATGTACTGGCCTATCTCCTGGTAGCGCCTCCATGCTCTGGACACTACGCTGACAGACACAGCAAACCTTCTTGCCACAGCTCGCATTGATGTGCCATCCTGGATGAGCTGCACTACCTGAGCCACTGGTGTGGGTTGTAGACTCTGTCTCATGCTACCACTAGAGTGAAAGCACCGCCAGCATTCAAAAGTGACCAAAACATCAGCCAGGAAGCATAGGAACTGAGAAGTGGTCTGTGGTCACCACCTGTAGAACCACTGCTTTATTGGGGGTGTCTTGCTAATTGCCTATAATTTCCACCTGTTGTCTATTCCATTTGCACAACAGCATGTGAAATTTATTGTCAATCAGTGTTGCTTCCAAAGTGGACAGTTTGATTTCATAGAAATGTGATTGACTTGGAGTTACATTGTGTTGTTTAAGTGTTCCCTTTATTTATAGTAGTGTATATACGTCTAGGCTCTGAAGAAAGACTCCAATTAAGCCCTCTAGTTGTTTGTAAAGTCAAATTAAAATTAAGATTTTTGTTGAAATGAATTGCTCGACTGGTGTAGGTTTTCTCCATTTGTTGGTGTGCAACACTTGCATAACAAGTAAGCTATACTTTCATCACCAGCTACTGTTCATCTCCTATTGATTGTGCTGCTGTTGCCGCCAGTTGTTTTTTTAAATTGAACCTTTATTTATCTTGGCAAGTCAGGTAAGAACAATTTGGTAACAGTCGATAGCGTGCTGGACTTCGGGCTAGAATGTTGAGGTTTCGAAACCTGCTACTTGCTTGTTTCATTACATTACTATGCCAGT
This sequence comes from Oncorhynchus keta, assembly GCF_023373465.1. Classification (NCBI taxonomy): domain Eukaryota; kingdom Metazoa; phylum Chordata; class Actinopteri; order Salmoniformes; family Salmonidae; genus Oncorhynchus; species Oncorhynchus keta. The sequence goes on along the minus strand of NC_068422.1, from coordinate 56,442,546 downwards.
CTCAGAGCAAATAGCCTGGATTGTTACTCTCATCTCATTCCTCCTCCAGCCTGAGTGGCTGGCTGGTGGGCGTGCTGGCAGGATGTACTGACTCCTTGCTGTCCCCAGTCCACCTGGCCGTGCTGCTGCTCTAGTTTCAACTGTTCTGCTTGCGGCTATGGAACCCTGACCTGTTCACCGGGCATGCTACCTGTCCCAGACCTGCTATTTTCAACTCTCAAGAGACAGCAGGAGCGGTAGAGATACTCTTAATGATCGGCTATGAAAAGCCAACTGACATTTACTCCTGAGGTGCTGACTTGTTGCACCCTTGACAACTACTGTGGTTATTATTATTTGACCATGCTGGTCATTTATGAACATTTGAACATCTTAGCCATGTTCTGTTAAAATCTCCACCTGGCACAGCCAGAAGAGAACTGGCCACCCCTCATAGCCTGGTTCCTCTCTAGGTTTCTTCCTAGGCGTTGGCCTTTCTAGGGAGTTTTTCCTAGCCACCGTGCTTCTACACCTGCATTTGCTTGCTGGTTGGGGTTTTAGGCTGGATTTCTGTACAGCACTTTGAAATATCAGCTGATGTAAGAAGGGCTATATAAATACATTTCATTTGATTTTATATTCTGTATATATGAATTACAAATCAGCCTTTACTTAAATCAATGTTTCTAGTCTATCGCATAGTGTAATCATTGATATGCATAGGAAGTGTAGTGTACTGGTTGTTTTCTGTATATATTAATCATGTTTGAATGGGGACACTGCCCTGTGTAGGGTGCCGTCTTTCGGATGGGACGTTAAACGGGTGTCCTGACTCTGAGGTCATTGAAGATCCCATGGCACTTATCGTAAGAGTAGGGGTGTTAACCACGGTGTCCTGGCTAAATTCCCAATCTGGCCCTCAAACCATCATGGTCACCTAATAATCCCCAGTTTACAATTGGCTCATTAATCCCCCTCCTCTCCCCTGTAACTATTCCACAGGTCGTTGCTGCAAATGAGAACGTGTTCTCAGTCAACTTACCTGGTAAAATAACAGATAAATAAAAAATAAATAAATAAAATGTTTCTAGTCTATTGCATCGTTGCAGTGTTTAATCATTGATGTCCCAGGAGCAGGTGTGGTAAACACTGTTGAAGTGTATAATTGTTATACATACATGCACAGCATCATTCAAAGAATGGAGTTTGATATACCTGTTATTGGATATGACTGGGGAAAAAAACTATCTAAATATGCACAATCGTTTGTCTCTACATTAACTAACATATTCCTCTCAATTGTATTGACTCGTTATGATGTTAAAATTACTTACATTTGCTTCCAACATAATGTGGATTAGCTGAAAAAAAATCACTGGGATGGGTGGCTCGCATCAAATTCGTCATTGGAACCACATGATATGATTGGCCATATAAAAACTTTTGGCACCCAAATGCATAATGGTGCTTTAACTGTGGTGGTCTGGAGCAATGAAGCCATGACACTGGGTACTTCTAAGTTCCGCAGTGTAAGCTCACAACTTTTAAAGATGGAACCACTGTAGGCAGCAGCCTCTCTGTGTTAGTGATTGCTGTTAAGCAGTCTGATGGCCATGCGATAGAAGCTGTATTTCAATCTCTGTTCCAGCTTTGATCCACATGTACTGACCTCGCCTTCTGGATGATAGCGGTGTGAACAGGCAGTGACTCGGGTGGTTATTGTCCTTGATGATCTTTTTGGCCTTCCTGTGACATCAGGTGCTGTAGGTGTCAGGGAAGACAGGTAGTTTGTCCCCGGTGATGGCTACTTTGAAGAATCTAAAATCTAAAATATATTTTTATTTTACTACAATGTAGAAAGTAGTACAGACCGCACCACCCTCTGGAGAGCCTTGCTGTTGAGGGTGGTGCTGGAAAAAGTTTTTAATGGAATATATAAATGAGCAAGAGGATAAAGACATTACCAGCCGGGATACAAAACACCAGTTTCAACGGCTGGCTTTCTAGGCAGAGTTGCAAAGAAGAAGCCAATAAACTGGCCAATAAAAAGAAAAGATTAAGATGGGCAAAAGAACACAGAGACTGGACAGAGGAACTCTGTCTCGAAGGCCAGCATCCCAGAGTCACCTCTTCACTGTTGATGTTGAGACTGGTGTTTTGCGGGTACTATTTAATGAAGCTGCCAGTTGAAGCCTTGTGAGGCATCTGTTTCTCAAACTAGACGCTCTAATGTACTTGTCTTGCTCAGTTGTGCACTGGGGCCTCCCACTTCTCTTTCTATTGTGGTTAGAGCCAGTTTGCGCTGTTCTCTGAAGGGAATAGTACACAGCCAATAAAAGAAAATATTAAGATTGGCAAAATAACACAGAGACTGGACAGTTAAGTTTCTTAGCAATTTCTCGCATGGAATCGCCTTAATTTCTCAGAACAAGAATAGACTGACGAGTTTCAGAAGAAAGTCTTTGTTTCTTGCCATTTTGAGCCTGTAATTGAACCCACAAATGCTGACACTCCAGATACTCAACTAGTCTAAAGAAGGCCAGTTTTATTGCTTCTTTAATCAGACAACAGTTTTCAGCTGTACTAACATAGTTACAAAAGGGTTTTCTTGTGATCAATTAGCCTTTTAAAATGATCATTTTGGATTAGCTAACACAACGTGCCAATGGAACACAGGAGTGATGGTTGCTGATAATGGGCCTCTGTAGGCCTATGTAGATATTCCATAAATGATGAGCCATTTCCAGCTACAGTAGTAATTTACAACATTAACAATGTCTAAACTGTATTTCTGATCAAGTTGATGTTGTAACGGCTGTCTTGGGAAGAAGGTGAGGACCAAAGCGCAGCGTGGTAAGTGTTCATCTTTTTTAATGTAGACTGAACACTGAATAGCAAAACAACAACGCAAACAACCGAAACAGTTTTGTCTGGTGCAGACACACAAAGACAGAAAACAGAAAACAATCACCCACCAAACACAATAGAAAACAGGCTACATAAATATGGTTCTCAATCAGGGACAACGATTGACAGCTGCCTCTGATTGAGAACCATACCAGGCCAAACACAGAAATAGCAAATCATAGAAAAAACTAACATAGACAACCCACCCAACTCACACCCTGACCATACTAAAACAAAGACATAACAAAATAACTAAGGTCAGAACGTGACAGATGTTATTTTAATGGACAGAAAATGTGATTTTCTTTCAATAACAAGTACATTTCTAAGTGACCCCAAACTTTTGAATGGTAGTGTATATACTGAACAAAAATATAAACGCAACATGCAACAATTTCAAAGATTTTACTGAGTTACAGTTCATATAACAAAATCGCTCTATTGAAATAAATGTAATAAGCCCTCATCTATTGATTTCATATGGCTGGGAATACAGATATGCATCTGTTGGTCACAGAAACCTTAAAAGGGTAGGGTCATGGATCAGAAAACCAGTCAGTATTTGGTGTGAGCACCATTTGCCTCATGCACCGCGACACATATTGTTCGCAGAGAGTTGATCAGGCTGTTGCCCCTAGCCTGTGGAATGTTGTCACACTACTCTTCAATGAACGTGCGAAGTTGCTGGATATTGGAAGGAACTGGAACACGTTTTACACTTCCATCTAGAGCATCCCAGACATGCTAAATGCATGACATGTCTGGTGAGTATGCAGGACGTTTTTAGTTTCGGCGAATTGTGTGCAGATCCTTGCAAAATGGGGCTGTGCATTATCATTCTGAAACATGAAGTGATGGCGGCAAATGAATGGCATGAAAATGGGCTTCAGGATCTTGTCACGGTATCGCTGTGCATTCAAAATGCAATCGATAAAATGCAATTGTTTTTGTTGTCCTTAGCTTATGTCTGCCCATACCATAACCACACTGCCACCATGAATAATTAAAGACTAAATAAATAAACATATTTTCTGCCGAACATCGATTAGAATATTCGCCCAAAATCCCTGTGTTTTGAAAGCGTGGTTTATTCTGAATAACTGCATCAAGTCTATGCCTGATGAGGAAAACATTTGGATCAGTTATGGGTCTACTGTCGATAGTTTACAAGGTCCAGCAAGGCACATTAGCAGGGCAGTCATATAGTTTATTTTGTTAGGATGTATCGGCGTTAACAGGTGCCATTGCAATTATGGGCTTCTCCTGATTCTGAGATGCGCTGCCTGTTGTGTTCTCGTGGATCATCAATCTCCCGAGTGCATTTCACCATGGTCACAAATTTCTCTTGCCCAGACAATATTGGAATCCAGGTGCCACTAGTGGCTGCAGTTGCTGCTAACAGTGAGCAGTAGTAAAAGGTGCCCAGACATGCAGTCTTTTTTTTTTTCTTAACACAGCACGGCAAGCCCGAAACCCACCTGACCCAAATCGATTCTCAGAATTTGAGGCTTGACCGGTATAAGGTTGTGTGCTACTGGTGGAGATGTCAGGTGCAGGAGAGCAGAGAGTTGTGAACAGGCGCACACTTTATTTAGGCAGAGGCCTCCAGCCAAAGGTAAAAAGTGCAAGGCGCGAAACAGTCACAAAAATAAGCAAATGTTTGACAATTAAACATCCTTCGTGAAATACCACTGAATACAGGGGAGAACCAGCCCTGCGTGTAACACGTAACAAGGAGAGGTGACAGTTCCATGTATGGTGGCGCATAGAAACTTTACTGCTTTACTTACATTTGTAGTGACAAAATACATTTCAAAAGTTAGCCATTCCTGTGGGCGAGTGAGCTATTTTGTGCTTCTGTGAGGTAAATAATGGTAGTTTTTGCATGAGTGCTTTGTAAATGAACAGAAGGCAATGTTGTGTTCTCCATTACCAGAGATGGCCAGCCTACTTTCTGATACAGATCACAGTGATGTGTGCAAAATCGGTCACCTGTAATAAAGAGCTCTATGATAAACAGCATCCAATGGTTTTAAAGAAGTGGCAGCTGTGTTCATATAGATTGTCACCACAGTTTAACGCTGACAGGAAAGTCGATTGAACAGTGTTTTTCTTACTCAAGCGTAAGGCACAATCTATTTCTGTAGCAGAAGCCCAGTTTAATGATCAGTTTCTTCGTTAGCTCATGTATATGTGTTTTAAATGGCAACTTGTCATCGATCTAAATGCCAAGGTAATGCAACAGGGTACCAAGACTATCCTCAGGAATAAAAAAAATAGCTTTTCCCCGTTGCTATACTCAGGACTATAGAGCAATATTTCTTGCTGTATGAGGTAGAAATGTCCACATCTTTCCCGAAATTATAAACGACACCAGTTCTTTGTTCCTAACTTTGATCATGTAAAGCCGATAAATCAGTGTGTTAGCAAGAGTTAGTACAAAGGTGCTTCTCTTTCAACTACACTCATCTTATCATTAAACTATAAAAGTAAAAGCTATTTTTGTGTGTAATGGCCTTCAAAATGAAGATTCCACCTTATTTGAAATGTTCTATCACAAAAAGGTCACAAAAATGCAGGCAGTTTGAAATGTAAACTTGTAGACTTTAACTAATTTTAATGCACCTTGAATTCATTCCACTTAAACTGGGCCAAAGTCTAACCTAAAACATTTTATTTCCAATATTGTTCCGCGAGACAGCAGGACAATTTGCTCTTCCGGGATGGGTATTCACGTATTACCTGCACCCCAAATATTGAGAGAGGGTAATTTTCCCCAAATGTCTATTTCCTGCCATTCAACATCATTCTGGAACTAAGGGGAAATTTCCTCCCAATAGGGTTGGTAAGGCAATAGCTTTCGCATTCCCATGTCTTAGCTGAATAGCTGACATATTACTATGCCGTAGGCAAACGACCCAGCTCTGCTCAAGTGAAAAAATAAATACACCAGCATTCCGGCCTCATTTTCATTATAACCGAACAGCAGAGTCTGTGAATTGAACATTTGTAGTTCCACCACTGGCTGTGCCAGCCTACCCCGCGGATGACTAAAGGCAGCTGTGTCTTCCTGATTAGGATATCACATTCAGTGACCTTCACCGGATTCCATTTTACAACTCTGCCATGCAGACTGGGCTTTAAGCAATGACATTTTCCATCAGCAGAAATTAAAGGGACTTGCAGCATCGGAGGAAAGAGGGCCAACAGTTTGTTCCCTCACAACGCCCCCACTGTCTAATTCCTCCAAATGGACAAATAAATAATGACTTCCACCTACTTGCAATGACCTCGGGGCAGCAGGGTAGCCTAGTGGTTAGAGTGTTCAAACCGCCGAGCTGACAAGGTACAAATCTGTCGTTCTGCCCTGAACAGGCAGTTAACCCACTGTTCCTAGGCTGTCATTGAAGATACAAATTTGTTCTTAACTGACTTGCCTAGCTAAATAAAGGTAAAATAAAAAAATAAAAAATAAAAAATAACATTTCTGCACATAACCGAGGCAATCACAGAAGATTCAGTTAAATCTCAGTGGTAAACACACATGCTCAACTCTACAGTAATGTATTAGCAGTTGTATTGTGTTGTTTATCTGTGGAAGCAGGCTTGTCTACCTTCCCCTCTCTCTGGGGCCCTGCCATTGGCTCCCATTCAGGGGTGTAGTGCTGCACACACTGGCTTGATTTGGAGCTCCAATCCCAGCCGCTGTGGGAGAAGAGCATCGCCTCCAGATACAAAATCCCAGAACACACACTGTGACACTGGAATAAACAGCAACAGAAACATGAGAACAAACACACAGTGTAACACACCAACTGGTTTTAAAAAACGGACGCACACACATACATGCATTGAAACACATACACTCACCAACACACATAAAAACAACAACAAACGCATGCACACGTACACTGTCATACATTGCAAAGCAGAGTAAAACAGCAAGTACACATTGGCTGTGTTAAAATGGCACCCTATTCCCTATTTGGTGCACTATTTTTTACCCAAGCCTTATGGGTCCTGGTCAAAACTAGTGCACTACATAGAGAATAGGGTGCCATTTTGAATGAACTACTGGGATTGAACATTTATATTGCTTATAGGCTGGAGCAGGGGCACTACTATTATTTGAGAAGGTCCAATTATACACATTTCCTAGGTGGTAAAGGTCCAGATTGATTTATCAGCGTAATAACAATCCTCCACTTTGCAACCCAGGCATCACCACACTTTTCACATCCCTCTTGTTGGTGGAGAGAAAGTTTTGTAACCCTCATACTACCAACAACTCTTTCCGGGTGAATCCAGGTGAAAGCTATGATACCTTATTGATGTCACCTGTTAAATCCACTTCAATCAGTGTAGATTAAGGCGAGGAGACAGATTAAAGAAGATTGTTTAAGCCGTGAGACATGGATTGTGTATGTGTGCGGGTGGGTGAATGGGCAAGACAAAATATTTAAGTGTCTTTGCCAGGCGCACCAATTTGAGTGTGTCAAAAACCATGTCTATCAAGAATAGTCCACCACCCAACGGACATCCGGCCAATGTTTCCTCCCAAAAAAATGCACCACTGAACAAATGTAAGGTATTCTGAGATTAAACTTGAATGTTGTCAAAATTCTGTGCAACTTAATGTGAACACTGAGGCTGTACCCACTTTAAGTTAGTTTTAACAATGGCCAAGTAGCCTACTGTGGCTATTTGATCATCATGTAGGCCTACCAGAGTGGCCTACCATCAAAAACAACGGAATAAAATGCCTCCAATTTACTCAGTGCCAAAAAAATTATATTCAGCCTACAGTAGCAGCAAACGAGTGGTGTTCAATATAGGCCTACATTCCATGAGATTTTGAAAAACACGTGCTGGGCTTGACATTAACCTGTTTATCCACTTGTCCTTCAGACAAGGAGGTAACTGAAAATGTTGTGTTTGATGCAAGAAACCACTTTATAAAAATACAATTAATTATTATTCCCATACCATTATTACAGAGAATCAGACAAGTTATGCTACCCTCTGCCTATTGGCTTCTTATCATATTCAAGACTGTCTGAAAATACAACACTGTTCTTTAACCTTACTCGCTTTTCAGAGAAGGATAGAAATGCACAAATGTTTTGCTCTTGTAGGAAGAAACAACTCCCCACCCATTGTTGGGCTAATATAACTGGGCTAATAACTCACTAACTAGCAAGGAATATTAACAAATGTGCACATGCAGCTTTCGCTTTGATCTGAAAACAAGTGCATCTCCTTGCAACTGGGCGGCAAGTAGCCTAGTGGTTACAGCTTTGGGCCAGTAACTGAAAGGTTGCTAGATCGAATCCCAGAGCTGACAAGGTAAAAATCTGTCATTCTGCCCCTGAACAAGGCAGTTAACCCACTGTTCCTAGGCTGTCATTGTAAATAAGAATTTGTCTTAGCTGACTTGCCTAGATAAATAGCTAAAAAAATTCATGATGTAGACACAGTCCGTTTCAAAGTGAATGGCAATTCCAATTTGCATTTAGGCACACTGCACCTCTGACTGGTTATTGCACACTGGTCTGTGTAGAGTATGGAACTGAGTTGTTGGTTTCAAGAACATTTTTTGCATAGTTTGTTTTGTTTCGGTATGTTACATTGAAAGTGGCTAATATTGCGAAACATTGATAGTGTTAACTAAAGTGGAAAACTCTAGAAAGTTGAGTGAAGTTCACTCTCATGTATCTCTTGACGCAACTGTGGGAAGCATTGCAATCATCATGGTCCAGCATCCCTGTAGAATGCTTTCGGCACCTTATAGAATCTATGACCCAAACCATTGAGACCGTTTTGATGGCAAAACTGGGTGCAACTCAATATATTGAAATTTGGCAGTGCATGGGTAGTTTCCCTGTTGTTATGTCATTCACTAACAGACCTGTCATACATTTCCAGTTGATCAACTAGCCCTCAACTAACTAGATAAATTAGGCTAACCTATCTAAATTTTGTAGGCCTCGACCCCATGGGGCACACTTTGATATTGTTGAGTCATTCATGTGTCATATGAACACACATAAGACATGTAAAATGCTTAGATTAAAAATAAAAATAAATGTTCAAATGGCAACAAATCTCTCTCCGTCCCATGTGTAGAATTCTGGGAAATTAGCTTCAACCCTCATACTACCGACGTGGATCATTATTCAATTCTTCATGACTTTGTCAATATTTTTTTTTATTTCACCTTTATTTAACCAGGTAGGCTAGTTGAGAACAAGTTCTCATTTGCAACTGCGACCTGGCCAAGATAAAGCACAGCAGTGTGAACAGACAACACAGAGTTACACATGGAGTAAACAATTAACAAGTCAATAACACAGTAGAAAAAAAGGGGAGTCTATATACAATGTGTGCAAAAGGCATGAGGAGGTAGGCGAATAATTACAATTTTGCAGATTAACACTGGAGTGATAAATGATCAGATGATCATGTACAGGTAGAGATATTGGTGTGCAAAAGAGCAGAAAAGTAAATAAATAAAAACTGTGGGGATGAGGTAGGTGAAAATGGGTGGGCTGTTTACCAATAGATTATGTACAGCTGCAGCGATCGGTTAGCTGCTCAGATAGCAGATGTTTGAAGTTGGTGAGGGAGATAAAAGTCTCCAACTTGAGCGATTTTTGCAATTCGTTCCAGTCACAGGCAGCAGAGTACTGGAACGAAAGGCGGCCGAATGAGGTGTTGGCTTTAGGGATGATCAGTGAGATACACCTATGAATAAACGTATGAATATGTCTAAGTCATTGTCTAGTGTTTCTTTTCTTTTTTCAATATGGAATTTCAAACAAAGGTCCTATTACAGTACTATATGCAGAATAGGTGACCCCAAAGCACTAGTATTTTCTTAATCCTGGATTTTCTGGAGATATAGTAATAAGTTATCCATACCACCAGAGGGCAGAGGGGAACCTGTAAATCTGGTTAACAAAGTCTGTCAATGGTATAAATACTTGATAGAACTCCAATACAGCACTTAGATACGTTCTGAATCTACACAGAGAGCTATATTGGTGTATTCTCCAAAAGTAGTTGTTCTATGTCAAATCTAAAAACAATGTTTAAATCCTGGTTTCTCTTGAGATAACAAGTTATCCATACCACCAAAGGGTGGAGAGTGACCTGTATCAGTGATTTTGATCAGGAAACAGATCACCTACAGAGATAGAGCACCTTATGTACTCGACTATGGTTACAAATGGTTATACTCTAACTAGGTATGACCCTCCATATATGCTTACTTGCAGTCAAAACAGCTCAGAACTCTGCTTACAGAAACCCTCAATGTACACATAGTGCTGTATTGGCGTGTATTCTTCGATAAAAATACAAAAATCTGTGGAAAATGTTATATAAAGTTAAGTGGTTCCTCTCATTGGTGTAGTCATAGCCCTGCCTCCTATATGTGTATGTCATAGGACTGTTCCTTCTCACTTCATCTGACCAGACCTCGACCCACATTCCTCACTCCTCCCTAATCCACGGCTATACAACCTTTTCAGTGGCTGAAGCCAGACTGTTCCTCTTTGCCTCTCTCCATAGGATACATGAAATTTGACAATAACATGTTCTGACAGAATGTAAACTTCCTGCACTCTCCTTTCTCACTCAGTAGATTGCCAATAAGTCAGTTTGTCAACTGACTAGCTCTGCTAAAGCTGCCCGGTCAACTGTAAGTGTTGTTATTGTTAAATAGAAGTATCTAGTAGCAACAACGGCTCAGTCACGAAATGGTGGCCATATAACCTAGCAAAACTGGAACACCGAGTGCTGGAGCGCAGAGCGCTTCAAAATTGCAACACTAACTACAGAGTTCCAAACTGCCTCTGGAAGCAACTTCAGCACAAGAACTGTTCGTCGGGAGCTTCATGCATAGGATTTCCATTGCCGAGGTGCCTAAGATCATCACGTGCAATGCCAAGCGTCAGCTGGAGTTGTGTAAAGCTCACCACCATTGGACTCTGGACCAGTGAGTTGGGTTCGAACTTAAAATATTGAAATATCCCTATTCATGTTACCATATAAAGACTGGTATCAATGTGTGTCCCATTCACAATGGATTGGTGATAAGAGGATGGACCATGTTATAAAATGCTGTAGCTTAGTCCTAACGGTTGGGCTCCACAAATCACCTATGTGAGGCTCGCTGACAAGCTCCTTTACTACAGTAATTAAATAATAAAGTTTACTTGCTTTGGAGGAACTTAAGTCTCTATTTTTGATTACAATGATTCCACGACACCCTTTCCTCAGCACTTTGTTGAATTACCTTCGGCAGCGATTACAGCCTAGAGCCTTCTTGGGTGAGAAAGCTTGGCACGTCTGTATTTGGGGGTTTATCTCCCATTCCTCTCTGCAGATCCTCTCGAGCTCTTTCAGGTTGGATGGGGAGCATTATTTTCAGCTCTCTCCAGAGATGTTCGATCAGGTTCAAGACCGGGTTCTGGCTGGGCCACTCAAGGATATTCAGAGACTTGTCCCGAAGCCACTGTCTTAGTTGCGTGCTTATGGTCATTGTCCTGTTGGAAGGTGAACCTTTGCCCCAGTCTGAGGTCCTGAGAGCTCTGGAGTAGGTTTTCATCAAGGATCTTTCTTTACTTTGCTCCGTTCATCTTCGCCTCGATGCTGACTAGTCATCCAGTCCATGCCGCTGAGAAACATCCCCACGGCATGATGCTGCCACCACCATGCTTCACTACAGGGATGGTGCCAGGTTTCCTCAAGACGTGATGCTTTGCATTCAAGCCAAAGATTTCAATCTTGGTTTCATCAAACCAGAGAATATTGTTTCTGATGGTCTGAGAGTCTTTAGGTGCATTTTGGCAACCTCCAAGTGGAATGTCATGTGCCTTTTATAGAGTATTGACTTCCGTCTGGCCACTCTACCATAAAGGCCTTATTGGTGGAGTACTGCAGAGATGGTTATCCTTCTGGAAGCTTCTCCATTCTCCACAGAGGAACTCTAGAGCTCGGTCAGAGTGACCATCGGGTTCTTGGTCACCTCCCTGACCAAAGCCCTTCTCCCTCGATTACTCAGTTTGGCTCTATGGACAATTTCTTCAATCTCATGTTTGGTTTTTGATCTGACATGCACTGACAACTGTATTGACAGGTGTTTGCCTTTCCAAATCATGTCCAATCAATTGCATTTACCACAGGTGGGCTCCAATTATTTTTTTTTATAATTTCAATGATGATCCTTGGAAACCGGATGCACCTGAGGTCAATTTTGAATCTCATAGCAAAGGGTCTGAATACTTATGTAAATTAGGTATTTATGGTAAGCTTGTTTTAGCTTTGTCATTATTGAGGAAAAACATTTATTTAATCCATTTTAGAAAAAGTCTGGAACGTATTTCCCGATTCAGGAAACTAGGCGTATGTTGCAAGTCACAACCTCACAGAAGAGCCTTTTATCGTAAAAATAATCATTTGGCCGGAAATGTTTTCTCGAACATGTGAACTTAAATGTGCCTTAATATTAAACTGACATAAGTATATATATACATTTTAAGTCAGAAGTTATATAAAAGCAGGATGAAACCCAAAGTGCAAAATAATGAAGTACTCAGGAAAATAGTAGGAAAACAAGCAACATTTACAATGACCGACAAAGACAAATGACAGAGGGAGTATATACAGTTTAAGTCTGAAGTATACATATACATACACCTTAGCCAAATACATTTAAACTAAGTTTTTCACAATTCCTGAAATTTAATCCTAGTAAAAATTCCCCGTCTTAGGATCACCACTTTATTTTAAGAATATGAAATGTCCTCCAACCATAACAATGGTCATTATGGCCAAACAGTTCTGTTTTTGTTTCATCAGACCAGAAGACATTTCTCCAAAAAGTACGATCTTTGTCCCCATGTGCAGTTTGAAACCGAAGTCTGGCTTCTTCCGTGCTGAGCAACCTTTCAGGTTATGTCGATATAGAACTCATTTTACTGTGGATATAGATACTTTTGTACCTGTTTCCTCCAGCATCTTCACAAGGTCCTTTGCTGTTGTTCTGGGATTGATTTGCACTTTTCACACCAAAGTACGTTCATCTCTAGGAGACAGAATGTGTCTCCTTCCTGAGCGGTATGATGGCTACGTGGTCCCATGGTGTTTCTACTTCCGTACTACTGTTTGTACAGATGAACGTGGTACCTTCAGGTGTTTGGAAGGTCTACTTGTAGAGGTCTACAATTTATTTTCTGAGGTCTTGGTTGATTTCCCCATGATGTCAAGCAAAGAGGCACTGAGATTGAAGGTAGGCCTTGAAATACATCCGCAGGAACTCAAATAATGTCAATTAGCCTATCAGAAGCTTCTAAAGCCATGACATAATTTTCTGGAATTTTCAAGCTATTTAAAGGCACAGTCAATTTTGTGTATGTAAACTTCTGACCCACTGGAATTGTGATGCAGTGAATTATAAGTGAAATAATCTGTCTGTAAACAATTGTTGGAAAAATTACTTGTGTCAATGCAAAGTAGATGTCCTAACCCGACTTGCCAAAACAAATTTTAGCAAGAAATTGGTGGAGTGGTTGAAAAAAATGAGTTTTAATGACTCCATCTTCAAATGTATATGGGAGGCAGGAATATGCATTTCACTGAGCGGTGTAAAGACAGATTGACAGGAGTGAGACAATTAATTGTAATTTATCTTAATGTTCTTCTGTTGTTTGCAGGTGGACTATACTTCTGACTCTTTGCAGCCAGGTCCAATCTACTTTTTAACTCCTCGCAAGTGTGGTTTGTTTGGAGTCTGCTGTGAAGGAATTGTAACGATCAGGGTGTAGTGGGTGCGAAGTCAGGCGCAGGAAGCAGAGAGTTCAGGGTAGTGCTATTTAATGCACAAACGGCGAACATTAAGCCACCCCACGAAACACAGGGCGCACACAAAACAAATTCCCCAAACTCGAGGACGAAAACAGTCCAGCAAAAACCTACAAACAGGAAACACGTTAACCTCAAACATGCACACTAGTCACACAAACAATCCCCCACAAAGACCAGGCGGGCCCACTAATCAGCCTACACACAAAACAGGTGAAACCAATAAACAGAAAGGGGGAAAGGATCAGTGGCAGCTAGTAGGCCGGTGACGACGACCGCCGAGCGCCACCCGAACAGGAAGGGGAGACACCTTCGGTAGGAGTCGTGACAGGGATACCACAACAAGTCAACTACTTGATTGATGAAGGCATGTCATCCAGCAAAGGCAGCAGCGAAGTCATCAATTACATGCACCATTTCTTCACCAACCACGGAGTTGGGGAACCACATGTTGACCTGAATTGTGATAACTGCAATGACTATAAAACTTCTTGTTCCCCAAACAAGAACAAGTTTGTGCTCTGTGAAGCGTTATGATGAAACTGGCTCTCATTAGGACCGCCAAAGAAAAAGGAAGACCCAGAGTTACTTCTGCTGCAGAGGATACGTTCATTAGAGTTACCAGCCTTAGAAATTGCAGCCCAAATGAATGCTTCACAGAGTTCTAGTAACAGACACATCTCAACATCAATTGCTCAGAGGAGACTGCGTGAATTGCTGCAAAGAAACCACTACTAAAGGACACCAATAAGAAAAAGAGACTTGCTTGAGCCAAGAAACACGAGCAATGGACATAAGACCGGTGGAAATCTGTCCTTCGATCTGATTAGTCCAAATTGGATATTTTTGGTACCAACTGCCATGTCTTTGTGAGGCGCAGAGTAGGTGAACGGATGAACTCCACATTTGTGGTTCCCACCATGAAGCGTGGAGGAGGAGGTGTGATGGTGTGGAGGTGCTTTGCTGGTGACACTGTTGGTGATTTATTTAGAATTCAAGGCACACTTAACCAGCATGGCTACCACAGCATTCTGCAGAAATACGCTATCCCATCTGGTTTGGCGCTTAGTGGGACTATCATTTTTTTTCAACAGGACAATGACCCAACACACCTCCAGGCTGTGTAATGGATATTTGACCAAGAAGGTGAGTGCTGTATCAGATGACCAGGGGCCTCATTCATAAACATTGCTTAGGGACAAAAGAATGCCACTTTCTAAAAAACTAACTTCACAGGAGAATGTGCGGTCCTCCACGGACACTTTGACCCATACATACGCACATATACTGGAGAAATGAGAAACTGTGAAAATAAATTGAAATATTACCTCTCACGTATTGTATATGAAGAGTTCCCTGGAGTGCACACAAAACAAAAAACACGATTTGGATATTAAATTCAGAGATATATGTTTTTGCAAAAAAAAAACTCAAATATGTTGTACAGTTTATTCGGGAATCATATTTTATTGGATCTGTAATTATTAAACAATACTTGCATTCTATGAAATGTATTCTCATCAATAATAAGGTGAACAGTTGGACAAGTTACTTTGAAACTGATGCTGTTTTTGATGCCTCAGTCGTGCAGATACAAATGCACAGTTTCATATATTGTTTTCAAATGTTTGTTGCGCAGAACTGTCAATGTGATATTGACCCTGTCATTGTCAGTTACAATCAGGGTAATTACCACATCTTTAGGTGTTACTCAATTGGGTAGCTTTGACAATCAAATGGGTGGGTATAAAAAGGCATGCAATTGCAATGGTTAATGACGCACAATGGCTGCTTTGGCACTTTTGGAAGATTTGGCGAATGGAAGAATTCGGAGAGAGTGAATTTTCAGAGACCTTTTCAGAGACCAGCAAGATTACCTGGCCAATGATGATGAGTGGGTTATGAGCCGGTTCCGATTACCAAGAGCTGTTCTCTTGGATTTATGTACTGTAGTGGGCCCAGCTTTACAGAGAAGCACCCGCAGAAACCAAGCCGTGCCTGTCCCACTTCAAGTCCTGAGAACCCTTGGATTTCTGGCAACCTGCACTTTTCGAAGGGAATTGGCTGACAGGTCAGGGATCTCTCAGCCAACCTTTAGCTGTGTTATGCCAGCGTGTTAAGTGGTATAATTGGATTGACACATCTCTACATAAAGTTTCCTTACACGGTAGATGAACAGGCAAATAAAGAAGTGTAATTTGCAGCAATGTCCGGTTTCCCAATTGTAATCGATGCTATTGACTGCACTCATGTTGCTATAAGGGCACAGAGTGAGAATGAATTTGCTTTCATTAATTGAAAACATTATCATTCCAATAATGTCCAAATCATATTTTATGTGGACATGAAACTGACTAATGTAGTGGCTCAGTCAACCCATGACTCAATCAAATGAAGAAACAGCAGTGTTGGGCGCAGACTTGAGGCCGGAGCTGTGGGTGATGACTTGCTTCTAGGTACGGATGAGTAATGTAGAAATTCTAAATCAATTGAAACTTCTCTCTACTGGGGTGCCTAACCCATTCACTAACCTTACGGTGGCTTCTCACCCCTTTCGCCAACCCACAGAGTGCAGAGGAGAGAAACTACAATGTGCGCCATTGCCAGGTACGCGCTGTTACGCGCATTCTGAAGGTGTGTGCTGTGCTACATAATGTGGCTTTACCCCCCTGACGCTGTTGGTTGTGTTGGCTCCGGCCCTGACCCCTATCCCCAGGCGTTTGACCTCAACGCAGCTGCCGTGCACCAGTGTGTGGATGTGATGCGTAGCTTGTAAGAACACAAGGTATGGAAATAAATAACACTATTTATTGAATAACTCTTTCAATGTACAGCTTATGTCACAAAACATTTCTTATTTCCTTTAACTCCTTGGCAACCTTGTTAATAGTGTCGATGGCGTCTCTTTGCATTTGCAGGACTGCATCTGTGAGGACACGGCCACTGGAGTGTTGTGACGCATGAGGTGCAGTGGAGACGTTTGGGCTGGGTGCACTCAACTCCTGACCAGCTGCAGAAACTAAAATCAATTGTTTGTGTAAATAAATGTTAAAACACAACTTGAATGCATTTGGTTTACTCTTTTCAAAGCAGGGAATACTAATTACATACTTGGATCAACCGGTGTGTCTTGCATGTCCGTGTCCCCCTCTACCTCCGTCACTACTCCACTACTACTACTACCTGCTAGTAGGTCATCAAGGGAGTTGAGCTCCGGTGTCCCCTTTCCCCTGCTCATGGCACAAACACGCCTTTTGGCCTCCACTTTAATATTTCTGAGAGGGTTCAACCTTCTGAGCCAGCAGCGATCACAGCGTCCGCCACATGCTGCCACTCAAGCGTTTTTGGCATTTGTAATGCCCACAAAGTGTCCACCCAATAATATTATATTTTTTGATTCAACCTCCCCTACAAGAACTTCCATTTCACACTGGGGGAAATTATTATTTTTTGCCTTTCTGTTGGGATTTTCAGTCATTGTCGTAAGTATAGATGAATATTAATCAGGGTGTTTCACTGACGATTTATAGGCAACTATGAGCATTAAAAGTGTGGGAGAAGAAGCTCGCTTACGTGAATCAAATTTCGATTTGATTGTGATTTATGAAACCGGCGTGGGACGTGCTTGCACACTATGTTCTAAATCAAAATAGTTTTGTGCGTAAGCACTTTCTGTGTTTCATCGGTATACCACCTTTTAACGTGAATCCTCCACACAGTTTTGTAAATGAGGCCTCTGGCCTCCACAATCACCCGACCTCAACCCAATTTAGATGGTTTGGGATGAGTTGGACCACAGAGTGAAGGAAAAGCAGCCAACAAGTGCTCAGCATATGTGGGAACTCCTTCATGACGGTTGGAAAATCATTCCAGGTGAAGCTGGTTGAGAAAATGTAAAGCTTTCATCAATGGAATAATCACTTTATTTGATTTGTATCTTTATTTAACTGGGCAAGTCAGTTAAGAACAAATTCTTATTGACAATTACAGCCTACCAGGGAACAGTTTTTTCAGTTGCCTTGTTCAGGGGCAGAATGACAGATTTTTACCTTATCAGCTTGGGGATTCGATTCAGCAATCTTTTGGTTACTGGCCCAATGTTCTAATCACTAGGCTACCTGCCACCCCAAAAGGTGGCTATTTTTAAGAATCTTAAATATACCATATATTTTGATTTGCTTAACACTTTTTAAGATACTACATGGTTCCATATGTGTTATTTCATAGTCTTGAGGTGTAGAAAATGTAAAAAATACAAAATATTAAAAATAAAGAAAAACCCTTGAATGAGTAGGTGTTTCCAACATTTTGACTGGCACTGTATCTGTGGAAGAGTATAAAACATTTCTAGTGTGTTGAACGTTTCCAAGAGCACAGTGTTCTTCATCATTGAAAAATGTCAAAAATATGGAACTACCCAGACTTTGCCTCGAGCTGGCAATCCATCAAACTGAGCAGCCGGGCAAGAAGGACCTTGGTCAGGGAGATGACCAAGAACGCAATGACCACTCTGACAGAACTACTGAGTTCCTTGGCTGAGAACAGAGCATCTGACAGAAGGTCAACAGTCTCTAAAGCACTTCACCAATCTGGGCTTTATGGGAGAGTGGCCAGACGGCATGTGAAAGACTGATATCATAACGCACAAGATTCTGTTGTCTGGTGAGACATATATGCTTTCAGAACAATGATGTGAATGTTTGTCAGGTCCACACCCGCTCCCCCGCTCTGACGCTCGACATCACCGGTCTACTGACCACCGGTCCTGATAACCCATCTTAACACACACCTGGCAACCATCATCATGCACACCTGCATCTCCTCATCAGCCACAAATAGACTTCATTACTCCCTTAATTGCTTAATATAGCACTCTTTTGTCATCAGTCATCAGGTTGAAGTGTTTGTATTTCCATGTCAGATGCTTCTCTTGTTTTGTATCGTTCAATGTTCCTAATCATTAAAGTTACTAACTGCACCTGCTTGTCTAGATTTGAGTCCCATTGAAAATCTGTGGAAAGACTTGAAGATTGCTATTCAAAAATTGAAAAATGTGGCTTGTCGTGGAAATACAGTACTGAGAGAATTGTTAATTTCTTAAAAACAATCATCTTTATTTAATATCGATTAATTATTGCAATAATGAGAGCCTAACTGAAAATAAAAATATATATATATATATATTATATAGGGCCTACAAATGCTAAGTCACAATGGTTTCATCTCCCATAAAGCCACCTTGGTTATCTACGGAGGATGGTGTTTTACCCCCAACTTAGTTTCCCAGATGCCAGGAAGATGAGGCATTGTTCTAAACTCTTCCAGGCTCTCTCTTTCTCGGGTCACACACACTACATATTGTCTATAGAATGCCAGCTTTTAGGTTTTTATCACCAACATCAATCAATTGTCAGCATCAAGCTATTTCTAGTAAAACCATGTCCTCAACACCCACACTAGATGCAGAGTGCTAGAGTGGAGACCATAAAACACAGAATTAGCTGGAAATAAATATCTTACTGTTTGTTAAGTAAATAACATGTTCTGCTATGTTGTGAATAAAGAGTTACCTATCTAACAGAATACAGAGGGGGGGGGGGGTTCTTTAATGGAATCCTCTCCAACATAATCCATGTGGAATCAGGAATTCCCCAGTGTAGCCGTCTAGGCACCTTACTTTTTTCAATCTTCACTAACGACATGAGTAAAGCCAGTGTGTCTATGTATGCAGATGACTCAACACTTTACATGTCAGATACTACAGTGACTAAAATGACAGCAACACTTAACAAAGAGCTGCAGTTAATTTCAGAACGGGTGGCAAGGAATACATTTGTCCTAAATATTTCAAAAACTAAAAGAATTGATACATAGCCTTCAATAAACCCTAACTTTAACTAAATATTGAAATTAATAATGTGGTTATTTAGCAAGTTGAAGTGACTAAATTGCTTGGAGTAAGCCTGGATCATAAACTGTCATGTTCCAAACATGTTGATACAACAGTAGCTAAAATGGGGAGAAGTCTGTCCATAATAATGTGCTTAACAACACTATCAGAAAGGCAGGTCCTACGTGCCCTAGTTTTGTCACACCTGGACTACTTTTCAGGCTTGTGGTCAGGTGCCACAAAGAGGGACTTAGGAAAATTACAATTGGCTCAGAAAAAGGGCAGCACAACTGGCCCTTAAATGTACACAGAGAGCTAACATTAATGTTATGCATGCCAATTTCTCATGGCATGCATATCAATAATGTGGAGGAGAGATTGACTTCATCACTACTTGTTTTGTAAGAAGTGTTGACAAGCTGAATGGACTGAGATGTCTGTTTAAATTACTAGCACACAGATCAGATACCGGTGCAACCCCACAATACATGCCACCAGAGGTCTCTTCACAGTCCCCAAGTCCAGAACAGACTATGGGAGGCACATAGTACTACATAGAGCCAAGACTGCATGGAACTCCATTCCTCATCAGGCAACAGTAGAATCAGAATCAGATTATTATTTTTTTACTGATAAAAATACACATTATGGAACAGTGGCTAATGGGGATCCCTAATAAATACAAATAGGAGCTACGTGCAATTGCCAGGTCACTCAGAGGAAGATGTCAGATTGCCGTAGAAACATCAGTCATCTGTTCTCATCCTGTACTGTACAATGGATAGAAGTGAGCTAAAATAAATCAATCTTTGCTTTTTGTTGAGTGCTTCAATCCCTGTCTGCCTCGAATTGGTCATTTTATAAATTTTTCTTGGTAAGCCGTGAAGACATTACGCAATCTGGAGGCACTTCAAATGTCAAGGGAGTACATAACATCCCTTGAAACAATATCACAAGTCGGGTTTAACATAACCTTGATTGATAGTTACATACAACCACCCATTGAGCAGGCAGTGTATGGGTGTTGACTAATGCTCAAAAGTAGACACGAGCTGTTGAGATCTCAAAACAAGAGATCAGTCTAGAGAGTGTCCGAGGATATTATGGGACCAACCCAATAAACTGAGCCAATAGGTATAATGAAATCATTTACCATTTTCTATGTGTGAAAGGGAACAATACCATATGAATACCTTCTATTGCATTATAAGAACATAACGTGCATAATGAACATTGTTTAAAAACAAAAAATATAGTTATACCAATTATACAAAAAATATGAAATGTTATAAATGTGCTTAGTATTCAAAATTAGTGTTACTGAAAGGCAAATCCTTCTCCAAGTAGAAGGACGAGGACATTAAATAGTGGATACAGGTTGCCATAGTTCTTTAGACGAAGTGTGACTAGAAACAGTACACAGTGGTGCATGAAGTTACACGTTATCTCATCATATGCATATGGAAAAGTCAACAATATATAAGTATCTATCAGAGGATGAGAAATACAATACTTGTTGTTGATTAGGAAATCACTAAATGCACACAATGAATTGTACATCATTTCTTGTGAAAGGAAAGGAAACAGTGCTCTTTCACGACCCGATATTGCTGGTGCATTTTGAAATTCAGCTTGCGTTCTCCATGCAAAGAAAATGATGGATGATTACAAACCGGTGTTTCCTTCTGAAATGAGTACTTACCAGACAAACAAATTGTAAAAAAAACAGTGCTAGACAGTTACTGTGAATCCTATGTCACTAGGGTGAAAGAACACAGCAAAAACTCCTGGCAGGCCCAAATTGCCATGAAATGTGTGGAGAAACAGCACACACACACACAACCTGTATGATCCCTGGCAGATATTGCCACTCTCCATTGTTTGTGTGACAAGACAATGCTGCTCGGTGGAGGATCCTCCTTCCTGTAAATGGTGTTTATGTGCTCAGGCTGCACAAAGCACAGCAATGCTCCGATGAAAGCAAGGGAGACGACGGATGGCAAGCGAGAGCCGAAGTGGCTCAAACTGAATTTCATCAAGTAACAGGCTTATGAAACTGTAAATTAAAGAAACATTGTGGGCACTTTTTACTGAAAATAATTCTCCTGACAATATTACAAACAAATAGTACTGAAAACAACTTCTAATGTGTTATCTTTTTAACTACAACAAGCTTAGGGAGGAGTGAGGTTGATTAACTGACCTCCAATTGTCCCACCCCCGAACGAGGTGAATTTGAAAAAGCAGACTTTCCATGAGAATTAGTTCTGTCAGTCAAAGAGCTTTTCTTGTTACTACTGTCGGAGAATCTATAGCGATGACCCCCCTGCAGAGTTGGACGATTACAACTTTTATCAAGTGTTGTTGAATGATCAGAATCCCCTTTATTCGCCAAGTACATTTCCACATACCTGGATTTTGACTTAGTGAGAAGGTGCTGCCACTAATAGACAATATACAAACAGAATACAATATCGAAACAGTAAACATAACTCAGAGGAGTATAGGCCTGGTCTCCTAAAGTGCATGAGCGCCCCAGCACTTCACCCTTCTCCAGCGTAAAGCTCCATAGTCCCAGCTTTGTACACCTGTCACGACTTCCGCCAAGGTTGCTCCCTCTCCTTGTTCGGGCGGCGTTCTGCAGTTGACGCCACCGATATTCTAGCAATCGCTGATCCATCTGTAAGAAGGTGACTCAATTACCGCTCCATCAATGGGGGGATTGTGCGATAAATCTCCTGGTAGACGCAGCACTTCCCAGAAGTCACGTGTATCCTCTGTCACAAGAGGAGACGGCGGCTATGGAAACATATGTCTTCGAATACCTGGAGCAGGGGTACATTCGGCCCTCCACAAGTTTATTTTTTGTGAAGAAGAAGGATGTAGGTCTGCGCCCGTGTATTGACTATCTAGGCATCAACCAGATCACGGTGAGGTACAGTTACCCGCCTGTCATAGCCAGTGCGATTGAGTCAATGCACGGGGTGCGCTTCTTCACAAAATTGGATCTCAGGAGCGCATACAATCTTGTGCGTCTCGGGAGGGGGACGAGTGGAAGATGGCATTTAGTACCATCTCAGGGCACTATGAGTACCTCGTCATGCCGTACAGGTTGATGAATGCTCCATCAGTCTTCCAGGCCTTTGTAGAAAAGATTTTCCGGGACCTGCAGTGGTGTATATCTACGACATTCTGATATACTCCACTACATGCGCTGAGTATGTGTCCCTGTTGCGCAGGGTGCTCCCTGTTGGAGCATGACCTGTACGTCAAGGCTGAGAAATGCCTGTTTTTCCAACAGTCGGTCTCCTACCTAGGGTACCGCATTTCCACTTCCATGCGTAATTGGCCAACTCCCACCACGGTAAAGGAAGTGCAGCTGTTTCTAGGGTTTGCCAACTACTACCAGATGTTATCCGGGGCTTTGGTCAGGGGGACCGGTGCATTTGCAGTGGTCAGCTGAGGCTGACAGGGCTTTTGGTCAGCTGAGGGCTCTGTTTACCTCGGCCCCGGTGCTGGCTCATCCGGATCCCTCCTTGGCGTTCATAGTGGAGGTGGACGCGTCCAAGGCTGGGATAGGAGCCGTGCTCTCTCAGCGCTCGGGTACGCCACAAAAGCTCCGCCCCTGTGCCTTCTTTTCAAAGAAGCTCAGCCCGGCAGAGCGAAACTATGATGTGGGGGACCGGGAGTTTTTGGCTGTCGTCAAGGCTTTGAAGGCGTGGAGACATTGGCTTGAGGGGGCTAAATACCCTTTTCTCATCTGGACTGACCACTGCAATCTGGAGTACATCCGGGCAACGAGGAGACTGAATCCTCGCCAGGCAAGGTGTGCCATGTTTTTTACCCGTTTTGTTTTCACCCTATCCTACAGACCAGGTTCCCAGAACACGAAGGCAGACACACTGTCCTGGTTGTATGACACAGAGAAGCGGCCCATGGATCCCACTCCCATACTCCCGGCCTCTTGCCTGGTGGCGCCTGTAGTGTGGGAGCTGGACATGGACATCGAGCGGGCATTACGTACAGAGCCCACTCCCCTCCAATGTCCAGCTGGGTGTCTGTATGTTCCGTCTGCTGTCTGCGACCGTTTGATCTATTGGGCACATACTTCACCTTCCTGGGGTCATGTGGGCATCGGTCTTAGTGGGAAGTACTGGTGGTCCACTTTAGATTTATGTCTCCTCCTGGTCAGTGTGCGCCCAGTGCAAGTCCCCTAGGCACTTGCCCAGAAGCACTTGCACTTTACCCGTTCCACACTGGCCATGGTCGCACCTGTCGGTGGATTTCCTAATGGATCTTCCTCCATCACAGGGTAACACCACGATCTTTGTCATTGTGGATCGGATTTCTAAGTCTTGTCCTCTCCTCCCTCTGCGGAGGCCCTGTTTACACATGTCTTCCGGCATTACGGGGTGCCTGAGGACAAGGTGCCCAGTTCACCTTGTCCGCAGTTCGATGCATACTGGATTTGAGGCATCGGGCAAGGGGCCTTCAGTACCTTGTGGAGTGGGAGGGGTACGGTCCGGAGGAGGATGTGTTAGACCCATAGATGATGCGGGAGTTCCACTGTCTCCATCCGGATTGCCCTGCGCCTCGCTCTTCGGTTCTTCCCCGAGGCCGGTGTCGGCACTTTGCAGGAGCCACGCGTCAAAGGGGGGAGTACTGTCACGACCTCTGCTGAGGTCGGTCCCTCTCCTTGTTCGGGTGGCGTTCGGCGGTCGACGTCACCGGTCTTCTAGCCATCGCTGATCCATCTTTCATTTTTCAATGGTTTTGTCTTTATTTTCTAAACACCTGGTTTTCATTATCCAATTACATGTTCATGAATTTAACCCTCTGTCTTCCCCCCATGTTTGTTGTGCGTGATTATTTCTATGTTCAGTTTGGTTCATCGATGGGTGCTGTGTTCACCTGTGTGTAATATTTACCGTTGGTCAAGTGTATTTGTTTACCTCGTGCCTTTATTATTTTGAGTAAAGTACAATGCTCTCTCATTTTGCTCTCCTGCACCAGCATGACAACACCGACTCGTGGTGTCCTTTCTCAATATTTCATTGCATGAGGACAGAATTTCTGGGTAACAAACCAGTTGGCAATGAATACTAATATTTAGTAGCTCATCCTGATTGGAAAAAGTCTTCGTATGGATGTGGATACACGAGTCAACAAACAAAAACAACAGAGAATGAAAAACAGCTTCTATCTCAATGCCATCAGACTGTTAAATAGCTATCACAAGGCAGCTTCCACCGGTTACGTAACCCTGCACATTAGAGGCTGCTGCCCTATATACATAGACACGAAATCAATGGCCACTTTACCTTCTTGCGACTCCAAACCTGTATCCGGGAGCGTAATCATAGCCTCAAGCTCATTACCATAACGCCATGTTTCCTATTCATGAAAATCGCAAATGAAATAAATATATTGAAACAGAAGCTTAGCCTTTCGTAAACAACACTGTCATCTCAGATTTTCAAAATATGCTTTTCAACCAAAGCTACACAAGCATTGGGTAAGAGTATTGATAGCCTAGCATAGCATTAAGCCTAGCATTCAGCAGGCAACATTTTCACAAAAACAAGAAAAGCATTAAAATAAAATAATTTACATTTGAAGAACTTCAGATGTTTTCAATGACGATACTCTCAGTTAGATAGCAAATTATTTGTGTAAGAGAAATAGCTCCGTTTTGTTCATCACGTTTGGCTAAGAAAAAAAATGAAAATGCCGTCAACACAACGCCAAACTTTGTTCCAAATTAGCTCCATAATATCGGAAACATGGCAAACGTTGTTTAGAATCAATCCTCAAGGTGTTTTTCACAATTCTATTCGATGAAAACTCATTCGTGGCAGTCGGTTTCTCATCAGAGGCAAACAGAAAAATACTGCAGCTGGAGATTACGCAATAATTGCGACGGAGGACACCAAGCGACTACCTGGTAGATGTAGTCTCTTATGGTCAATCTTCCAATGATATGCCTATAAATACGTCACAATGCTGCAGACACCTTGGGGAAAACCTGGAAAACGTAAGCTGACTCCTGCTCCTCCACAGCCATATAAGGAGTCATTGCCATAAGGCGGTTTCAAAAAATGCGGCACTTCCCGATTGGATTATTATCTGGGGTTTTTCTGTGACATCAGTTCTGTGGCACTCACAGACAATATCTTTGCAGTTTTGGAAACGTCAGAGTTTTTTCTTTCCAAAGCTGTCAATTATATGCATAGTCGAGCATCTTTTCGTGACAAAATATCTTGTTTAAAACGGGAACGTTTCTCATCCAAAAATTAAAATAGCGCCCCTAGTTATAAAAGGTTAAAAATGTAACACTAGTCACTTTAGTAATGTTTACATATTGTTGCTTTACTCATTTCATATGTATATACTGTATTCTATTCTAATGTATTTTAGTCTATGCAACTCTGACATTGCTCATCCTAATATTTATATATTTATTCATTCCATTATTTAACTTTTAGGTTTGTGTGTTGATGGATTCTGGATTCTGACTCCTAAACTTGGAATAGTGTTAATTATCAGGTATTCTATTGAAATGTTGAGTGCTATAGTCTAGGTTCTACACCAGAAGTTAATCTGTAAGAGGAATGTATATGGTGGAGGCAATTAAGCTTAGAACGTATTGAGTAAAGGAAGGGCAATCACATGTGACAGGCACTGATAATGGAGGAGAGATGTGATTTAGTGAGGAAGGGGGTCGAGGTCAGGTCACATTAAGGAACAATGTATTGCCTGTATCACTTAACATTACATCTTTATTGCTTGGCAGAAAGTTAAGAGAGAAGGAGGAGATTCCACCAAAATTGGGGTATATATACTACCACTTGGTAGAAATGTCTTTGTCTTATGCAGCTGTATGACCAAAAGTGTGAATAAACTTCATTTAAGATTTACTAATCGTCTGTGTTTTATTCTGTTCATTTAGATCTAGAACCTAACAGTATATTGTTTTGAATTACGCACTTTTGGAGCTAGAAACACAAGCATTTCGCTACACCCACAATAACATCTGATAAACATGTGTATGTGACCAATAAAATTTGATTTGAAGATGCAACTGGCAACAAAAGCTGGGGAGGGTGGCTCAAACACGGACTATGTGGAAACTTCCCAGACAGTAATGGCTACAGAGAAAGAGAGTGTTTGTTGTAAACGAGTGGGACTGGGCAGAGAAGGCTGGAGAAGAGAGCCTAAACCAGATGGGCATAGAGGGAAAATGACAATACTTAGTGTTTTACGCCTTCTAGCTAATGTTTTTGTATCAGCATAACTTCATATGGTGCTGTTGCGCATTGCGGTTGTGTATCATTAGTTATGCTATCGTTACTAGATCGACTTTGAGTTCTGACGGTTTTGTTTAGAGCCAGAGCTAACGGCCATCTAACACCCATATAGCTTAACTTATATGCTCTTCCCCGTACATTACCTACCTTCCAGATGCAAAGCATAATAGAATTTGTTGTAATTATCCTAATTATTCTAACGAACTACTTCCAGGTTCGATAAAAGGCTTATTTTAAAACATTTTAAAACATTTAAAACATTTCCGTACTATTTGGATAACTAGGACCCCTAACTTGCTGTGGAGTCATGAAGAAATGCTATGAAATGTTCCTTTAAGGCACTCACAACTAGAGGTCGACCGATTATAATTTTTCAACGCCAATACCGATAATTGGAGGACAAAAAAAGCCGATACTGATTACTCGTCCGATTTTTAAAATGTATTTGTAATAATGACAATTACAACAATACTGAATGAACACTTATTTTAACTTAATATAATACATCAATAAAATCAATTTAGCCTCAAATAAATAATGCAAAACAAAGTGTTGGAGAAGAAAGTAAAAGTGCATTATGTGCCATCTAAGAAAGCTAACGTTTAAGTTCCTTGCTCAGAACATGAGAACATATGAAAGCTGGTGGTTCCTTTTAACATGAGTCTTAAATATTCCCAAGTAAGAAGTTTTAGGTTGTAGTTATTATAGTTATTACAGCCACCCTCGAAACAGCGTGTCATGCCCTGGTCTTAGTATTTTGTGTTTTCTTCATTATTTTGGTCAGGCCAGGGTGTGACATGGGTTTATTATGTAGTGTGTTTTGTCTTGGGGTTTTAGTAGGTATCGGGATTGTGGCTTAGTAAGGTTATCTAGAAAAGTCTATGGTTGCCTGAAGTGGTTCTCAATCAGAGGCAGGTGATTATTGTAGTCTCTGATTGGGAACGATATTTAGGCAGCCATATTCTTTGAGTGTTTCGTGGGTGATTGTTCCTGTCTCTGTGTTAGTTTGCACCAGATAACCAAAGTGACTGAGCCTTTCTTTTTTCCTTGTTTTGGAAGAGAAGAGAACGTGAGCCGGGTGCGCCATTCTCCTTGCGGAGATGGTGCAAAATCCATCAACACGGTCGGTCCCTGGGATTGGGCTGGCCAACACGATTCGGTTTGCTTGGAAGGAAAAGGAGTTGGAGCCTTTAGGACGGGAAACTTTTGGAAGGACAATCTTGATGGGGATTCTAAAGCTGACGGTGAAGGACGTGTTTTGCTTCCAAGTCAACTTGTTGGAGGGAGCATACGACGTGGCACTAAATACAGAAGAGAAACATGATGATATCCTGAGAAGGGCAAGAGCACTGGGAGGTGAGAGGCCGATGAGCCACTATGAAATAACAAGCCTGGCGAGGAACAACTTTAGGGTTGTAACTGTCAACATTTACAACCCATACGTTAAGGACGAAGAGGTGAGGGCCTTTCTGGGGAGATACATGGATAACATCTCCTCAGCAAGGCACCTCAAAGACTCCCTTGGGTTTTGGAATGGGAGGAGCGGCTTCCAGGCCCTCCTCAGGGAGGACCCAAAGGGACATGGTGGCTCCCTCCATCCTCCTGCTATGTTCTCCCTAGGTCCTGACAGGGGGACGTTGTTTTATGCACGTCAGCCCCCATTTTGCAGGCGCTGTATGGCCTATGGCCACATCTTCACTTCGTGCAGCACAAGAAAATGCAGATTTTGTGGATCTGCGGAGCACGAGGCGAAGAATTGTGACAAGCCTAAGGCGTGCCACGGGTGTGGCTCTTCAGCACACCTGTGGCGAGGGTGCCCGGCTCATCAGAGGTCATACGCGTCTGCGGCTGGGGGTGGGGGAGCAGGAGCGGGGGATGGGGGAAGAAGAGGAGGGGAAGGAAGCACGCCTCATGACCAGAGTACAGGTCCAGAGGGGAAGGCCGCAAGGAAGGAAGAGGAGCAAGAAGCGGCGGATGGAATAGAGAAGGAAATGGAAGGCACGGGAGTCGGAGAACCAGGAAAAGCGGCAACCGAGTGGAGGAGCATGAGAGATAAGAAAGTGAGGGAGGGGTGGTGGAGAAGGAGACGGTGGAAGAGCAAGTGGAGTGGGGGGGAAAGTGCACTGGTGGAAGAGATGAGGGGTATGGTGGAGGAGCTGGCGGGGGGGGGAGGGTGGTATCTCTCCACTGCCGCCATCACCAAAGAAGAGAATGAAGAGGGTGCGATTGGCCGGCAATGAGAGGGAGAGGATGGTCAAGAGAGTGATGAGGGTGGGAGAAACCTCCGGGTTGCTGATGGTCACACCTAACAAGACTCAGGACTGGGTACAGGAGGATGTGGGGAGTTTTTTGTTTGGGGACTCAGCCTCCCCTATTTTTTTCCAAACCAGCTGCAGCACTGGGGAGGGGAGGAGTGTGGGGGTAGACCCAGGGTGCAGGGCACTATTCCTGCATCCTGGGTTGGTGAGATGGAGGAAGAGGGGGGATGTCGGGAGTACGGATGGTGTTTTCACAGGTAGATATGGAGCAGGGGAGCATCGGGTGAGTCTCCTGTTTTTGTTTTTTTCTGTCTGGGTTTAGTATTTGAGTATATTACATGTTTTTATTTTATTCATTTTATTCATTTTACTTTTGTTAATTTAAATGTAAGGGGTTTAAGGGATTTTGTTAAGAGGAGGGCGGTTTTTAGTTATTTGGAGGGTGTGGGGTTTGATTTTTGTTTTTTACAGGAGGTTCACCTGAGGGATGGAGGGGATGTTAGTAGGTTTAAGAGGGAGTGGGGCAAGGGGGAGTCGGTTTGGGGTATTGGGGGGGTGCACTCATCGGGGGTAGGGATTTTGTGTGGGCACAGGGAGGTAAAAGTGGAGGGTTCTTTTGTGGTGATGCAGGGGAGGGTTATAGGGGTGGATGTCACGATAAGGGATTGTACATTTAGATTAGTGGTGGTGTATGGGCCACAGGTGGTGGCAGACAGAAGGGATATGGTGGACTGTCTGGCGCCCCTGTGTGTCACAAATAGGAAATTAGTGATAGGGGGGGTTTTAATACAGATTTAGGAATAGGGGGGTAGCAGTGCAGGCGCCATCACCGGGCTAATGGCTTGCCATGGTCTGGTTGATGGTGGCCTGCACACTACTCCGAAAATGGCCGGTCCTACATGGCGCAACTCCATGGGGGTTCGAGGAGGCTCGACAATAGTTTTGTACCCAGGTCTTTGCGTAAGTTGTCTGGGCGGCTGTTGCCTGTTTTCTTTTCGGATCACGACGGTGTGCTCCTGCAGGTGGGGTCGCCAGTCTGCCTCTTTGGTAGGGGGTACTGGAAGTTTTATCGGGATGTGCTGGAGGAGCAGGCTTTTGTTGACGGGTTTTTTTGGTTTCTTTTGGAGGCTTGAAGGACTCCGGTCCATGAGCGAGGGGGTGTTAGAGTGGTGGGAATTAGTTAAGGTGAGGATTAGGGCTTTTATAATAGGGTATTGCAAGAGGAAAAAAACGGAGGAGAGGAGGGAGGTGGATCGTATCCAAAGGTTAATTGAACTCGAGTACGAGGCAGGCAACCTCGGCGGGTCGTTTGACTGGGAGAGATCCGCAATCCTAAAGGCGCAGCTCAGGGAGTTGCAGGAGCGGAAGGCTAGAGCTTTCCTGGAGCGTGCGCATAGTGGCTTTCTAGAACACAATGAGACTTGTTCTGCTATGTTCGTGAAGTCGGTTAGGGCCAGACAGAGTAGGAAGGTAATGCATGGCGTTAGGGAAGAAAATGGTAGTATAGTTAGAGAACCAGAGGATATGGTCAGGGTGACAACTGATCATTTCCAAGGTTTATTTAAGGAAAGGGAAATAGATGTATAGCAGGGAAATGTGTTTTTAGAACACTTGTCCAGGCGGATGCCAGAGGACATTAGAGAAGTGATGGAGGCCCAGATCTCACTAGAAGAGGTTGAGAGCGCTCTTAGGAGGATGGGAAAAGGGAAGGTGCCTGGGATGGATGGGCTGAGTTCTCAAGTTTTGGGGTATACTTGGACCTGTGGTCCTCGAAGTCTTGAAGGCCATCCTTGAGACGGGGGTCGTGGGGGGATCAATGGCTGTTGGTGTGCTGTCACTTTTATATGAGAAGAGGGAAGTAACAGACCTTGGCAACTGGCGGCCGTTGACCATGCTGTGTGTAGATTACAAGCTACTTGCAAAGGTTTTAGCAGACCGGTTGCGCACAGCCCTTCCCTACGTGGGGCCGCTCTATTCGATGGAATCTACAGTTAATCAGGGACTCCATCGCTTGGGTTGAAGATAGAGGACTGCCTTTAATGGTAGCAGCGCTAGATCAGGCGAAAGCCTTTGATCGCGTGAATAGTTCCTTTTTATTCAGAGTCTTAGGTCGATTAGGATTTGGGGAGAAGTTCATAGGATGGATTCGTACATTATATGTCGGAGTGGGGTGCCAAGTTAGTCACTTGGGTGAAGTTTTTGACCTCTCGTCTGGGGTCAGGCAGGGGTGCCCACTCTCGGCGTTCCTCTTCGTTCTGTACATGGAGCCTCTGGGGGCTGCCATTAGGGCAGACACAGGGGTGGAAGGCTTGTTGATCCCTGGAAGTGGTGGGCTGCGTGTTAAGATGACACAGTACGCCGACGACACTTCCTTGCTGCTGTGCAAAGACTCGTGCCTGACAAGGTCCCTTGCCATCTTTGGGGATTTCAACCGAGCGTCGGGAGCGGTTCTGAACCATGCAAAGTCTTCCGTCAAGTTTTACGGAAGATGGCACGGTAGAACGGATGTTCCCGGGGGGTTCTCTCTCTGTGAGGGGGCCCTGAGGATTCTCGGGGTCCATTTTGAGACCTCCGGCTCAGCGACGCTAAACTGGAACATGCGTATCGCAGTGGTACAGAGGAAGCTAGCAATGTGGAAGGCTAGGTCTTTGTCTTTTATAGGTAAGGTCCTGGTCCTAAAGGTGGATGTATTGCCATCTCTTTTGTATTTGGCATACATCTACCCATTGCCGGCTTGTCTGAGAATGTCTCTAGTGAGGCTTGTGTTTCAGTTCATGTGGAGTGGCAGGTGCGAGTGGGTCGCCAGGGCACGCATGCTCTGTCCCATCGGGGAGGGAGGTAGGGGGGGTACCACATTTCCCCCTCAAGCTGGACGCAATTTTAGTTTCTTTCTTGTTAACGAAGCTTGCTCATCCAGTGATACACCCGTCCGGTTACCTCCTGCGGGTTTTCTTCTCGTATCAGGCGAGAAGCATAGTGGTGTGGTCTAACACGGGTCCTCGGGCGGAACAGCTGCCGTGGCACTTTGGTCATGCGGCCAAGTGGCAGCGTGCGCACCCTGAGGTTGAAGTTGCCATTTAGATTTGTATGGGGATAGATTAGGGACGGGGAGATAGGGAAAGGTAGTTTGTAGGGTGACGGAGAGGGAAGATGCTCCCCTGAGGTTTTGTTTGGGATTTTTGTTTAGTTAAATTAAAATACCATTATTGGAGTATGAATGAAAATTATGAGTTGTAAAGAATTAATGGTATTGAAGGTAATAAATTATTATTATTATTATTATTTTTTTAAATAGGGCTGTTTAGGTTTTTCACGTTACGTTTATTGTTTTGTATTGTTCGTTATTATCTTTATTAAAGATGTATCGAGATAACCACGCTGCATTTTGGTCCTCCTCTCCTTCGACACAAGAAAACCTTGACAGAATCACCCACCGCAACAGGACCAAGCGGCGTGGTGACAGGGAGCAGCAGCAGGAGGAAATCTTGGATGGTAAAGGACCCTGGGCTCAGCCTGGAGAATATTGCCGCCCCAAAGAAGAGCTGGAGGCGGCGAAGGAGGAGAGGCGCTGGTATGAAGAGGCAGCACGGCGACACGGATGGAAGCCCGAGAGTCAGCCCCAAAAATTGATTGGGGGGGTGGGGGCACACAGGGAGTATGGCGAAGCCAGGTAGGAGACCTGCGCCAACTTCCTGTGCTTACCGGGGGGCTAGAGAGACCGGGAAGTCACCGTGTTAAGCTGTGGAGCGCACAGTGTCCCCAGTGCGGGTGCAAAGCCCGGTTGGGGTACATACCAGCTCCTTGTATCGGCCGGGCTAGAGTAGGCATCGAGCCAAGTGTCATGAAGCCGGCTCTACGCATCTGGCCTCCAGTGCGTCTCCTTGGGCCGGCTTACATGGCACCAGCCTTGCGCACGGTGTCCCCGGTTCAACCAGGTAAGGTTGGGCAGGCTCGGTGCTCAAGAGCTCCAGTGCGCCTGCACGGTCCGGTCTATCCAGTACCATCTCCACGCACCAGCCCTCCGGTGGCAGCTCCCTGCACCAGGCTTCCTGTGCGTGTCCTCGGCCCAGTACCACCAGGGCCAGCACCACGCACCAGGCCTACAGTGCGCTTCGCCTGTCCAGCGCTGCCAGAGCCTTCCTCCTCTCCAGCGCTGCCGGAGTCTCCCGCCTGTCCAGCGCTGCCGAGTCTCCCGCCTGTCCAGCGCTGCCAGAGCTGTCAGTCTGCAAGGAGCTGCCAGTCTGCAAGGAGTCGCCAGAACTGCCAGTCTGCAAGGAGCCACCAGAGCTGCCAGTCTGCAAGGAGCCACCAGAGCTGCCAGTCTGCAAGGAGCCACCAGAGCTGCCAGTCTGCAAGGAGCCACCAGAGCTGCCAGTCTGCAAGGAGCCGCCAGAGCTGCCAGTCTGCAAGGAGCCGCCAGAGCTGCCAGTCTGCAAGGAGCCGCCAGTCTGCAAGGAGCAGCCAGAGCCGCCAGTCTGCAAGGAGCAGCCAGAGCCGCCAGTCAGCATGGAGCAGCCAGAGCCGCCAGTCAGCATGGAGCAGCCAGAGCCGCCAGTCAGCATGGAGCAGCCAGAGCCCACAATCAGCATGGAGCAGCCGGAGCAGCCAGAGCCCACAATCAGCATGGAGCAGCCAGAGCCGCCAGTCAGCATGGTGCAGCCAGAGCCGCCAGTCAGCATGGAGCAGCCAGAGCCGCCAGTCTGCCAGGATCCGCCAGTCAGCCAGGATCTTCCAGATCCGCCATTCAGCCAGGATCCGCCATTCAGCCAGGATCCGCCATTCAGCCAGGATCTGCCTGAACCACCAGCCAGCCAGGATCTGCCTGAACCACCAGCCAGACAGGATCGGCCAGAACCATCAACCTGCCTGAGCTTCCGCTCAGTCCCGAGCTTCCTCTCAGTCCCGAGCTTCCTCTCAGTCCCGAGCTTCCTCTCAGTCCCGAGCTTTCTCTCAGTCCCGAGCTGTCCCTCAGTCCCGAGCTGTCCCTCAGTCTCGAGCTGTCCCTCAGTCCCGAGCTGTCCCTCAGTCCCGAGCTGTCCCTCAGTCCCGAGCTGTCCCTCAGTTTGGGGCTGCCCCTCAGTCCAGTGGGGCCCTTGGTTAGGGTTACTAGGCCAAGGTTGGAGGCGAGGGTCGCCAATCTAAGGACGCAAATTAAGCGGATTAAGACTTTGTTGGAGTGGGGTCCAAGTCCCGCGCCGGAGCCGCCACCGTGGACAGACGGGGGGGGTTCTGTCAGGCCCTAGTCTTAGTATTTTCTTTATTATTTTGGTCAGGCCAGGGTGTGACATGGGTTGTTTTTGTCTTGGGGTTTTTGTAGGTTATGGGATTGTGGTATAGTAGAGTTGTCTAGGTAAGTCTATGGTTGCCTAGAGTGGTTCTCAATCAGAGGCAGGTGTTTATCGTTGTCTCTGATTGGTTGCCTAGAGTGGTTCTCAATCAGAGGCAGGTGTTTATCGTTGTCTCTGATTGGGAACCATATTTAGGCAGCCATATTCTTTGAGTGGGTGATTGTTCCTGTCTCTGTGTTTGTTTGCACCAGATAGGGCTGTTTAGGTTTTTCACGTTACGTTTATTGATTTGTATTGTTCGTTATTATCTTCATTAAAGATGTAGCCACGCTGCATTTTGGTCCTCCTCTCCTTCGACACAAGAAAACCTTAACACTTTCTATGGCTTATTTTAAAAATTACTATATTTTGGAGATTATTTCATTTTCAAATAACCGAAAGTGAGGGGTTGTAAATCTCAATAAAAGGAAAAAGGCCATTCTTGAACATGGGGTGTGACATTCTTACTAATTTGCTAGAGAATCAGTTCGTATTTAAGTACAACTTTAGCCAACTAGCTAACTATGATGGAGGATCACTCATCTTAGTTAGCATTGTTAGCTATTTTTGACGAACATTGCTAATAGCAACATTGCCATCTACAGTTTGTAAAGTAAATTTGACGACATCGTAATGATGACAAAGTTGTTTCACATTAGTTATTTGCCTACTTTAGCAATGTCATCATATTAGATTCCAACCAGAATGATGGACCAGTAACCTTTTTTGGACAAGTTCATAACCATGGCATAATGTGACTGAGTGAAGGAGGTGCAAAAATGAATTAAATGTGACTATGGTGGTTGCTAACCCATGTCTGACTACTACAACAGTGTACTAGCAGAAACAAACCCAAATCAACCCATGGCTATAGAAAAACATGTCACAGTTGGTTGTATAGTGTGGCGCCATCACACGTGAGCAAGTTGGAACCCTGGAGAAGGAGTAGTGAACCACTTATACTGGGCACCCTTGAACTCCGGAGAGGAGAAAGTCGCCAAATGGACGTTGTTAGCAATCATGTATATAATTGACACACACGATGGCGATGAGTTCCCCAACAGCTTGCGCAACCCCTCAGCGGTGAAGGGGCCAGGGGATTGGCTGAAGCCAAATAAGCAGTGTTGTGTCTTTGTCTATGTCAGATTAATTGCAATGACATGCTATTCTATAAAACAATTTCTCCGTAATTAATATCACCTGATTGAGCTAATCATGTAAATGTAATTAACTAGAGAGTCGGGCACCACAAAATAATATTTATAGAGCTGTTATATTCTGAATAAACTGTTAAAGATTAGTAATTATTTTACATTCATAGCAGTCAACATTAATCGTCATCTTACTTCAGTCTCATACTCTGAAAGTTGTAAATTGTTGGTTATCTGCAAGAATCCTGGCTAACAGGTTGAAAATACAAAATTGGGTTTAGTTATTTATTTACTAAATACCTAACTAATCACACAAAATAACATATACAAAGTATTAATTATACCGGGATAATTCTTTACGTCATAGGAAACGTCCCTAGCGGGCGGAACAGATATGACAGCTTGTTACAAAGGAAAAGGGGCAGGGTTTGAGTGAAAGAGCGGGAGACTGGGGAACAAAGGGAAGAAGCTGTGCTATCGTAAATACAGTATCTTATGCATTCTAAACTACCGCCCATTTGGAAAAGGAAAATGCAATAAATATTTACTCTGAGCTGCGCTTCAGTAGGTTGGTGGTAGATGGAAGACCGTGTTGCCAAACCGAGTCCTCTGTCCTTTGAAGAATGTCTCTGGTAGTCACTTGAATAAGTTGGTAGTAACGTCGTTGTGTGGTAGATGGGATACTCTGTCTGTTCCTCCCTAACCTGGGTTTGCAGATGCGGTCGCTAACTCAACGGCTAGGAGGTATCACTTCTGTCGTGAATAAGAGTTCAAAGTTCATACCATTCGCACCCAAAGCACATGCTGATGTTGGCTCCGTTCTGTAGTTTTATCTGAACCATTCTGACATGGGATCGTCATCCTCACATCCGCGAAACAGATAGTTATGTTGTAGTCAAGAGCTTATATCGGAAGGAAGAGTGGTGTGTGTGAAAAGTTTACAACCTCTGTCTCTTCACGTGGGCGGGCCACTGAGTGAGCAGCCCTAAAACCCACAATCTAGAAGTTAAAATCATATTTCATCACAAATAATTTCATATTCAAAATTGAACAACAATTCCATGTGAATCTGATAACTCTGATGTATAGACGTTCCACTGTGGAGTATATGTCATCTTATCATTGATGAGAATGTCTCAGATGACAACCGAACTGACATCATATTCATTAAGTACGACTGATTATGTTCAATTGTTCGGATTACCAGAATATAGTTAATTTCCCCCCACATACTGACGTTCCCAGAATCTCTAGGTTAACCAAGGGTTTTTTAAATATAACCTCAGTAGGTTTGAGAAGGGAAAAGGGGAGGAAGAGGTATTTATGACGGCCATAAACCTATCCCCCAGGCCAACATCATGACAGCAGCTTCATAATTTATATTCTTCCTCTGGACATTTTGATCCATCACTTTGATGAATGGCTGCGCTCACCTTTCTATTTTACTTCACATATTATGATATCTGAAGTGAAATAGAAAGGTGAATGCAGCGATCAGGTTTGTTCCACCAGGCTAACTATAACCAACATTGATAATGATGGTTGGGGCATGCTTGGCCATCCTTTTCCTCTAGTCCACGATCATCTCCTTTTGTCTTGCTCATGTTGAGGGAGAGGTTGTTGCACCACACTGCCAGGTTTCTGACCTCCCTATAGGCTGTCTCATGGTCTTTGTCGATCAGGCCGACCACCGTCGTATCATCGGCAAACTTAATGATGGTTTTGTGCGTTGTGTGTGAACAGGGAGTTCAGAAGGGGAAAAAACATGCATCCCTAAGGGCCCCCCAGTGTTGAGGGTCAGTGTGGCAGATGTCTTGTTGCCTACCCTCAACACCTGGGGGCAGCCCATCAGGATGTTCAGGATCCAGTTCCTTATCTTAATGAAGAGTTTGTAGGGCACTATGGTGTTGAATGCTGAGCTGTAGTCAATGAACAGCATTCTTGTAATGGCTTTCTTCCTGGGAAAGAGAGGACCAAAGTGGTGAGGACCAAAGTGGTGTGGTGAGTGTTCATCTTCTTTAATAATAAATCCCAACTGAGCACTTCTAATTACAAAACAACATATGTGAAAACCGAAAACAGTCCTATCTAGTGCATAGACACAAAGACAGGAAACAATCACCCACAAACCCCAACACAAAACAAGCTACCTAAATATGGTTCCCAATCAGAGACAGTGACTAACACCTGCCTCTGATTGAGAACCACATCAGGCCAAACACAGAAACAGACAAACTAGACACACAACATAGAATGCCTACCCAGCTCAAGTCCTGACCAACATTAAAACAAGGAAAGCACACAAGAACTATGGTCAGAACGTGACAATTCTCAAATAGGTGTTCCTTTTGTCCAGGTGGGAAAGGACAGTGTGGAGTGCAATAGAGATTGTGGCATCTGTGGATCCTATACATTTCCTATACTGTCCTATAGTGGGAAAGTGTCTCTAACAAATATGTTCAACCTTTTATTCAAATGACTTCTGTCCTACTCCTAACTTTTTATTCCACCATTGGGCCTTTACCCAATAAACCCGCCATAATCCTCAGACAAACAATTAAAACATATAACATACTGTTCATAAAAAATTCAACACATTATTAGGTTATTTTCACAGAATTACCTGGAAAAAAACAAAATAACTAGTATTCAGGTAATTGTCGCTGAATTAACTCCCAAAATACAATGGATGATTATCCATCTGAATCACCTCTGCAAAATAACTAGTATTTAACTCATAACCGGCCACTCCCCCATAGGAAAGGGCAGCCTCAGGCAGCCTCGTCAAGCCACCTCTGCAAAATCATTCTACCACTCTGGGGTACTACATTTATTCATCAATCATTCATTCCATTCATCATATATTGACATCATGCATTTCACTAGTTATGTAATATCTCCAATCCAGAATTCGACTATGTCATATTCAAAGTTTATGTATATATTTGGGTTGAGTGAGGTGCCACTTACTTGTTAGAAGGAAACCATGCCAGTAAATGCCAATTAATTACAGACTTAGATTAAACAGGTGTCTGCTTACCTTGTACAATTTGGAGCTCTGGCACCATGATGTAGAATCTCCTCCAACCGGGATGGACACTCACTCCTGGCAAGGTCGCCCAATATTCGGGTAGGTTCCTTGTTCCTTGTTGGCTTATTCGTGAAAGCAGCAATCAGACAATATCTTCTATAAGTAAATCAATCAAACCTTTTTTAATGCAATTGCAGACAAAAGTTGACAACAGAAACACAGCACGTATGTTTCAGAGTAAGTTCTGCAAAATAAAAAAGGTCAAAGTTGATTTAATATGTTTGCAGTCAACCCCTAGTGATTTAACTGCCTACGTCAACACCTTCTACTCTTGAGACCAAGCCCATGCTTATACAGTTATACAAACTTGCAGGAGAAAACAATAGTCCAGTGTTTTCTAAGGGCTCAGCGGTAATTGTCCATTCCGGTGTGGCTTACAGTAGTATGTTTCACTTGTTTCTTATCTATTTACTCCCCTGCAGGTGTCTGTGTCTATGTATCGCTTTTAGCCTTGAGGCGCTTTCTCAGACACCCTGTTTTGACTGCAATGGCTCACACATCTGCTCAGACCATTTCTTATAAGAGGCAGAGACTAGAAAATAATTGTGGAAGAGTATTAAACCTTATAATTCATATATTGCTCATCAGTGGTCCAGGACCCTATAAATGTAGTGGGGGAGGCTTTTATAGCCCTTCACCTTCTATTAATACAACATGAGCATAATCAATTATTATAATACATTAATCATTTGGTGCAGCCCCTATCATGACCCCAAGGTGACCCCCATCACTCTCAACCATACTATTGTCTTTGTGAGAGACCAAAAGAGCTAAATAGCCTAAATATAAACAGTTGACGGAAACAAGCTTATTTCGTAATTTTGATATATAACAGGAAGAGTAGTGGCACTCCACAGCTGATTAACTTTGCATCTGATAAGATGCCATTGACAACAAACCTCTGATACCTTCCTGGTGGTCTACTGTAACAAAGCTTTCTTAAAACCTGTTATGGCTGCAATCCCGATACCGGGATCGATATGACAACTACCAGTGAAAATAGAGGGTGCCAAAATTCAAATCACAGACATCTCATAAATACAATTCCTAAAACATACATGTGTCTAATATCATTTTAAATCTATTTTCGTTGTCAAGCCCACCAAAGTGTCCGATTTCAAATAGGCTTTTCAGCAAAAGCACTACAAAAATTGTGTTAAGGCTCCACCAAACCACAATAAGCACAGCCATTTTAAAGCAAAATATAGCCTTCACAAAAACCAGAAATAAAGATCAAATTAATCACTAACCTTGAATTATCTTCATCAGATGACACTCATAGGACTTCCTGTTACACAATACATGCATGTGTTGTTTGATAAAGTTCATATTTATATAAAAAAATCTGAGTTTACATTGGCGCGTTAGATTCACTAGTTCCAAAAACATCAAGTGATTTTGCATAGCCACATCATTCAACAGAAATACTCATCATAAATGTAGATGATAATATAGTTATACACATGGAATTATAGATTATAGACCTCTCCTTAATGCAACCGCTATGTCAGATTTATTAAAAACTTTACGGAAAAAGAAATGAATGCAATAATCTGAGACGGCGCTCAATTTAAAAACACCACAGCCGCAAAGATGGCGTCAACATAAACAAGAAATTACATGATACATATTCCCTTTGATGATCTACATCAGAAAGCACTCCAGGAATCGCAGGTCCAAAATAAATGTTTGTTTTGTTCGAAAATGTCTGTTATTTATGTCCAAATACCTTCTTTTGTTATACATATCCAAACGATAATTCTGGTCAGCGTTATATCAGACAAAAACTTCAAAAAGTGATATTACCGGTCGAAGAAAAATGTCTAACTAAGTACAGAATCAATAATTAGGATGTTTTTAACATATAGCTTCAATAAAGTTCCAACCGGAGTATTCCTTCTTGTCTTTGTGAGCAATGGAACGCAAGTGACTACCATGAGGAAGAAGTGGGATCACAAAATGGCTGCTTGATGGACAGGTGTTATATTCTGCACTCATTCACTCCCACAACAACATAGAAGCCTCATTATAATTTATATTGATGGTTGACATCTAGTGGAACCCCTAGGCAGTGCAACATCATTCATATCTCAATGGGATTTCATTGGGGACTCTGGTGAATACATACAAGTTCAGATTTCTGACTTCCTGTTTTGATTTCAACTCAGGATTTTGCCTGCCAATATGAGTTCTGTTATACTCACAGACATCATTCAAACAGTTTTAGAAACTTCAGAGTGTTTTCTATCCAATACTAATAATAATATGCAAATATTAGCAACTATGACTGAGGAGCAGGCCGTTTGATATGGTCACCTTTTCATCCAAGCTACTCAATACTGACCCTGCAGCCATAAAATGTTTTAAGGTCCAGTAACACCATACCACAAAATAGTCCATCAATCTCTTTCCTAATATGGTTGGTTAAATACAGTAAACATGAATCAGTTGAATGTGACTTTCTTAAACTGGACTGCAAATCATACATTAGAGTATCATGATATGTCAATTTGCTCATAGACAATCTTCTTTAGGGCCTAATTTATCAATTATGCGTAGGCACAAATCTGTGTGTAAACAATCATTTCCACTCAGTGTGAGATTTATTATTATTAACTTTTGCATGAGTGTGCGTAATTCTACGCACAGCCATGACCATGCGTATGCAAAGTGCCTAGTGGTAGAATGGGGAATATCTATGTTGAAAATGTAGGAAATTGTGAGCGTAATAATTCAATATTTTTTTCTATTTAATTGTATTTCTATTTAATTGTGAATGCACCAATTTGTAAGTCGCTCTGGATAAGAGCGTCTGCTAAATGACTTAAATGTAAATGTAAATGTAAATGTAAATTTACATTGTGAATTCATGCAACATGACAAGCTATATCATACAATTGTACTACATCAGTGCATTTATTACGATAATAATCCATATAAAGTACAGCAATTTGTTAAATTAGAGGTATGTGTAAAAGTGAAACCATTGATGAAATGCTGTAAAAGACTGAGATAATGGGACATCGAATGAGGGATGGCTGATCTTGCTTGGTTGGAAGATTTGGCACACGCTGCATTTTGCAGATGTGTCATAGATTTCTCATAGAGGCTTTCTAAAAAACTGAGCAAGCCTTCCTTCATGACCTGGCCTCTGTAAATTGCTATAGAATCAGCTTGATCCCATCTGTCAAAGACGCTTGAACCTTCTTTTTTCAGTGATATTGTTGACCAACTGGCCCCCATAAAGACAATGAGAATTAAAAATAGGTTCAGCCCCTGGTTCGACCATAATCTTGCAGATTTACTCCACCTCAAGAATTGCATTTGGTGAAAGGCTCGGCACACGCATACTCAGGCTGACTGGCACTCATTCGGGCAAATGAGAAATATGTGCACTTAGGCTATCCGGATGGGCGTCAACCCGGACAGGAAGATCACGTCAGTGACTCAACCCACTCAAGTGACACACCCCTCCTAGGGACGGCATGGAAGAGCACCAGTAAGCCAGTGACTCAGCTTCTGTAATAGGGTTAGAGGCAGAGAATCCCAGCGGAGAGAGGGGAACCGGCCAGGCAGAGACAGCAAGGGCAGTTCGTTGCTCCAGTGCCTTTCCGTTCACCTTCACACTCCTGGGCCAGACTACACTCAATCATAGGACCCACTGAAGAGATGAGTCTTCAATAAAGACTTAACATTTGAGACAGTCTGCTTCTCTGACATGGATAGGCAGACCATTTCCATACAAATGTAGCTCTATAGGAGAAAGCCCTTACTCCAGCTGTTTGCTTAGAAATTCTAGGGACAGTAAGGACGCTTGCGTCTTGTGACCGTAGCGTACGTGTAGGTATGTATGGCAGGACCAAATCGGAGAGATAGGCAGGAGCAAGCCCATGTAATGCTTTGCAGGTTAGCATTAAAACCTTGGATTCAGCCCCTTGCCTTAACAGGAAGCTAGTGTAGGGAGGCTAGCACTGGAGTAATATGATAACTTTTTTTGGTTCTACTCAGGATTCCAGCAGCTGTATTTAGCACTAACTGAAGATTATTTAGTGCTTTATCCAGGTAACCGGAAAGTAGAGCATTGCAGTAGTCAGAAGTAACAAAAGCATGGATACATTTTTCGGCATCATTTTTGGACAGAAAATTTCTGATTTTTGCAATGTTACACAGATGGAAAAATGCTGCCCTTGAAACAATCTTGATATGTTCGTCAAAAGAGAGATCAGGGTCCAGAGTAACGCCGAGGTCCTTCACAGTTTTATTTGAGATGACTATACAAACATCAAGATTAATTGTCAGATTCAACAGAAGATCTCTTTGTTTCTTTGGACCTAGAACAATCAAACAATTTTGTCCGAGTTTTAAAGTAGAACATTTGCAGCCATCCACTTCCTTATGTCTGAAACACAGGCTTCCCGGGAGGGCAATTTTGGGGCTTCACCATGTTTCATCGAAATGTACAGCTGTGTGTCATCCACATAGCATTGAAAGTTAACATTATGTTTCTGAATGACATCGCTTAAAGGTAAAATATATAGTGAAAACAATAGTGGTCCTAAAACGTAGCCTTGAGGGACACCAACATTTACAGAAAGATTGTCAGAGGACAATCCATCCACAGAGACAAACTGATATTTTTCCGTCAGATAAGATCTAAACCAGGCCAGAACTTGTCCGTGTAGACCAATTTGGGTTTCGAAAAGAATGTGGTGATCGATGGCATTAAAAGCTGCACTAAGGTCTAGGAGCACTAAGACTGATGCAGAGCCTCGGTCCGACACCTTCACAAGTGCAGTCTCAGTGCTATGATGGGTTCTGAAACTAGACTGAAGCGTTCCGTATACATTGTTTGTCTTCGGATAGCAACATCTTTTTCTATTTTTTTGAGAGGAGTGAGAGATTCAATATAGGCCAATAGGTTTTTAAATGGCTTTTTCAAGTGAGGCTTCACATGTTACAGAAGGCATTTCTGCCACAAAAAAAAAGCATTTTGAATTAAAAAAATCGTTCACATTCAGACGGTGCTCCTGTGAAGTAGTGACACACGACATATGCCGAGTTTCCTGAAACGAGTCACATATGGTTAAAGGAGAGGCATTTCGAAATGCAAATAGCCAAGGTCGTGCATGAGCACTGAGGCTGAGAACAATTTACGTGTATTAATGATTGTGTATGGTGCTCAAAGGATTGTTTGATAAATCAGACTTTTTCTATCCGTACGAACATTCTCAATTTCTCATGAAAGTAGTATTTTAGAATAGTTTCTATGCAATATTGATAAATGAGGCCTCAAGACTTTGGACAGTTCACCCAGGATAGATGCAGGCCTGTAGTTACCTTAGTCTGCATAACTACTTTTAGTTTTTGGTCTACCATATTACCATTTATCTGG
Organism: Oncorhynchus keta; assembly: GCF_023373465.1. Classification (NCBI taxonomy): domain Eukaryota; kingdom Metazoa; phylum Chordata; class Actinopteri; order Salmoniformes; family Salmonidae; genus Oncorhynchus; species Oncorhynchus keta. The sequence goes on along the minus strand of NC_068422.1, from coordinate 56,398,378 downwards.
CTTTCCCAGACACCTTTCCCTCTTTCATCCCTCTTTCATACTTTAAAACAAACCAACGAATACTGCTCATGTGGAGCAGGATATGGCTGAGGCAGAGCTGGATAGCTCTCCTTGACTGCAGTTTGTGTGTTTATGTGTGTGCAGAACATCAGCAGTGATGATAGTGACTATTAAGGTCAGTGGAGGATTGATGGCGTCTCTCTCCCCAACAATCGGCCTACAATTTGATTTCTGTGAACTACTAACTGTAATCCAAGGGAAGTGATTTGGTGGTTAGGCAAGTAGTCTAGCTGTGCTGACAATTATGATTCTCAGCACTTGGCCATAGTAGCATCAATAGCTCCATTTGGGAGAAACAATTAAAGCAACAATTCAGGAAATCGACCTGTCGTATTGCACTGATACATTTCTACCTCGTCTGGTAGAAGGCATCAAAAAGTGGCAAAAATGTGACAAAAATAAGAAAAGACTAATGATTAGGATAATAACAATAATAATAAGAGTGCAATGTCCTCCTGTGGCAGCACAATGGAAAGCTGATTTCTTCTTCTTCTTCTTCTTCTTCTTCTTCTTCTTCTTCAATCACTGAGTTTGGTTTTCAGAATTAATTTAGTCTATTACAGTGGGATGAGGGAGAAACAAACAAGGAGGAGCAACACTCTTAAGTGAGGAATAGATGACTTGTTCAGAGGGGGAATCGCAGCGGAAGATTGGAACAGAAGATTGTGGAGGAAAACAGTTGGCGGCAATTGATCATCATTTCGAGTTAATTCATGATGAGACAAATGGGGCCATTGTAGGCTACTTCAATGGAGTTTCAATTAACCTTTCCCAAAAGTAGAGTAGAGACCCATATTATGTGGTCCGGGGGAGAGGATTGGGACTAGTTTGGTGGAAATATCACTTAGAATGAAGAGGGAGCACACAAAAATGCAATGTACTGTACAGTGTGATAATTCTGCATTATGTACAAATGGATTCCCAGGGAAAGCCAACTTTTATAGGGAAGCATAAAATCTCCACAGCACCAGGGAAAACAACTCTCAAAGCAACAAATTAAGGTGTGAAGAATTGTTGCACAAATTGTTGTGGGCATCACTGCAAAGCTGAGTTTAGTATCAGCCACGACTAGAAATGGTTGCCCCGTTGCAGCAGTTCAAGTTAAAAAGTCAAATAAAAGGAATTTATTGCATTAATAAAGTTTACAACCGTAATTACACATAATTACACATAATAGCCCACACTGTATAACCATTCCATGGTGCTAACTAATGCACAGACCTCTGAGTACAGATTAATTACCAAAGTAGTTAATACCTGTGTCTCCACTTCTTAGCTGTGAACTTGTTTTTAAACATGACAGCTGGTTATGTACGATCATGTGTTCAGGACGTGCTCTAAAGCAAGTGGAAAACAAAAGGGACAATTATTGGTAAACATAGGAAGCCAATTTCAACCAACCGGCAGAATGTAGCACTGTGCAACCCATTACCACTGAAGTTCTTAAAAGGGTACAAACGGAAGATTACATGCACCTGTGTGCTAAACTAAGCTTGATTGCATTGGAAAAAACGGTAAGAATATGCCAGCAGGTCAATTGATCCGTCTTTGTTGCCGTGTCAAGTGATTATGAAACCAGACAGCTTGGTCTAGATATTCTACTCCTGACCCCAATGAAATATTGACCTTTCAGGAGCATCGTAAGACTGATGAATATAAAAATACTTATTCCAGTATAAGAATTTTGAAGTAGTAGGCCTATTATTTAATTCAAATGTTTCCCCTAAAATGGTAAAATAATGTAATATATGCCATTTTAAATAACTTTATAGACTGCACCTTCATTTGATAAAAATATATAGATTAAATAACTCAACAATTTACTAGATTTAGTTACACATTTCAAATATGGACTGTCCAGAGATATTTTATCTTGACAAGATATTACACTGTACAAAAATGTAAACGTAACATGTAAAGTGTTGGTCCCATGTTTCATGAGCTGAAATGAAATGAAAGATCCCAGACATTCTCCATACGCACAAAAAGCTTAATATTTTACACAACTTTGTTTACATCCCTGTTAGTGAGTATTTCTCCTTTGCCAAGATAATCCAGCCACCTGATTTATGTTGCATATCAGGAAGCTGATACAACAGAATGGTCATTACACAGGTGCACCTTGAGCTGGAGACAATAAAAGGCCACACTATAATGTGCACTATAATGTTTTGTCACACAAGACACTATAATGTTTTGTCACACAAGACTATGCCACAGATGTCTCAAGGAATGTCCAACAGAACTGTTGCCAGAGAATTTACATATCTTCACTATGTCGTTTTAGAGAATTTGGCAGTACATCCAGCTGGCCTCACAACCGCAGACCACGTACCCACGCCAGCCCAGGAACTCCACATCAGGCTGCTTCATTTGCGGGATCACTTGAGTGGGAGGGGTATTTCTGTCTGTAATAAAGCCTTTTTGTGGGGAAAAACTAATTCTGATTGTGTCACACCCTGATCTGTTTCACTTGTCCTTGTGCTTGTCTCCACCCTCTCCAGGTGTCACCCATCTTCCCCATTATCGCCTGGGTATTTAAACCTGTGTATTCCATCTGGCTGTGCCAGTTCGTCCTGTATGTTCCAAGTCAACCACTGTGTTTGTTCCGTGCTCCTGCCTTTTGTATTCTCTTTTGCTAGTCCTCCTGGTTTTGACCTTTGCCTGTTTTCTGGACTCTATACCTACCTGCCCTGACCTCAAGCCTGCCACACTGTACCTCCTGGACCCTGAACTCGTTTTGACCTGTCGCCTGTCCACGACCATTCTCTTGACTACCCATTTTGAATTATTAATACATATCAAAGACTCAAACCATCTTCCTCCCGTGTCTGCAACTGGGTCTCGCCTTGTTCCCTTATAGATTGGCTGGGCATGGCTCCCCAGTGGGTGGGGCCTAGCCCTCCCAGACCCACCAATGTCTGCGCCCCTGCCCAGTCATGTGAAATCAATAGATTAGGGCCTATTTGATTTATTTTAATTGACTGATTTCCTTATATGAATTGTAACTCATGAAAATCATTGAAATTGTTACATGTTGTGTTTATATTTTGTTCAGTATATACTGTATAAACACTATTGGTCAATCTGTTAAGTTTTACATTTCATCTATATGCGGAAGAAACTATTATGTAAGCAATTGCCCCGACTGCTGACCTGGCTGTGACAACGCTATACAGGCCAATTATTTTGCAGCTGTGGAGGAAGCCGTTACTGATTTAAAACTCGTGCTGAATACGTCCAACTACATACATGTTGTTTCAAGTTCTCGTAAGAGTGTGTCAGATGGATTACATCTTCACTCATCGGATTGTTCTATTATTGAACAAGTCTCTGAATACAAATGCAATACCTTGGTATTTGGATTGTCAATGGTGCCGGAGGGGATGGCTGCCATTTTACATGCTCCTAAGCCACTGTGCAACTTGTTTTTTACATAATGTTGCTACTATCGTCTCTTATGACCGAACATAGGTGATTACTCACCTCAAACTGTACAAAGCCTTTTTTCATTAACGAGTCCAATGCAAAGGATATACTGCTTTCTGGGAATGGGCCCAAATCCCAGTTATTTGTGGGAAGAAAAGATGGAGAAAAATTGGGGCAGAAGTCAGGCTGCATTCTGAGAATTAATAGAATTCTGTACTATTAGCCAATGTTTTTATTTTTTTTATTTTATTTAACCAGGCAAGTCAGTTAAGAACAAATTCTTATTTTGAACAGTGGGTTAACTGCCTGTTCAGGGGCAGAACAACAGATTTGTACCTTGTCAGCTCAGGGGTTTGAACTCGCAACATTCCGGTTACTAGTCCAACGCTCTAACCACTAGGCTACCCTGCTGCCCGAATGTGCAATCATTGGAAAACAAAATGGATAATCTATGATCAAGATTATCCTACCAACGGGACATTATTAACTGTTTCACCGAGTTGTGGCAGAACGACTCTTCTCTGTCCTGCATCGATGGGGTGGTAATTGAGTTGCCTTCTTTTTACAGAAGATGAGAGCCAAATCAGCATATTCTGGCCGGATGCGCACGGTGGAGACCTGGTCTGGACTTTCCACCATGGTAGCACCAACGGATACCCCTACACACCTCCCCGAGCACTCTCGCGAACACCCCGTGAGAGCCCTCTGTTGCCAGGAAATGGTGGGGTTATGATGAGCCAACCAGGGAAGGCCTAGTACCACGGGAAACGCAGGACAGTCAATGAGGAAGAGACTGATATTCTCATCGTGACCCCCCTGTGTCTCCACGGCCAGGGAGATGATGGCCTCCCTGATTAGCCCGGACCCTAATCGTTGACAATCCAGAGCATGTACCGGGAAAGGTCTAACTACAGCAATAATGGGGATCCCTAAATGAAGGGCTAACGCTCTGTCGATAAAATTCCCAGCTGTGCCTAAATCGACGAGCGGGGATAATGGAATGTGGGGTAACTCAGGGAAACAAACAGGTACAAACAGATGGTCAACAGAAGACCAGAAGACTCTGGATGAGTGTGGTGCAAACTCACCTGGGGTGACGCCAGAGTGCCCTGCCTGCTGCCTCGACTCACAGAGGGACCGACACGGCACCGACCGGCAGTGTGCCCTCTGCAGCAGATAGAGAGACAGAGATTTCATGAAAGGTAAATTACATTTTCTTTAAAACCTTTTATCTTCAAAATCTTTAGTACAGAAATGTAAGCATACATATTAAAACTATTAAAGGTGACTATGTAACATTCATTTTTTAACTATGACACTGCTTATTACTAAACCTTTATATGGATCATGCATATGATTATTATTTGACAATGCTAAACATAAGCCTTTCTATAGATCATAAATGTTATTATGACACATTACTACACATAAACCTTCATATACATCATACATATTATTACACAACACTAAGCCTAAAGCTTTATATAGATCATACATATTATTATTCCACAATACTAAACATCACCACACAATATATATGTTGATATTTATAATTATTTTTTGTTGGATAGACTGTTACCTTTGACTTCAAACATGTTTTTTACTTCAAAGAAGCAGCTGCACTATCAAGTTACATAATGACAACACTAAATATCTTGAGAACATCCGGCGAGGATGTCATTAAGAGGTCAACGAGAGGACTACCAAAGGAAACAGAAAAACTCATCAATCACTTTTTGACAGCAACTGTCTACTATATTCTCTCTCGGGTAAATATTGAAATTGTATCAACAACTTTGTATCTCTGACATCGTTTTCTTTGTCATAACCCAAGGTTGAATGCCACATTTTTGCTGAACCTGAACATAGACAAAGTTTAATTCAAGATTGATACCTCACATCACCAAGTAAACAATAGGCTACTATTTCCTGTCTGTTTTACACATCTGTGATTGTAATTTTCAACATAGCAAATACCACCGCACATGTATCATCATTTTCCAACATCAATGCTTGCTTTAGTATCCTTAATAATAGGGAGCTATCATTACCGCTAAAGGAACCAAAAACACACGATCCAGCAGCAGTGGCCCCAGCTGCTCGAGCCGTCTGCCTTGGAGAGCGAGCCTGCTTCGGCGCCTGACATTCCAACAGTCATTGTGAGAGTCAGTCAGTTTGGTAACAGTCGAGTCCAACCAGAGAAGAAAAGTAAAAAATAGGTCATTGCAGCTATTGTATTCGTAGGAGTGTATTGTTCTCAAAGTTTCCCCCTTAATGTCAGCTAACGTTAATGTTAGCTAGCTGTTAGAGCAGAGGTCGCTAGATAAGTCAATACGTTTAGGGTCTAGCCTATGTGATATTAGGTAGTTAATTGAGCTAGCTAGTGTTTTTGTTTGTAAAACATTGGTAGTCTAGCTAAGACTAAGAAAGCAGCTGATTAACATAGCTAGCTAGCTATGTCCAGTGAGTCACAAAGTACTCACGCACCCCCAACTGGTCTCGAGTAGAGATGGCAAAGAGTGCTCCAAGATTCAAGAATGTTGATGATAATGGTTTATTTCCTTTCATGTGTACTATGGCAGCTAAACTCTGAATTACAGTATATTTCTTTTTATATGGTCCCAGTGGTTCTGTGTACAATTAGAATTTCTATCATCACATTCCCAGTGCATCAGAAGTTTACATACACTCAATTAGTATTTGGTAGTATTTGGTAGCATTGCCTTTACATTGTTGTTAACTTGGGTCAAACATTTTGGATAGCCTTCCACAAGCTTCCCACAATAAGTTAGGTGAATGTTTGCCCATTCCTCCTGAAAGAGCTGGTGTAACTGAGTCAGGTTTGTAAGCCTTCTTGCTTGCACATGCTTTTTCAGGTCTGCCCACACATTTTCTATAGGATTGAGGTCAGGACTTTGTGATGGCCACCCCAATACCTTGACTTTGCTGTCCTTTAGCCATTTTGTCACCTTTGGAAGTATGCTTGGGGTCATTGTCCATTTGGAAGACCCATTTGCGACCAAGCATGAACTTACTGACTTATGTCGTGAGATGTTGCTTCAATATATCCACATCATTTTCCTCTCTCATGAGCCATCTATTTTGTGAAGTGCACCAGTTTCTCCTGCAGCAAAGCACCCCCACAACATGATGCTGCCACCTCCGTGCCTCATGGTTGGGATGGTGTTCTTCAGCTTGCAAGTCTCCCCCTTTTTCCTCCAAACATAACGATGGTCATTATGGCCAAACAGTTCTATTTTTGTTTCATCAGACCAGAGGACATTTCTCCAAAGAGGACAATCTTTGTTCCCATGTGCAGTTGCAAACCGTAGTTTGGATTTTTTAATGGCGGTTTTGGAGCAGTGGGTTCCTCCTTAGTGAGTAGTCTTTCAGGTTTTGTTGATATAGGACTTGTTTTACTGTGGATACAGAACGCGTCTCCTTCTTGAGCGGTATGACGGCTGCGTTGTCCCATGGTGTTTATACCTGCGTACTATTGTTTGTACAGATGAACGTGGTACCTTCAGGCATTTGGAAATTGCTCCCAAGGATGAACCAGACTTGTGGATGTCAACAACAACAAAAAAATGTTTTTGATTTTCCCATGATGTCAATCAAAGAGGCACTGAGTTTGAAGGTAGGCCTTGAAATACATCCACAGGAACACCTCCAATTGACTCAAATGATGTCAATTAGCCTATCAGAAGTTTCTAAAGCCATGGCATAATTTTCTGGATTTTTCCAAGCTGTTTAAAGGCACAGTCAACTTGGTGTATGTAAACTTCTGAACCACTGGAATTGTGATACAGTGAATTGTAAGTGAATTAATCTGTCTGTAAACAATTGCTGGAAAAATGTATTGTGTCACGCATAAAGTAAATGTCCTAACCAACTTGACAAAACTAAATGTCCTAACCGACTCGAAATTTGTGGAGTGGTTGAAAAACAAGTTTTAATGACTCCAACCTAAGTGTATGTAAACTTCCGACTTCAACTTTACATGTAAGGGATAACGTTTTGTACATTATCTGGAAATAATGGATGGCTTGGTAATCCCCGAGGTTATTAGTTCCAGATAATGTACACAGCGGAGGTGTTTATCTCATTTATATGATGGTTACCAAAGAACACAAGCACACATTACCTGGTCAAAATTACATATTTTTATTGAGATTTCCATTTTGATAAGTAAACTCATACAATTTCATCCTTCCACTAAACCTGGTTGTTTGTTATATTGGTTAGGTGGCTAGAGAAGCGGACTTGTTGTTCATTCTATTTGTTTGATTGCTATGCAGGCTGGCAATGTTCTTATCTCTTGCTTGCTAGCTAGCCAACTATGGCTACACAGTCATGTCAACTCAGAAGATAGAATAACATCAAAGAAGCTGCATTTGCATTTGTTTAACCAGAAGGGTACTAGGGTTCCAATTTTGGAACACCCCCCCCCCACGTTCAGCTGGAACGGTGGCGCATGGAACGCAAAAATATTCCTAAAAATATTTAACCTCCACACATTAACAAGTCCAATGGCTCAAATGAAAGATAAACACCTTGTTTATCTACCCAGAAAGTCAGATTTCTAAAATGTTTTACGGCGAAAACATAGCACATATTTATGTCAAACCACCACCGAAGACACAGCTAATTTGCATAGCCAAGTTGAAAAGAATATGCAATCAACAAACGCAGGATTAAAAGAAAAATAATGCACTAACCTTTTAAAATCTTCATCAGATGACAGTAATATAACATGTTACACAGTACATTTATGTTTTTTTTCAATAATATGCTATATATATCCATAAATCTCTGTTTACAATGATGCATCGTTCAAAAAATGCTACTCAAATGTCCTGAGAAATGACGATAGCTCCGGCAGATAACGTCAGCTAACAAGGAATATACATCATAAACTTTGACTAAATATGCATGTTCTACATATATATAGGAAGATAGATGCACTTCTTCTGAATGCAATCGCTGTGTTACATTTATTTTTAACGTTACAGGTTTCGTTCACTAGGCTATACTATGAGTCGGCGCTCAAAAAGTAGCATTATGGCTCCTCTATCTTGGAGTCCACAGAAACCCAAATTTACCACATAAATATTCCCTTACCTTTGCTGTTCTTCCATCAGAAGACCTGGAAGGAATTATACTTACCAAAAACAGCGTTTAGTTTTGCAGTCTGTGTCTTTCGGTTCTCAAACACCACACATTTCGGTTGAAATGCAGCCAAAAGTCAAGTGGATGCGCACCAAAACGTTGAAATTACATATTATATGTCGACTAAACTTGTCAAACTAATTTCATAATCAAGCTTTAACATGTTATAAAGGTGTACAGCAATTGTGAGGACGAACAGAAACACAGGCACCGTTTAATCGATCTTGGAAAAAAGACAGGACCGGAGCAGAGCGAGCATGAGAGTAACCTGTTTTTTCGCGTGACCGAAAGGTTTCGGGCCACCTAAACTCTCGTGAGCGTGCGATTCTCACAATGAGAAGCCCCATTGGAAGCAGACGTCGCGCTGAAGACAAAGAGACTGTTCCCAGACGTGTAGGTGCTTGGGAAGGGTGGGGGCGATGACGTCAAAGTTGGGCCAACTTTTCTGATGACAAGAGAGAGTTTGGGAGAATGACTGCCCTGAGAGTTCTGCTTTACATACAGACATAATTTAAATGGTTTTAGAAGCTTTAGAGTGTTTTCTATTCAATAATATTTTTTGATAGACTTTGGGATGAGGACAACAGGAGCAGCCCAGGGAGAGGAGGAATGTTCTATTATATCTTGTGTTAACATATCATTAATGAGTCCCTTTTGGATGATTAGCGTCGCTGGGGACAAACGATATGGCTTTTGCTTGATCGGCATTTCCTGTGTAAGGAATATTTTGTGCTTCACGAGCCCGGTGCGTCCTAGCCTTGAAGTACATACATCAGCATTATTCTGCAGCTGTTCCTACAGCCTTAACTCCTCTGGCTGTTCCAGCTGAGCTCTTCTCACAGCCTGTAAAAGGAGATCTTCAGAAGGATTATCAAGGCTTAGTGGTACCGGAGCAATGGCAGAGAAGACTGCCCCATTTGATCCCCAATCATGTAACTTTGTAGCTTCTGATTGGAAGAAATGCTTCTTGCTCGGATTGAAAAGAAACCAGTAGCAATTGTGTGCGATATCAATCTGGACACCACTGAAGTACATGAAATCAATTCCCAACACTACAGGAAAAGCAAGGTTCTTGGTTTGTAGGATAATAGAAGGAATCATATAGGAGCGGTTACACAGGCGGAACTCTACCTCACTCCATCCAAGTGGTTGTTTAGTTTCACCATCAGCCAGATAGAGTGGACCTTCTGTCCACGGCTTCAAGTTGTATTGTGGACCGTTAACCTCCTTCCACAGTTTCTCATTGAGCAGTGTGTAGGATGACCCGGTGTCCAGGATGGCTCTTCCTGTCCATGGGTCTATGGACAGGGGTAACACCAGTTGGTGCGGTGTTAACTGAAAGGAAGGGGATGTCAATGGGGGGGGGGTTGTAGGCAGTGACTCTTGGGGTTTCAACTCTGGTTAAAGCACCCAGAGTAGGATGGTCATTCCTGCGAGGAAAGTTAGGTGTGTTGGCCTGTTGTGATTTGTGGTTTCTGGAAGGGTTTACTTGATACGGTCTTGGACATGTAGCTGAAGAATGTCCCTTTTTAATACATCTCCAACAGAACATGAGAGGGGCCTTGGCTGGAGACTCTAGCTGTTGTTGATGGTCTGTCTTGGGTAACTGTTTGGGTGTCTGTTTCTTTCTCTGGTCATATTGCTGTTGGCATTCTCTGTCCTTCTCAAACTGCTGTCCCAAGCGAACCAGTCCATCGACAGTGGTGACTCGTTCTCGGAGTTGACTGGCCAGTAGTGGTTGATGTTCTTCAAGATCAATTAAATGATGTCTTCCTCCTCAATGCCAGGTTTCCACCTTCTGCACAGGGAGTGGTAACCGTATGCAAAGTCACGGATACTCTCTTTCTCGCTTTGCACTCGATTCCGGACTCTGTCTGCCAGCTCATCTGTGTAGTCCTCAGACAGAAATGCAGAGGAAAACTTGGCCTCAAAGTCAGCCCAGGAGGTAGTGGTGAGACGTGCCACATCCCACCAGTCTCGAGCTGTCCCATGTACCTCAAATTCCTCTGCTACACACACAGGGAGAACCTGCTGTGGGCTGACGACAGGTTGGAATTCTACCCAGAATGCCAAGCACCCTATTTCTCAACTGGAATATAAACAAAGGGGTCAATAGGTTAGGGGCTTATGAAACGCTCTGCTTGCTGCAGTAGCAGTCTTAATGTTGATGGAAAATCAACCATGGACTTGCTCTTGGCATTAGATGATAGACTTTGGAGCAACTATTTAACAGAAGTTGGAGCAGATTTCACTTTTATCTCCGCCTTAATGTACCACAAGTGGAAATGCACTTTATTTTCAACAGAAAGAGCTTACCCATGATGTTTCACAACATCATTGTTTTAGTCAAAGTATTATATTGTGGAGGATGCCGTCTGTTTCCCTGAATATATGATGTGCTAATACATCTGCAAAGTGCTAAATCTTCCAGTCGCAACTGAACCAAACAGCTTTTCGCTGTAGCCTGCACTTGAGCCATGGAGCAAATGAAAATCAGCGGTGCAAACTTTTTGTACAACTTTTTTCAAACTAAACTTAACAATCCACTTCTTTTGTCAATTTTTCACATATTTCTTAGCTAAATCAAATCAAATGTATTTATATAGCCCTTCGTACATCAGCTGATACCTCAAAGTGCTGTACAGAAACCCAGCCTAAAACCCCAAACAGCAAGCAATGCAGGTGTAGAAGCACGGTGGCTAGGAAAAACTCCATAGAAAGGCCTAAACCTAGGAAGAAACCTAGAGAGGATGTTTTTATGTGAAGATTTAGAGTTGTAAATCTTTTTGTGTTCATTTAGTCATTACTTTATTCTAAGTATAAACTCAATGTTTGCTAAGTACATTTTCAGTCCAGTCAGCTGATGTTAAAGAGCAACCACTTTCAACCTCTTTTTCATTATCTTCAGCACAAAACCAGTGTCTACATATGTGAAAATGGCATATTTATGCATTTTATATATATTTTTAAATACAGTGATTTTTTAAACACTGTGAGATTTGCGGTGATGTGGAGAGCAAGGAAATACCCTCCCTCTGGCTAGAAACTCATTCCAGGTTTTGAAAATCACGTTTCTTACTTTTACTCCACTTTGTGAAGTCACAGAGAAGCATTTCTTAGACCTTTCTTCTTGTCTTGCTTTTTATCTAGCTGTTTTCACATATGTAGACTCTGGTTTGGTGCTGAAGATAATGAATATGAGGTTGAAAGGTGGTGGAATTGCCCTCACTAGAAAGCCAAATACATTGCTTCATTCTAAGGGCTACGCTAGTGTGGATCATTCGAACAGAGCCTTGGTGTATGTTGTTGTGTGTGTTGTGCTGACCCCGTTGTTAAACCTAGAGCACTGACAGAAGACCTTTGGTCTTTGATCAGGTCTTGACAAGTTCCTGCTTTTTTCCCGAAGGACGGACATCCGACGAATCAGCTTCGACACCGAGGACATGTCGGATGACGTCATCCCGCTGGCCAACGTACGCAACGCCGTGGCACTGGACTGGCACGCTGAAGAGGGCATCATCTATTGGACTGACGTCACCACCGACTCCATCAACCGGGCCCAGTGGGACGGCTCAAGGCAGGAGGTCAGTTCTGCCCCATATTATTTTCTTTCTAAGTTAGTCATTTAGCAGATGCTCCTATCCAGAGCCACTTACTGTACAATGGAAGGTGCTTTCAATTAAAGTAAGTGAGACAACCACCCATTAAGATCATCACAAGTAAAATAGCTAGTAATAGAGAACAAAACAGTTTAGTGTTATAGTGGTGGATGTTTTGCCTAATCCTTGATAAGATACACTTGTTTGGGGGAATAATGTTAGCTGATGAGATCAGAGTATTGAGGAAAGTCCCTTGCACTTTACTTTTAACCAAATGTTGCCACCTATGAGTGTGGCGACAGCTGTTTGACTTTGTTGCTAAGGGGGAGTATTTCATTTGAAGTTACTGTACTGTATTGAAATTAATTGTTATTGTGTGTGTCAGGTGGTGGTGGACACCAGTCTGGAAAGTCCAGCCAGTCTGGCTATTGACTGGGTGACCAACAAACTCTACTGGACTGATGCAGGTAAGGAATGGTGTTCTAGATTTAACTATAGGGTAGTTGTACCACTGTGTATCATGTCAGCTATAGACTACCAGGAAGTCTTTATTGACTAGTCTTTATTGAGTAATTTGTTGTACAAACAATAATTAATTGTGTGTGTGTGTGTGTGCACGTGTGCACGTGTGCGTGACATCAGGTACAGATCGTATCGAGGTATCTAATGCAGACGGGAGCATGCGTACCATCCTGATCTGGGATAATCTGGACCGTCCCAGGGACATTGTGTTTGACCCGATTGGAGGGTGAGTCAGAGGTCAAGGTCAAGGTTAATATCAGGTGTCAGATGTCCAATGACACCACTGACAATAGTTTACAGAGTAACATGTAAACACATTTTTTTCCAATCGGTCGAATAAGTAGGTAAAATACTACTGATGGAAATATCAGGTATAGTCCTCCCAAAAAGTTAGCGCTGCATGGATTTTGTTGTTTACCACAGACACCTAATCTGAACATACATTATACAGATGACTTTTGCATACCACAATCATGTATAGTTTACTGATGCATGATTTTCCCTGAGTACCATAGATACATGTACTGGACAGACTGGGGTGTGAGTCCTAAGATAGAGCAGGCAGGGATGGACACATCTAGCCGTATCGTCATCATCTCTTCCAACCTGACGTGGCCTAACGGACTGGCAATTGACTACCAAACACAGCACCTGTACTGGGCCGACGCCGGGATGAAGACCATTGAGTTTGGCAACTTTGACGGCTCAGACAGACAGGTGAGGTGGTCTTGAAGGGATAGTCTTTAAAAGTTGTGGCTTATTTTCAACATATTTTTATTTGTTGTATGGGTATTTAAATCAAGTGAGACTTTTCACTCTGTAAATCAGTATACTGGCTAATATTTTTATTCACCGTCCCTCTCCCCTCCATTGGTGCCCAGGTGTTGATTAGCAGTCAGTTGCTCCACCCCTTTGGGCTGACTCTAGATGAGGAGAAGCTCTATTGGACAGACTGGCAGTCCAAGAGCATCCAGAGTGCCAACAAAATGACTGGCCTGGGATGACAGACACTCGCAGAGAACCTCATGGATATTCAAATGTTCCACCGCTACCGCACCACCGGTGTGTGTGCGCATGTGCGTGTGTGTGCGCGCATTCCCTGTTGGCCCTCTGAGTATTTTGTGACAAGATACTCGACTGCAACACCAGGTCCAGTGACCATTCCTGTCACAAGGGCTGCAAGGTAGCCTAGTGGTTAGAGCGCTGGACTAGTAACTGGAAGGTTGCAAGTTCAAACCCCCAAGCTGACAAGGTAAAAATCTGTTGTTCTGCCCCTGAACAGGCAGTTAACCCACTGTTCCCAGGGTGTCATTTTTGTTCTTAACTGACTTGCCTAGTTAAATAAAGGTAAAATTAAATTAAATAAACTAGGGGGATTAGGGACCAGGTAAACAGATCCTATATATGGGGTTCAGCACCTGGGGCTAATACCAGGCTGAAGCACCACTGATCAGAGTAGGGATGTCAAATGTTCAGCCTGCTGCACATAACCCGTGGAGGCTCTAGTTAAATTGTTAAATTGTGTTTGAGATCATTTTTAAACTGTTAAATGAGTGAGACATACATGTCATTGTTGCAATAGTTTGTGAGTGGGCAACATATACCAAATTTTATATTACACTCTCTCCCACCTCTGTCCCTCACTCTCTAGTGCGGACCCCCTGCGCAGTGAATAATGGGGGCTGCAGTCACCTGTGTCTGTTGGCCCCACCCCCTAAAGGCTCCAGCTGTACCTGTCCTACTGGCATCAACCTTCAGCTGGACGGAAAGACCTGCGCACACGGTAACATAGCAACAATATCATATTATTATACTACCAGCACCCATTGTACAACAACCCATGGTAGATTGGATGTTTTGGTGCCTCTGCAATTTAGACACCTGCTTGAGGACCTTATTACTGATGAATGACCTTGTTGTGTTTCTGCTTGCATTTTGTATTTTCTGAAATTCAGAGCTCTTCTGTAAAAGAAACCTTGGTCTCAGTATGACTACCTGGTAAAATAAAGGTTAAAAAATAACAATATACCATATCTCATCACCTTAACACAGTTAACTACAGAGATATTGATGTGTGTAAATAAACTACGTCTTCCAAGGTACTACAAGTAGATTGATAACAATGGTTCATTGTTATAACAAAATATTGTCTCATCGTTGACTTAAAGGAGAGAGAAAAAAACATAGTTTAGTATTTTGTTAATTAGCATGCTGTTGATATGGTCCCAACAACTGTGCATGTCAGCAGTAAAGTTTTCAAGATGAAACACTTTCAGTAAAAATCTGAAAGTGGGATGATAATGTGTTTTGCATTATCATCACTCTTTGCTTTGTACTATATGTGCTCCATCTTGAAAACGTTACTGCTGACATTATTTATTTACTACCTTCACCGCCAAGGCCCAAGCTGTGATACAGTATTTGCAGCCCATTGATTCTTAAAGAATATCACTTACCAATGCCTCAAACTTAGTTGAACTGTATAACCTCATCATAATCCTAAATATAAGGTAGTTTTATGCCATGTCCTGTACTCTCCATACTGATAGTGTTGTGTCTCTTGGTTGTAGGGATGAGTAGTTTCCTGGTCTTTGCACGGTGTACCGATATCAGGATGGTCTCTCTGGACATCCCATACTTTTCTGATGTGGTGCTGGCTGTCAACGGATCCATGAAAAACACAATCGTCATCGGGGTGGACCCCAAAGAGGGTATGTGTGAGCATATGTGCGTGTGTTTCAGCTTTGCTGTGATCTCAGTGTGGTATGAACAGGAAAATTAGGAAGATCTGCACTTACACTACTGTTCAAAGGTTGGGGTCACTTAGAAATGTCCTTGTTTTTGAAGGAAAAGCACATTTTTTGTCCATTAAAATTAACATCCAATTGATCAGAAATAGAGCGTAGACATTGGTAATGTTGTAAATGACTATTATAGCTGGAAACGGCAGATTTTTTATGGAATATCTACAGCGACCATCACTTCTGTGTTCCAATGGCACGTTGTGTTAGCTAATCCAAGTTTATCATTTTTAAAAGACTAATTGATCATTAGAAAACCCTTTTGCAATTACGTTAGCACAGTTTTCCCAGCATCAATAATGTCAAAAGCTGTACTGAAGTCTAACAAGACAGCCCCCACAATAATTTTATAATTAATTTCTCTCAGCCAATCATCAGTCATTTGTCTAAGTGCTTGTTGAGTGTCCTTCCCTATAAGCATGCTGAAATTCTGTTGTCAATTTGTTTACTGTAAATTTTTCCAGAAGTTTACTAAGGGTTGGTAACAGGCTGATTGGTCGGCTACTTGAGCCAGTAAAGGGGGCTTTACTATTCTTGGGTAGTGGAATGACTTTAGCTTCCCTCCTGGCCTGAGGGCACACACTTTCTAGTAGGCTTAAATTGAAGATGTGGCAAATAGGAGTGGCAATGTTGTCTGCTATTATCCTCCATCCAGATTGTCAGACCCCGGTGGCTTGTCATTGTTGATAGACAAAAATGATTTTTTTCACCTCTTCCACACTGACTTTACTGAATTCAAAAGTACAATTCTTATCTTTCATAATTTGGTCCAATATACTTGGATGTGTAGTGTCAGCGTTTGTTGCTGGCATGTCATCCCTAAGTTTGCTTATCTTGCCAATGAAAAAGTAATTGAAGTAGTTTGCAATATCAGTGGGTTTTGTGATGAATGAGCCATTTGATTCAATGAATGAAGGAGCAGAGTTGTCTTTTTCCCCAAAATGTCATTTAAGGTTGCACTATCATTCTTTATATAATTTCTTAGTTTCATAGTGTAGTTTATTTTTATTTAGTTTAGTCACATGATTTCTTAATTTGCAGTACGTTTGCCAATCAGTTGGGCTGCCAGACTTAATTGCCATACCTTTTGCCTCATCCCTCTCAACCACACAATTTTTCAATTCCTCATCAATCCAAGGGGATTTAACAGTTTTTACAGACATTTTCTTAATGGGTGTATGCTTATTTGTAACTGGAAAAAATATTTTCATAAATGCGTGAAATGCAATTCCTGTGCTGGTTTTAACTACCCTGGTAGGTTAACTGACTGATCCAGGTTACAGGTTCAAGTTTTTACCTGAGTGGGTACCTTGATGATAGCCAGTCAATATTTAAAATCACCCAGAAAATATAAGTTTCTCTGTTGATATCACATACATTATCAAGCATTTCACACATATTATCCAAATTCTGACTGTTAGCACTTGGTGGTCTATAGCAGCTTCCCACAAGAATGGGGCTCTATGTGAGGCAGAGGAACCTGTTGCCATATTACTTCAACAGTATTTAACATTAAATTGTCTCCAAGATTTACAGGAACGTGGTTCTGAATATAGACCGCAACACCGCCTCCGTTGGCATTTCTGTCTTTTCGGTAGATGTTATAACCATGTATTGCTACCACTGTAACTTCAAAGGTATTATCTAAGTGCGTTTCAGAGATAGTCAGAATATGAATGTCATCTGTTACAAGCAAGTTATTGACCTTGTTTCTTAAGTTCTTATGTTAATATGGGCTATTCAGATTTTTTTAATGCTTTACTGAGAAGCTTACCAGAGGTAGACTTACTCATGTTATTTACATTGGAGCTGATAGTGCAGGGTGAGCTGCATAAAGTTGTCTTCCTACTATTGCACACCGCCTCAGTGCTTACAGTGTAACTGATTTATAGGCTCAGGCTTACTGCTTACAATAGCTGTAGGATAAACAGATGTATTCGGTGCAATTAGGGGTACATAAATTAAATTACTTCCATTGTGTTTGCCAATGCCCCTAAGATAATGTACATTGATGCAGCATTAACAAAAATAAAAAGTAGGTGGGCGTGGGTTCCCCTGTAGTTTATCCAGAAGGGGGTTATGGTTCCCATTTGGGAACTACCCCTCCCACGTTCAGCTGGAACGGTGGCGCATGGAATGCAAAAATATTCGTAGAAATAGTTAACCTCCACACATTAACAAGTCCAATAGCTCAAATGAAAGATAAACACCTTGTTCATCTACCCAGCAAGTCAGATTTCTAAAATGTTGTACGGCGAAAACATAGCACATATTTATGTCAAACCACCACCGAAGACACAGCTAATTTGCAAAGCCAAGTTGAACAAAATATGCAATCAACAAACGCAGGATTAAAAGAAAAATAATTCACTAACCTTTTAAAATCTTCATCAGATGACAGTAATATAACATGTTACACAGTACATTTAGGTTTTTTTTCAATAATATGCAATTTATATCCATAAATCTTTGTTTACAATGACGGCATGTTCAAAAAATGCTACTCAAATGTCCGGAGAAATGATGATAGCAGACGTTATCTGACGGAGCTAACAAGCAATACACATCATCAATTTTAACTAAATATGCATGTTCTACACATAGATAGAAAGATACACCTCTTCCTAATCCAACCGCTGTGTTACATTTATTTTTAACGTTACAGAATTCGTTCACTGGGCTATAATATGAGACGGCGCTCTGAAATTAGCATTATGGCTCCTCTATCTTGGAGTCCACAGAAACCCAAATTTACCACATAAATATTCCCTTACCTTTGATGTTCTTCCATCAGAAGACCTGGAAGGGGTTATACTTACCAAAAACATTGTTTGGTTTTGAAGTCTGTGTCTTTAGGTTATCAAACGCGACAAATTCCGATCGAAATGCAGCCAAAATTCTAGTGGATGCGCACCAAAACTTCAAAATTACATATTATATGTCGACTAAACTGGTCAAACTAAGTGCAGAATCAAGCTAAAGCATGTTATAAACGTGGAAAACAATCCTTAGCACGAACAGAAACACCCACATCGTTTGGTCAATCCTGGAAGAAAGAGAGCTCTGGAGCGTCCGCGCGCATGAGAGTACTTATTTTTTCGCGTGACCCGAAGGTTTCAGCCCGCCAAAAGTCTTGTGGACGCGCGATTCTCACAATGGCAAGCCCCATTGAAAGCAGACATCGCGCTGAAGACATACAAACTGTTCTCAGGTCTGTAGCTGCTTGGGAAGGGTGGGGGCGATGACGTCAAAGTTGGGCCAACTTTTCTGATGACAAGAGAGAGTTTGGGAGAATGGCTGCTCTGAGAGTTCTGCTTTACATACAGACATAATTTGAACGGTTTTAGAAGCTTTAGAGTGTTTTCTATTCAATAATAATTATTATATGCATATATGAGCAATTTTGGACGGATTCTTTTTCTGTTTACTATGGGCACGCAATTCCTCCAAAGGGGGCAGTAGTCAGCCCTATCCCTAACAGGTAAGTAGGTTCGTTACTTGCTTTCTACGAGTAGCTACTTCGCTCCTGTGGTCAGCGCGAAAGTCAGCGCGGTCCACATTGTCCCGGAACAAAGCAAAGTAAACACAGCTCCTGCAATGCTGGAAACGTTCAATAGCGGCCTCCATTTGAGACCGCAGGCTAGCCAGCTAGGAGGAATCCCTGGACAGATAGCAGCGCTCACAGCAATTTAGCCCAACAGAGCCACAGGATTCAAAATAAAAGTATATAAAAACACTGTCAGCTTTTAAACCGAGGTCTTTAGTTCAGCTTTCGGCGTTCGACAGCATTCAACAGCAACAAACATACGGTGCGCTCTGATGACGTAGTAGTGTCGTCTGGATTCACCTGGATGTTATTTTAATGGACAAAAAAATAGGCTTTTTTTTTCAAAAAGAAGGACATTTCCAAGTGACCCAAACTTTTGTACCGTAGTGTAGGTTTTGCAGTAAAAATATATAGTAATATTCCATCTTTCAGACCAGAACTGTCCTTTGAGAAAAAAATCTCATTTTTTTTCATTGTGATCTGAATGTGCACCAGTGGTGGTCAGTGCCATTTAAGATGAGGAAGCACAATTTTGAGCATGGCCTTATTTCTATTACAGCATATTGAATGATAGTCATTCATATTTCATTCACCCAGCTCAATATAACATCAATAGGTTAAGGCTACTACATGATACCTACATTTGCCAAATAACCATCATGAAGTTGCTACATCCTATCCTATGAATTAAAGTTTACCACGTACATGCACAGGTCGAGAGAAATGTTTTAGTAATCAAGGTGACAGACAGTGAATGAAGCATTCAATACAGCCTTGCACACTTTTCCCTACATTTAGCTGATCTAGGGTGTAGTCATTAGTCCAGCAGTTGCAAACAAGAGTTTCTATTGGACAAATTTAGGTATGTTGATCCCAAATTTGTACCGTTTGCTTCTGTTTAAAAAACGTTTTTCAATAGAAATCGGTGAAATTAACACACCTCTGATCACCCGCAAACACAGTTCACTTTCATAGCAGCCACAGACAAACAGCATGATCACTTTGCCCGTTGTGTAATTCTTTCTCGCATATACGCTGTCCTCCTCTCTCCTTTCCCTGCGCTTGTGGACTTCATTGCACAACCCATTAGCTGTTTGTAACCAGGCGAAAAAACATTTAAGTCAAACCTTCATACCATAACCGCTGCACACAGTCTACATCGTTGTCACCATATTTGCTAATATCATAATCTACATAGCTAATAGAACTAACGTGTTAGTAAACCCGCTATAATCATACAGTGTACAGCAAGAAGTTTAGCAGCTACACCGGCGGGCCCCGGTGGCAATACATTTATAAAACCAAAATCTTATCTTGACTTGGAAGAGTTCCAGTGTTGGATAGCCATAGGCAGCAAGTTAGCAACATAGCATCCCTCTCTGTTTGAGCTGAGTGTTTGAGTAGGCAGGAAAAAAATATATATTGAAAAAAGGCGGAAGAAGTAGGCGGAAGAACAAAAAAATTATATATATACACAGTTGAAGTCGGAAGTTTACATACACCTTAGCCAAGTACATTTCATACATTTAGTCCTAGTAAAAATTCCCTGTCTTAGGTCAGTCAGGATCACCACTTTATTTTAAGAATGTGAAATGTCAGAATTTTAGTAGAGAGGAGAGAATGATTTATTTCAGCTTTCATTTCATCACATTCCCAGTGGGTCAGAAGTTTACATACACTCAATTACTGTTTGGCAGCATTGCCTAAAATTGTTTAATTAACTTGGGTCAAATATTTTGGTAGCCTTCCACAAGCTTACCACAATAAGTTGGTTGAATTTTGGCCCATTCCTCCTGACAGAGCTGGGGTAACTGAGTCATGTTTGTATGGCTCTTTGCTTGCACACGCTTTTTCAGTTCTGCCTTCAAATTTTCTATAGGATTGAGGTCAGGGCTTTGTGATAGCCACTCCAATACCTTGACATTGTTGTCATTTAGCCATTTTGCCACAACTTTGGAAGTTTGCTTGGGGTCATTGTCCATTTGGAAGACCCATTTGCGACCAAGCTTTAACTACCTTACTGATGTCTTGAGATGTTGCTTCAATATATCCACATCATTTTCCTACCTCATGAAACCATCTATTTTGTGAAGTGCACCAGTGCTTCCTGCAGCAAAGCACATGATGCTGCCACCCCAGTGCTTCACAGTTGGGATGTTGTTCTTTGGCTTGCAAGCCTAACCCTTTTTGCTCCAAACATAATGAAGGTCATTTATGGCCAAACAGTTCTATTTTTGTTTCATCAGACCAAAGGACATTTCTCCAAAAAGTACAATCTTTGTCCTCATATGCAGTTGCAAACCGTAGTCAGGCTTTTTTTTATGGCGGTTTTGGAGCAGAGGCTTCTTCCTTGCTGAGTGGCCGTTCAGGTTATGTCTATATAGGGCTCGTTTTACTTGACTTTTGTACCTGTTTCTTCCAGCATCTCACAAGGTCCTTTGCTGTTGTTGTGGTATTGATTTGCCCTTTTCGCACCAAAGTATGTTCATCTCTAGGAGACAGAACGTGTCTCCTTCCTGAGCTGTATGATGGCTTTTTGGTCCCATGGTGTATATACTTGTTTGTACAGGTGAACTTGGTACCTTCAGGCATTTGGAATTTGCTCCCAGTGATGAACCAGACTTGTGGAGGTCTACAATTTTGTTGCAAGGAATCTAGCTGGCCTCCGGCTACATCATGGTACTACCCCAGAGAGTGCTTTTGAGGCTACTGAAGACCTTCATTGCAAAACTGTGTGTTTTAATTAATTATTTGGTGATGTGAATATAGTTAGTATAGTTGTATCTATAAAGGATAACTTTTAATGTTTCAAAGATATGCACACGCTGTTCCATTTGCACGCACTAACACTAAACAGTGACGAACAGTATGTCTTTCAAACCTTGCTGTGTGTGTCTACTGCCCCCTGCAGGTAAAGTGTACTGGTCAGACAGCACACTAAATAAGGTGAGTAGAGCTAACATCAACGAGATGGCTCATGATGATATCATTGCTACAGGTAAGGGAAATAATCAATTAACTTTATTTCATAAAGCAAAACATATCTGAATCACATTACAGATCGTACTAGGCTAGTGTCTTTTTTGTCTTTCTGCTGTATTACAGAGGAATATTCATCTGTTTTTGTAAAAGAAATGATCTGTTGCACTGAAATATTTCAACTTCTATACTTCTGCATACCCTTCGTTTCTCACCTTTCTCTTCTCCCTAACTGTATCTTCCACACTTCTTTCTTTCTTTCTTTCTTTCTTTCTTTCTTTCTTTCTTTCTTTCTTTCTTTCTTTCTGGATTGAGGTGGCAAACTTGGACGGCTCCATGAGGAAAGTTCTGATCTGGCAGAACCTGGACAGCCCACGAGCAATCGCCCTCTACCACGAGATGGGGTAAGGAGTTAGAGTTTGGCTGTCAGTCAATTAAGGTTCACTGTGCACAGCAGTGTGTTTAGCTCCAGGTGCTGATTTTGCACTTGTTTTTCAATTAAAATGGAATTTTTAATTCACTAATCATATGCAGACTGTTAGTTAGTTCCTGTGTGTTTTATTGCAGGGCAATAAAAGTTGACCCGTCGTGAATTACAACCCAGCAATTTAGATTGGGCAATAGTTAGCCCTCTTTTGTCGGTCTTCTCTCTCCTCCAGGTATATGTACTGGACAGACTGGGGGGAACATGCTAAGTTGGAGCGGTCAGCGATGGATGGCTTGGACCGTTTGGTTTTGATCAGTAACAACCTAGGCTGGCCTAACGGACTGGCCATCGACAGTGCCGGCTCACAACTACTGTGGGCTGACACTCACACAGAGATCAGTCGCCCTGTCCAAAACGCTAAAGCTCCCGAGTGGCGCAGTGGTCTAAGGCACTCAGTGCTAGAGGTGTCACTACAGACCCTGTTTCGATTCCAGGCTGTATCACAACTGGTAGTGATTGGGAGTCCCATAGGGCAGCGCACAATTGGCCCAGCGTCGTCTGGGTTAGGGTTTGCCCGGAGTAGGCCATCATTGTAAATAAGAATTTGTTCTTAACTGACTTGACTGGTTAAATAACATTTTAATAAATAAGGCAACCAAGCCTGAGAGCTACAGAGTGTGCAGGCTTTTGTTCCAGCCCAGCTTTAGCACAGCTGGGTCATGTTTAAAGTAGGACTCACCATAGCAAAAGCATTTTGCCACTGAAATGACAGGTACGTGTTCCTATTGGAGAAGAAGAACGGAGAATATTCATTGAATTATTGGCGGCAGACCTGAACGGGCTGAACCGCCGAACCCTGGTATCCCCAGTCCAGCACCCGTACGGCCTGACCCTACTAGGACCACACATCTACTGGACCGACTGGCAGAGCCGTAGCATCCAGCGGGCTGACAAAACCACCGGCGCCAACACCATCACTGTAAGCAGCAACCTGCCCGGGCTCATGGACATACAGGCCGTGGATAGAGAAAAGCCACTGGGTGAGTGTATCAATGGCACACTAGCCTCGGAACAGCAAAGAGGAAGGTGTGGGTAGAGGTTTTCCTTGGTCCCCAGACTATTGCGCATGTCCCATAAAAGCATTGTACATCAACCATTCAAAGTTGGCCTTAGTGGGAGTGACCGTAGAACTATATGGGACTATGTCATCATTTAATTTTAGAAAATCACACGACTGCAAAAAATCTGGTAAGGTTGTTTGTTTGGTGTATGTTTGGAATTGAGTGGCACTTACCCATTTGCTGTCCTCCATTTGTCCCCTGTATTCTCTATTTATTGTTTGTCTTCCCTCTCTCACTTCACTTTCAATGGAATCAGTTGCCTGTATGTAATGGGAATGTCTTGAAACCAGTAAATATTCTGCTGCTACCCCTATTTGTGTACCTGCAACAGAAGTCTGACCTAGTTTTGTCCTCCCCCCCTCTCCAGGTTTCAATAAGTGTGGTAGAAGGAACGGGGGCTCTAGCCACGTGTCTGCCCCGCCACAACGGTACTTCCTGTGCCTGTCCCACCGGCACCTCCTCAAGGGGGACACCAGGTCATGTGACGACTCCCCCGAGACCTACCTGCTCTTATCCAACCGGGTCAGCGTGCGACGCATCTCCCTGGACACAAATGACCTGCACAACGTCATCTCACTGGACTACAACAGCGTGGACGGGAAGCTGTACTACACCGATGTCAGCCTGGATGTTATCAGGTATGCTAAAAAGACACTCCCACACAATATACAGTGTACAAAACATTAGAAATACCCTCCTAATATTGAGTTGCACCTACTTTTGCCCTCAGAACAGCCTCAATTTGTTTGGGCATGGACTCTACAAGGTGTCAAAATGTTCCACAGGGATGCCATGTTGACTCTAATGCTTCCCACAGTTCTGTCAAGTTGGCTGGTAGTGGATCTCTAAACCAAATAGATCGTTCCATCTCATCCCACAGATGTTCAATTGGATTGAGATCTTGTGACTGGGCAGGCCACTGCAGTAAGCGGATTCCTGGACAATCCTAACCTTGTGACATGGAGCATTATCCAGCTGAAAAAATATATATGTGCAGATGGATACATAGCTGCCATGAAAGGATGCACCTATTTGGCAGTGATATTTAGATATCCTGTGGCATTCAAACATAGCTTCACTTTTATCAAAAGACCCAATATGTGTGATGAAAACACACCCCACACCATCACAATCAGCCTGCAATGTTGAAATGCAGCATGATGGATGCATGTGCTCATGTGGTTTTCTCCATACCCTAGTCCCCCCATCAGCGTGTAATAGCAGGAACCCTGGATTCATCAAACCAGGCAATGTTTTTTCAATTCTCCAGTTTCCAGTGTTTTCGTTCCTTAGCGCATTGCTACTGCAGTTTCTTGCAGTTGCAGTGCGAAGTGGAACTCTAAGGTCATTGGCTGTCATACCCCTTTTGTGTCAAGGTATGACGAGTTTTGCATCATTTGACCAGGAATATGTACTGGACGGACACAGGTCGCAACACCATCGAGGTGGCACGACTGGACGGGACCAGCCGCAAAGTACTAGCCAACAACAGCCTGGATGAACCCAGGGCCATCTCTGTGTTTCAAAAGCAAAGGGTGAGAGGAGGATAGAGGGGGAAAGGGTGTAGTGGAAGAGATTTTGTGAGTGTTTGTAAGTGCGTGTTTGTGTGTTTGTGTGCGTGTGGGGGGTGGCAACTGGGTTGTCATTGTTTCATTGGTCTCTCTAGGTACCTGTTCTGGACAGACTGGGGTCCCATTGCTAGGATTGAGCATACACATCTAGATGGATCAGACCGTAAAGTTCTGATTAACACAGACCTGGGCTGGCCCAACGGACTCACACTGGATTACGACACACAGAGGTTAGAAAGAGAGAGTGGGAGGGAGAGAGTGGAAGGGAGGGGGATGGTGACTGGGAGGGAATAAGGGAATGACAGACAGATATACAGGAGAGAGAGTGAGTGGTAGGTAGGGATAAAGAGGGGGAATGAGAGACATAGATACAGGAGAGAGAAGGAGTGGTAGGTAGGGAGAAAGAGAGGGAATGAATAAGGTAATGGCAGACAAAGATACAGGAGAGAGAGGGAATGGTAGGGAGAAAGGGAGCGCAGGTATAGTTTTTGGTAATAAGTCTTGTTCTAGGGGCAGCCTTCCAGAGTGGTCACTAGCTGGCACAGCCACAAAGTCATATAATCTGCCTTAACCACACTGCTAACCCTAATGCCTAACCCTTCGATTAAATTAACTCTAAATTAAGACCAAAAAGCAAAGTTATGTTTTCATGAATTTTTACAATATAGCCAATTTTGACTTTGCAGGTTGCCCATCTAGCAAAAAAATTGCTCAGTTCTGCCTCCAGGACAAGACTCATCCCAATAAATGGCAACCCGCAGAGGGAGCGGGACGGACGGAGACAGGAAAAGAGGGAGAGAAAGACCGAAAACAGCATACAAAGCAAATCTCAGCCGAGAAAATCAAAGTATTTTCTGCAGAACATTGTTTTGTGTAGTAAATCATAGTACAGTACAAGAGTTTTCTGGCCTCTTGATAGGATAGCTTTGATGTCAATTCCTGTTAAATCCCTCTCATCTCTGTCTAATATCTCTGTAAAGTATTTTGGCCTAGTATGTAAATGAACATGTGTGTGTGTGTGTTTAACTCCTCCGTGTGTGTGTGTGTGTGTGTGTAGGATCTTCTGGGTGGATGCTCACTTGGATCGCATTGAGAGTTCCGACCTAAACGGAAAGCTCTGTCAAATCCTCGTCAGCCCTGTTTCCCACCCCATCGCCGTCACATAGGTATCCCCCAGCCATCAATCAACCACTTGACCCCTGACCCTGGCTACCACATCCACTCACTTGCTCTCATTCCTCCTCCACTCACTTGTTTGTTCACTGCCTCACTTGCTCTCCCTCCTCCTCCACTCATACTGAACCATAAAACTGAACCATTCTACTTCCCTTCTTCTCTGACCTTCATTTTCTTCCTCCCTCTCTCTCTTCCTCATTGTCTGTGTTTCTTTCTCTCCTCTCTTTTTCTCTACCTTGTTCCCCCAGTTGAAGCCAGTGTCCTCCCCTCTAAACCCCTTTCTCCCGACTCTCGCAGCAAGACCGTTGGACCTACTGGACGGACTGGCAGACTAAGTCCATCCAGCGTGTGGATAAACACACTGGCCGCAGCAAGGAGACCGTACTGGCCAACGTGGAGGGCCTCATGGACATCATCGTAGTCTCACCACAGAGGCAGAGCGGTAAGGGAGCAGGGTGAAGTTGCCCCTAGACACTGATCTTAAATCATTTCAGCATTTTCCCGACTAATGGTTAAGGTTAGGATTGGGGAAATTTTGCCCTTGGGCGAGTGGCAAGTTACCCCTAACTACTGATACCGGTTCTTATGGCGAAGATTAGCATTGAGGGTAATCTGATCCTAGATGGTTAGAGCCAGCATTTACCTTCAACCACCTTTGTGGTGTCGCCACAGTGACTGAGTGTTAATGAGGCATTTCTGGGAGTTACATTTTTCCCCACTCAAATCAAAGTTGTTTTGTCACGTGCGCCGAATACAACAAGTTAAAGTGAAATGCTTACTTACAGGCTCTAACCAATAGTGCAAAAAAGGTATTAGGTGAACAATAGGTAGGTAAAGAAATAAAAACAACGGTAAAAAAAGACAAGCTATATACAGTAGCGAGTCTATAAAAGTAGCGAGGCTACATACAGACAACGGTTAGTCAAACTGATTGAGGTAGTATGTACATGTAGATACGGTTAAAGTGACTATGCATATATGATAAACAGAGAGTAGCAGTAGCGTAAAAGAGGGGTGTGGGAGACTCCCAAAACATATGAAAGAACGTACTCTGCTCAGATGAGACAAAAATGTGGCTTTTTGGCCATCTAGGAAAATGTTTTGTCTGGCGCAAACACAACACCTCTCATTACCCCAAGAACACATAGTGAAGCATGGTGGTAGCATCATGCTGTGGGGATGTTTTTCATCAGCAGGGACTGGGAAACTGGTCAGAATTGAAGGAATGATGGATGGCGCTAAATACAGGGAAATTCTTGAGGGGAAACCTGTTTCAATCTTCCAGAGATTTGAGACTGGGACGGAGGTTCACCTTCCTGCAGGAAAATGACCCTAAGCATACTGCTAAAGCAACACTTGAGTGGTTTAAGGGAAAACATTTACATGTCTTGGAATGGCCTAGTCAAAGCCCAGACCTCAATCCAATTGAGAGTCTGTGGTATGACTTACATATTGCTGTACACCAGCGGACCCATCCAACTTGAAGGAGTTGTAGCAGTTTTGCCTTGAATAATGGACATAAATCCCAGTGGCTAGATCTGCCAAGCTTATAGAGACATACCACAAGACACTTGCAGCTGTAATTACTGCAAAAGGTGGGTTCTACAAAGTATTGATTGGGGGGGTGAATAGTTATGCACGCTCAAGTTCTGTTTGTCTTATTTCTTGTTTGTTTCACACAAAAAACTATTTTGCATTTTGCATTTTCAAAGTGGTGGGCATGTTGTGTAAATCAAATGATACAACCCCCCCCAAAAAAAATATATTTTAATTCCAGGTTGTAAGGCAACAAGATAGGAAAAATGTGAAGGGGGGGGATATTATCGCAAGCCACTTTACATGCCTTGTTTAGAGCTAAGATAAACACATCTTTTTACTCAACAACAGTAAAAGTGTTCAACATTGTATTGTGAATCTCTACAAACTCTTCTTCATCTGTTGAGTAAACCTTGCATGTTCACCTGCAAAAAAATGGCCATTCAGCTTTTGAGGCGAGGCGTACCCCGAGGGGAACTCCATCCCCCCGCTAAGCAGAAAAGGTGGGTCAAGGAATGCAAAAATATTCTTTAGAAATATTTAACCTCCACACATTAACAAGTCCAATACCTCAAATGAAAGATAAACACCTTGTTCATCTACCCATCGTGTCAGAGTTTCGTGTCAAAATATTTTACAGCGAAAACACAACATATATTTATGTTAGACCACCACCAAACCAAAGAAAAAAGGTAGCCATTTTTTCCAGCCAAAGATAAAATCACAAAAGCAGGATTAAAAATAAAATCAATCACTAACCTCTTGAAAATCTTAATCAGATGACAGTCATATGACATGTTACACAGTGTCACGTTCTGACCTTTATTTCCTTTGTTTTGTATTCATTATTTAGTATGGTCAGGGCTTGAGTTGGGGTGGGCAGTCTGTTTGATTTTCTATGATTTGGGGATTTCTATGTTTTGGCCTAGTATGGCTCTCAATCAGAGGCAGGTGTCATTAGTTGTCTCTGATTGAGAATCATACTTAGGTAACCTGGGTTGCACTGTTTGTTTGTGGGTGTTTGTCTATGTCGATTGCTTGTTTCAGCACAGTTCTCAATTAGCTTCACGGTTGTCATTTCATTTATTGTTTTTGTATAGTGTTTCAGTGTTTTCTTCATTAAAATTCATGATGAACACATACCACGCCGCATTTTGGTCCTCCGATCCTTCTCGCCTCTCCTCTTCAGATGAAGAGGAGGACGACCGTGACACACAGTACATTTATGTTTTGTTCGATAATATGCATTTCATATCCATAAATCTCAGTTTACATTGACGCCATGTTCAGAAATTCCTCCAAAATATCCGGAGGAATTATAGAAAGCTACGCCAGATAACAGAAATACTCATCATAAACGTTGACTAAAGATACATGTTCTACATATAATTAAATATACAATGGTTCTTAATGCAACCGCTGTGTCACATTTTGTTTTAAACGTTACGGGAAAAAGCCTAACATTGCAATAATCTGAGATGGCGCTCAGACGTAACAATATTTCTCCGCCATGTTGGAGTCAAAAAGAAATACAAAATTACAACAGAAATATTCCCTTACCTTTGATGATCTTTCATCAGAATGTAGTGCAAGTAGTCCTAGTTCCACAATAAATAGTTTTGTTCCATAATACTAGTGTGCAAGTAGCAGCATTTGCTATCACTTTCAGCTCACATGCCCAAAAACGGACTTCTGGTCCAGGATAACTTGCATGAAAACTTCCAAAAGACATATTCCAGGTCAAAAAAAACTTGTCAAACTAAGTGCAGAATCAATCTTCAAGATGTTATAATCATATATATCCAATAACATTCCAACCGGATCATTTGTTTTCATCTGGGGCCGATTGGAACAGCCGTAGCACTCACAGAGAAATGCGCCACAACAAAATGGCATTCTCTTGCGACACCGACTATTTTCCCTCCCATTAGGTCAAAGTTCACAGCAAATGCTCCATTACACTTTCTACTGAATGAGGACATCTAGTGGAAGACGTAGGAAGTGTTTCCAGTTCCATAACTTGTTGGGAAGGGAGGGGGCGATGACGTCAAAGTTGCCCCAACTTTCAGGATTTCAAAACGTGTTTGGAAGATTGCCTGCCCTGTGAGTTCTGTTATACTCACAGACATAATTCAAACGGTTTTAGAAACTTGAGTGCTTTCTATCCAATAGTAATAATAATATGCATATATTAGTAATTTAGGACAGAGTTTGATGCAGTTCACTATGGGCACGCAATTCATTCAAAGTGAAAACACTGCCTCCTATCTCCAACAGGATATTATTAAGGGATTTCCATCCCGTCAATTACGGTCAAAAAATACTAAATTAAATCCCAATCAAAAGCAATTGTCTTTAAAAAAAAATCTAAATATCTTTCATGAAACATAAAATATATGTTGTTACCTTCACAGCCCTGTATATTCCCCCCTCAAGCCAAAACCACGACAGCCCTCAAGGAACTACACTGGACATTATGCAAACTGGAAACCACATATCCTGAGGCCACATTTATTGTAGCTGGGAATTCTAACAACTTAAATTAGAGAAAAACGCTACCCGAAGTTCTATCAGCACATTGACTGTAGACTGTAGTCGCTTAGGAAAAACACTAGACCACTGCTACTTGCCTTTTTGAGATGCTTACAAGCCCCCGCCCTCCCATTAGCAAATCAGATCACGACTCCATTTTGCTCCTCCCTTCCTATAGGCAGAAACTCAAACAAGAAGTACCCAAGGTCTATTCAATGCTGGCCTGACCAATCAGAATCCATGCTTCAAGATTGTTTTGATCACGCGAATTAGGATATGTTCCCGGGTAGCCTCTGAGAATATCATTGACATTTACACAAACACTGTGACTGAGTTCATCAGGAAGTGTATAGGACATGTTGTTCCCATGGTGACTATTAAAGCCTACCCAAACCAGAAACCGTGGATTCATGCAGCATTCATGCAAAACTTAAAGTGCAAACCATCGCATTTAACCATTGCAAGGTGACTGGGAATATGGTTGAATGCAAACAGTGTAGTTATTCCTTCCATAAGGCAATCAAACAGGAAAAACGTCAGTACAGAGACAACGTGGAATCACAATTCAACAGCTCAGACTCGAGACAATCACAGATTACAAAGGAAAAACCAGCCACGTCGTGGACAGCGACATCTTGCTCCCAGACAAGCTAAACACCTTCTTTGCCCGCTTTGAGGATAACACAGTGCCACTGACACAGGCTACTCCCAAGGACTGTGGTCTCGCGTTCTCCGTGGCCAACATGAGTAAATCATTTAAGCGTAATAACCCTCGCTAGGCTGCCGGCCCAGACGGCATCCTAGCCACGTGTGCAGACTAGCTGTCTGGATTGTTTAAGGACAAATCTCTCCCTATCCCAGTCTGCTGTCCTCACTTGCTTTAAGATGGTCACTGTTCCTGTACCGAAGAAAGCAAAGGTAACTGAATGACTATCACCAGAGGGAGCACACCCCTATCCACATCGACGGGATTGCAGTGGAGAAGGTGGAAAGCTTCAAGATCCTCGCCGTACACATCACTGACAATTTGAAATGGTCCACCCACACAGACAGTGTATGGCAACGGGTATGGCAACTGCACCATTTGCAACCGCAGGGCTCTTCAGAGGATGGTCCGGTCTGCCCAACACCTTACGGGGAACACTGCCTGCCCTCTAGGACACCTACAGCACCCCGATGTCACAGGAAGGCCAAAAATATAATCAAGGACATCAACCACTCAAGCCACGGCCTGTTCACCCCGCTATCATCCAGAAGGTGAGGTCAGTACAGGTGCATCAAAGCTGGACCAGGAGTCTGAAAAACAACTTCTATCTCAAGGCCATCAGACTGTTAAATAGCCATCACTAGGCAGCTACCACCCGGTTACTCAACCCTGCACCTTAGAGACTGCTGCCCTATATACAGTGCCTTGCGAAAGTATTCGGCCCCCTTGAACTTTGTGACCTTTTGCCACATTTCAGGCTTCAAACATAAAGATATAAAACTGTATTTTTTTGTGAAGAATCAACAACAAGTGGGACACAATCATGAAGTGGAACGACATTTATTGGATATTTCAAACTTTTTTAACAAATCAAAAACTGAAAGATTGGGCGTGCAAAATTATTCAGCCCCCTTAAGTTAATACTTTGTAGCGCCACCTTTTTCTGCGATTACAGCTGTAAGTCGCTTGGGGTATGTCTCTATCAGTTTTGCACATCGAGAGACTGACATTTTTTCCCATTCCTCCTTGCAAAACAGCTCGAGCTCAGTGAGGTTGGATGGAGAGCATTTGTGAACAGCAGTTTTCAGTTCTTTCCACAGATTCTCGATTGGATTCAGGTCTGGACTTTGACTTGGCCATTCTAACACCTGGATATGTTTATTTTTGAACCATTCCATTGTAGATTTTGCTTTATGTTTTGGATCATTGTCTTGTTGGAAGACAAATCTCCATCCCAGTCTCAGGTCCTTTGCATACTCCATCAGGTTTTCTTCCAGAATGGTCCTGTATTTGGCTCCATCCATCTTCCCATCAATTTTAACCATCTTCCCTGTCCCTGCTGAAGAAAAGCAGATCCAAACCATGATGCTGCCACCACCATGTTTGACAGTGGGGATGGTGTGTTCAGGGTGATGGGCTGTGTTGCTTTTACGCCAAACATAACGTTTTGCATTGTTGCCAAAAAGTTCAATTTTGGTTTCATCTGACCAGAGCACCTTCTTCCACATGTTTGGTGTGTCTCCCAGGTGGCTTGTGGCAAACTTTAAACAACACTTTTTATGCATATCTTTAAGAAATGGCTTTCTTCTTGCCACTCTTCCATAAAGGCCAGATTTGTGCAATATACGACTGATTGTTGTCCTATGGACAGAGTCTCCCACCTCAGCTGTAGATCTCTGCAGTTCATCCAGAGTGATCATGGGCCTCTTGGCTGCATCTCTGATCAGTCTTCTCCTTGTATGAGCTGAAAGTTTAGAGTGACGGCCAGGTCTTGGTAGATTTGCAGTGGTCTGATACTCCTTCCATTTCAATATTATCCCTTGCACAGTGCTCCTTGGGATGTTTAAAGCTTGGGAAATCTTTTTGTATCCAAATCCGGCTTTAAACTTCTTCACCACAGTATCTCGGACCTGCCTGGTGTGTTCCTTGTTCTTCATGATGCTCTCTGCGCTTTTAACGGACCTCTGAGACTATCACAGTGCAGGTGCATTTATACGGAGACTTGATTACACACAGGTGGATTGTATTTATCATCATTAGTCATTTAGGTCAACATTGGATCATTCAGAGATCCTCACTGAACTTCTGGAGAGAGTTTGCTGCACTGAAAGTAAAGGGGCTGAATAATTTTGCACGCCCAATTTTTCAGTTTTTGATTTCTTACAATTTTTTGAAATATTCAATAAATGTCGTTCCACTTCATGATTGTGTCCCACTTGTTGTTGATTCTTCACAAAAAAATACAGTTTTATATCTTTATGTTTGAAGCCTGAAATGTGGCAAAAGGTTGCAAAGTTCAAGGGGGCCGAATACTTTCGCAAGGCACTGTACACATAGACATGGAATCACTGGCCACTTTAATAATGGAACACCAGCCACTTGAATAATGTTTCCATAATGCTTTACTCATCTAAAATGCATATACTGTATTCTGTTCTACTGTATTTAGTCATTGCCACTCCGACATTGCTCGTCCTAAGATTTAGATATTTCTTAGTTCCATTCGTTTACTTTTAGATTTGTGTATTGTTGTGAATTGTTAGATACTACTGCACTGTTGGAGCTAGGAACACAAGCATTTCGCTACACCAGCAATAACATCTGCTAAATATGTGTATGTGACCAATACAATTTGATTAGATATGTGCCATTGTGAAAATGCCACACAAGGGCGGCAGAGTTTAACAGGTTAAAGTAAGCCCTTTCTCTTCCCTTCAGGCACTAACCACTGTGGGGTGAATAATGGAGGATGTATCCATCTCTGCTTTGCTAAGACAAACAGCTTTGTGTGTGCCTGCCCTGATGATCCAGACAGCAGGCTCTGCTCCGTGAGTGAGTGAGTGAGTGAGTGAGTGAGTGAGTGAGTGAGTGAGTGAGTGAGTGAGTGAGTGAGTGAGTGAGTGAGTGAGTGAGTTTGTTTGTGTGCGAAACAACTTATTTTGATAAACAACAATCCAGCTTTGTGTGTGATCTGTTTATGTATCTTTAAAACACTATTCATTGTTCCTATGTTTAGTCTCATGTTGTGCCCACCTCGCCAGACAGAGAGACCACCAGCACTGCAGCCCCCAACAAGATCCCCAAAGCCCCCACAGACCCTCAGCAAGGACCCCCACTGATCAAGTATGTCAACAACAGGCCTGACATTTTACCTCATCGACCATGACTTGAAGGGATTCTACTGATGCATAATGAGGGCTGTCGGATATGAATATTTAAATACCTTGTATCACAATGCTTTACTTTTATGTCTTAAGTTTGTGAGAAAGTATATGCGCAGTTTAATGGACATGCCGAAAGATGAGTTTGGATTGGTCTGCCACATAGCATGTGTCTGTGTATCGGAGCTGGTCAGTAACTCTAAACCTAATGTCAAGTTAAAGTGTACTGTTAGCTAGCTAACGTTATGTGTATGCTCTCCACTTTCTGGAGGACCTAGTTGTTAAATTAGTGGAATTTGAGTATGATAGCTAAGGAGAGGATTCATGATTAATGGATAATAGAGGATTAATGGAGTGATTTCAAATGGAGGAAAAAAAGCCTGCAAATCTGGATATGGAGTATGTGATAGAGCAGTAATGAGTCAACCCAATACTCCGGCAAAGTGGAACTCAAGGATTCTGGACTGTTGCATTGATAGGAGAGTCTGTTTGTGTGGTACCTTCTGTTCAATGTGCCTAGCCTGTCAGATGGCTGAGAGGTATGGTGAATGCTTCTGTCTCCCCTGCTGCCAACAACTATGATGATGATGCGCACATCAATAAGAGAGAGATACAACATCCCGGGCAGCTTAATTGATGACTGGGCAGTGTACATGTTCTGTGGGCCCTGTGCTCTATGTCAGATGGCAAGAGAGATGAAACACCAGCTGTGTTGAGATTGAAAGGCAATCAATCCATTTGAGTTTTGGGGGTCTGTGCATACCTAATAAAAGAAGAAGAAAAACATTGATGGATTTATATTACATACAGTATCTGATGAATTCCAATTGAATAAGTCATGCATGGAATTTAGAATTGTAAGTCGCTCTGGATAAGAGCGTCTGCTAAATGACTTAAATGTAAAATGTAAATGTGAGAGGGAGAAAGCACCAGTCTGGATTACATTGTCAAACTAAAGGCAACCATGCATGGTATCAGACAGGTGACACGTCCAACCATGATATATACTGGTAAGATAGTCTAGCTTGCTACATTTTCAGATATTACACGTTTCAAATTTTGAGAGAAAGGGGTTTCATTTCAAGTGTACTGTTAGCTAGCTAGCGTTAGCTGGCTGGGTAGCTAGCTAATATTTGCTGGCTGGGTCGCTAGCTAACGTTGTGTGTGATCTTATTCTTCGTATCTCAGACACATTTGATTGACTAGTTAAAGCCATAGAACCTGGTTGGTTAGCTACCTGCAGATTCATGCAGGGTAGTGATGTCATTATGTTCCACTGTTTAGCTAGCTTGCTAGATGTCTTAACAAAAGACTCCATGCAAGTAAGGTTATCCATTTCAATAATGTCACTGCAACTGTTAATAGACTTACTAGCTGGTAAATTCGCTCTGACTATCTACTCCAATTTCAGACCACGGGTACGATAGTCTAGCTAGCTACATTTTCACAGAAAGGTGGTTTCATTTTAAGTGTACTGTTAGCTAGCTAGCATTAGCTGGCTGGGTTGCTAGCTAACAGTATGATCTTATTCTTCGTATCTCAGACACATTTACTTGACTAGTTATAGCCATAGAACCTGGTTGTGGTTAGCTAACGTAAACTCACCCCATTCCGTACAAATAACCGCGACACTTGAACGTGGCTGCAATGAAAACGAATGGGACTGTAGTGACTGTGTTGGCATCAAAATCCGGGGTGTGAACAACGTTTCGATTCAACATTGATTGACATGGCAATGGACTAACAGTATTTGAGAAAATATGAAAAAACTGACCCCTGACATTGTGACGTGTCACTATGTAACGTACAGCGTGAATTTGCAACTCATTTTGTGCCGTACAGCCTCTTTCCACCAGGGGTAGCCCTTCTCTCGCAGATTAAAATCATGCTTAACCATATACACGTAAGAAAACTTCATGATTTTTGTCTAAATTAATATAATTGTTGCTAATATCAAACTAATATTTCATGACTAGTGTGCCTATTGCATTTTTTGCGAGCCATCATTACTGCGAGCCATCATGACACTCAAAAGCCGGAACAGCTGCAGTTCACTTGTGAACTAACGTTAGCGCAGCCCTAAACCCTTCTTCAAATTAGACACAAATCTTCAAACAGGTATGTGATGACATAAAGTCTGTTTAATTTACATGTTAAAGTTTTTTTTCATACAACATATTTCCCCCTTTTCAAGATCACTTCGTAGCCTTCGCTCCCCACCTGACGGAGCTCATTGCCTTGTTGAATTATGCAGAGATGGGCATCATGAAGGTCTCGTCATTAATTGTGTTGGAAAGGGGAGAAATTGTGCTTGACATTGGTATTGATATTACAGTTGATCTGGAAGTATTACGTTTTTTGGGCGCAAAAATAAGGTCAATTTAACGGACCAAGGCGATGTACAAAAGTGAGTGAGTTTACGTTACCTTCAGGGTAGTAATCTGGGAGTAACTAGCCAATGTTAGCCAGTTAGCTTGGGTCAGTTAGCTTGGAACTGTCGTTGTGAGGTCAGAGCTTTCGTAACAATGCTACTTATTGGCCAGAGTGTCCACTGTGCGCTCTGAACGCCATACGCTCTGAATTTACAAATGGACAATCTGACAGCACAGTTGCAGTCACCAACGCTCTGGATAACATAACAGCCTAACCAGCTCTGCTAAGGCGAGTAATGTTCAGTGAGCTGTTCTCTCTCTCTCTTAGATGTCTGGAAGTAGCTGGCAAGTTAGTACAGAACGCATGGATCAACCCTTAAAGAGATGGGTGGGGCTAAGGCTTAAGAGGGTGTGAACAATGCTGAATGGATGTAGACTAAGAAGTGCTGTCCAATAGAAGTACCAAAACATTGAAATACGGTTTTCTCAAAAGTGAGTTTACAAGTTGATCAACTTTCAAAGCAGAATTACTTTCCCATTGTTTCCTCAAATGCGTTGTATGATATACCATTTTGTTGCTCTTATTCTCTACTTTTATCCGATATAAAAAAACAGAAATTCAAATGTTGTTACATAAGACCGAATCCAGGTGGTGAATCACAATAAATGATTCACTTTCAAATATACAGTGTTGATTTTATAGGCTATATCTAATTGTTTAGATGTCATAGCAGTGTAATCCACTCATTGGTTGATGTTCATCTGCAACGCTTCTTTCACAGGGGAGGGTCTTCATATCAGCTATGTTATTGGAGGAGCATTGACCATTCTTGCCATCCTGATAATCATCACTGCCTTCATTATTTACAGGTAAGACCAAATCCTCTCTAAATACAAAAAATTCCTCTCATTTGACATTTACATTTTAGTCATTTAGCAGACGCTCTAATCTAGAGCGATTTACAGTTAGTACATTCATCTTAAAGTAGCTAGGTGAGAGAACCACATCAGTCATAGTAAGTAAAATGTTCCTCAAAGTCATCAATAAAGTCAGTGCTAGTAATAAAATAAAAATGTGTCTTTATGTCTATGCTCCATCCCTTTATCTGTCCAGATCTGAAGTAAGAAATTAGGTGAAAACAAATTGAGCACCAATAGATTTGGCCAATGATAGTGTCAGGTAACTTATCGTTTCATATCAGTGGAGATAAAGAACACACAGAGGAAGCTACATTAGACCTGTGACATTTGTCTGTCGTGGGAGCTAACCTAGATAGCCACCCAATGGACAGTGTTAACCAGTGGACTGTGTGTACAATGTGTTTTCCCATCTTTCTATCCTCAGACACAAAATGTCAAAGTTTGCTGACCCCGGGATCAGCAACCTGACCTACAGTAACCCCTCATACAGGACGTCAACGCAAGAGGTCAAGATCGAGACCTCTCAAAAGCCTCCCATTTACAACCAGCTGCGATATAAGAAAGAGGTAACTATTTAGTGTTTCAAGAAAATGACGAGAGTGTTCGAATCTAGCTAAGCATTTTTTTTCACGTGCAGCATTTGCAGTTGTCATCAAGGCAAAGGGTGGTTATTTGAAGAATCTCAAATATAAAATATATTTTGATTTGTTTAACACTTTTTTGGCAGCTATATGATTCCATATGTGTTATTTCATAATTTTGATGTATTCACTATTATTCTACAATATAGAAAATAGTTTTAAAAAATAAAGAAAAACCATTGAATGAGTAGGTGTTCTAAAACGTTATGACCTGTAGTGTATGTTATTCTCATATAATAACATGTAAAATTTGCACTGGTACAACATTTTTACTGAATCTGGGCCTTCGATGAAATGAAGTAACTAATATTTAATAGAGGAAATGTTTAATAGAGGAATGGATACATTTGATGTGAATCCATTGGGTTTCTGTTTGCCTATTATGACTGAAGGGTTTCAAATGTTCAAATAGTATGGCTGGAAGTAACCATTGAGACAAATACCAGTTTTCAATGTTTGCCTCTCTCTCTTATGCTGTAGATAGATTACTTTACAGTAGTTATATTATAACCAAGAGAGGCACAAGTTGTGATTGACCCGTCCACTCATCTCTCATTCTCTTCCCCCTCTCCTTCACTGCAGCTCTCTCATCCTTACAACAGCCTTTCTCCTTTTTTTAATTTATTTTTTTTTACCTTTATTTAACCAGGTAGGCTAGTTGAGAACAAGTTCTCATTTGCAACTGCGACCTGGCCAAGATAAAGCATAGCAGTGTGAACAGACAACACAGAGTTACACATGGAGTAAACAATTAACAAGTCAATAACACAGTAGAAAAAATAGAGAGTCTATATACATTGTGTGCAAAAGGCATGAGGAGGTAGGCGAATAATTACAATTTTGCAGATTATCACTGGAGTGATAAATGATCAGACGGTCATGTACAGGTAGAGATATTGGTGTGCAAAAGAGCAGAAAAGTAAATAAATAAAAACAGTATGGGGATGAGGTAGGTAAAAATGGGTGGGCTATTTACCGATAGACTATGTACAGCTGCAGCGATCGGTTAGCTGCTCAGATAGCAGATGTTTGAAGTTGGTGAGGGAGATAAGTCTCCAACTTCACCGATTTTTGCAATTCGTTCCAGTCACAGGCAGCAGAGTACTGGAACGAGGTGGCCAACTTAGGTGTTGGCTTTAGGGATGATCAGTGAGATACACCTGCTGGAGCCCGTGCTACGGGTGGGTGTTGCCATCATGACCAGTGAACTGAGATAAGGGGTCTGGCGACGAATATGTAGCGAGGGCCAGCCGACTAGACCATACAGGTCACAGTGGTGGGTGGTATAAGGTGCTTCAGTGACAAAACAGATGGCACTGTGATAAACTGCATCCAGTTTGCTGAGTAGAGTGTTGGAAGCTATTTTGTAGATGACATCGCCGAAGTCGAGGATCGGTAGGATAGTCAGTTTTACTAGGGTAAGTTTGGTGGCGTGAGTGAAGGAGGCTTTGTTGCAGAATAGAAAGCCGACTCTAGATTTGATTTTCGATTGGAGATGTTTGATATGAGTCTGGAAGGAGAGTTTACAGTCTAGCCAGACACCTAGGTACTTATAGATGTCCACATATTCAAGGTCGGAACCATCCAGGGTGGTGATGCTAGCCAGGCGTGCTGGTGCAGGCAGCGAACGGTTGAAAAGCATGCATTTGGTTTTACTGGCGTTTAAGAGCAGTTGGAGGCCACGGAAGGAGTGTTGTATGGCATTGAAGCTCGTTTGGAGGTTAGATAGCACAGTGTCCAAGGACGGGCTGGAAGAATATAGAATGGTGTTGTCTGCGTAGAGGTGGATCAGGGAATCGCCCGCAGCAAGAGCAACATCATTGATATATACAGAGAAAAGAGTCGGCCCGAGAATTGAACCCTGTGGCACCCCCATAGACACTGCCAGAGGACCGGACAGCATGCCCTCCGATTTGACACACTGAACTCTGTCTGCAAAGTAATTGGTGAACCAGGCACGGCAGTCATCAGAAAAACCGAGGCTACCGAGTCTGCCGATAAGAATATGGTGATTGACAGAGTCGAAAGCCTTGGCCAGGTCGATGAAGACGGCTGCACAGTAGATTGTCAAGCCCAGCTGATTTATATGGCTCCAGGTTTTGCAGCTCTTTCAGAGCATCTGCTATCTGGATTTGGGTGAAGAAGAAGCTGGGGAGGCGTGGGCGAGTAGCTGCGGGGGAGGGGGGCGGAGCTGTTGGCCGAAGTTGTAGTTGCCATGAGGAAGGCATGTCCAGCCGTTGAGAAATGCTTGTTGAAGTTTGATTATCACGGATTTATCGGTGGTGACCATGTTACCTAGCCTCAGTGCAGTGGGCAGCTGGGAGGAGGTGCTCTTGTTCTCCATGGACATTACAGTGTCCCAGAACTTTTTGGAGTTAGAACTACAGGATGCAAATTTCTGCTTGAGGTTTAGTGAATGATTTATCCCAAATGCAATGCTTTTAGTTTTTGAAATATTTAGTACTAACTTATTCCTTGCTACCCATTCTAAAACTAACTGCAGCTCTTTGTTAAGTGTTGCTGTCATTTCAATCGCAGTGGTAGCTGAAGTGTAGTGTTGCGTCTTCCGCATACATAGACACATTGAGTAAAACCAAAGTGGCAGGTTGTTAGTAAAGATTGAAAAAAGTAAGGGGCCTAGGCAGCTGCCCTTGGGTAATTCCTGATTCTACCGGAATTATGTTGGAGAGGCTTCCATTAAAGTTAGACAGGTAACTCTTTATCCACAATATAGCATACAGCCATAATTCACAAGTTTTTCCAGCAACAGCCTTGTATTATTTCTTACATTGTTAGCCCAGAAAATCTTTAGTGTTATTCCATACATCTGGGAAGATTTTTTTGGGATATCAGAGCGACATAAACTTACAGGGAAATTGTTGCTTTCCAGAGAGACATCGGGGGTTGTAACATACTCTGTTTCATGGAAACATGGCTCTCTCAGTATATGCTGTCGGTACAGCCACCTGGATTCTCATTGCGTCGCGCCAACAGGAATTAACATCTTTTCTGGAAGAAAAAGGGTGGGGTGTATGTTTCATGACTAATGACTCAAGGTGTAATTGTAACAACATACAGGAACTCAAGTCCTTCTGTTCACCTGACAATCAATAATTCTCTTCGGTTATTGTCACAGCCGTGTATATCCCCCCTCAAGCCGATACCACGACGGCCCTCAAGGAACTTCAATGGACTTAATGCAAACTGGAAACCATATATCTTGAGGCTGCATTTTTTGTAGCTGAGGATTTTAACTAAGAAAATTTGAGAACAAAGCTACCTAAACTCTATCAGCATATAGACTGTAGCACTCGCGCTGGAAAAAACACTTTACCACAGTTACTCTAACTTCCGCGATGCATACAATGCTCTCCCCCCACACTCTTTTGATAAATCTGACCACGACTCCATTTTGCTCCTCCCTTCCTATGGACAGAAACTCAAACAGGAAGTACCTGTGCTAAGGAATATTCAACGCTGGTCTGACCAACCAGAATCCATGCTTCAAGATTGTTTTGACCACGCGGACTGGAATAAGTTCCAGGTAGCCTCAGAAAATTATATTGACGTATATGCTGCTTCGGTGAGTGAATTGATAAGGAAGTGTATAGGAGATGTTGTACCCACTGTGACTATTAAAACCTAGCCTAACCAGAAACTGTGGATAGATGGTGGAATTCGCGCAAAACTGAAAGCGCGAACCACCACATTTCACCATGGAAAGTTGACTGGGAATATGGCAAGGCAATCAAACAAGGCAATCAAACAAGTTCT
Source organism: Oncorhynchus keta (assembly GCF_023373465.1). NCBI lineage: Eukaryota > Metazoa > Chordata > Actinopteri > Salmoniformes > Salmonidae > Oncorhynchus > Oncorhynchus keta. The sequence continues at coordinate 56,356,334 of NC_068422.1, read as the reverse complement.
ATCAGTATAGAGACAAAGTGGAGTCACAATTCAACGGCACAGACACAAGATGCATGTGGCAGGGTCTACAGACAATCACGGACTACAAAGGAAAACCAGCCACACCGATGTCTTGCTTCCAGACAAACCAAACACCTTCTTTGCCTGCTTTGAGGATAATACAGTGCCACCGATGAGGCCTGCTACCAAGGACTGTGGGCTCTCCTTCTCCGTGGCCGATGTGAGTAAAACATTTAAACGTGTTAACCCTCGCAAGGCTGCCGGCCCAAACGGCATCCGTAGCCGCGTCCTCAGAGCAGGCGCAGACCAGCTACCTTGTGTGTTTATAGACATATTCAATCAATCCCAATCCCAGTCTGCCATCCCCACATGCTTCAAGATGGCCACCAATGTACCTGTGTCCAAGAATGCAAGGGTAACTGAACGAAATGGCTATCGCCCCACCCCGTAGCACTAACTTCTGTCATCATGAATTGCTTGGAGAGACTAGTCAAGGATCATATCACCTCCACCTGTCACCCTATGCCCACTTAAAAAAAATTACCACCCCAATAGGTCCACAGACGATGCAATCACCATCACACAGCACACTGCCCTATCCCATCTGGACAAGAGGAATAACTATGTAAGAATGCTGTTCATTGACTTTAGCTCAGCATTCAACACCATAGTACCCTCCAAGCTCACCATTAAGCTTGAGGCCCTTGGTCTCAACCCTGCCCTGTGCAATTGAGGCCTGGACTTCATGACAGGCCGCCCCCAGGTGGTGAAGGTATATGACGGCTTGGGGCGGCAGGGTAGCCTAGTGGTTAGAGTTTTGGACTAGTAACCGGAAGGTTGCAAGTTCAAACCCCTGAGCTGACAAGGTACAAATCTGTCGTTCTGCCCTTGAACAGGCAGTTAACCCACTGTTTCTCGGCCGTCATTTAAAATAAGAATTTGTTCTTAACTTACTTGCCTAGTTAAATAAAAGGTAAAAAAAAAAAAAAAAAGTAGGAAACAACATCTCACACCTTCTATCTCAAGGCCATCAGACTGTTAAACAGCCATCACTATCACAGAGAGGCTGCTGCCTTGAAATCATTGATTCGCCCCTGTAAACAATAGTTTATTTCGTCATGGTGGGTTTCAGTGCATTCATCTGGATGCTTGCAACACAATCAAACAATGTTGTTTTTTTTGCGGGGAGAATTGACCGAAGTGAGCTGATTTGAAGACAACGATAAATGACTACCTGACGCACCAATAATTTTAGCGAAGCTTCATTGATTGACTATATTTCTGCTCAATGACCACTGATCTTCTTGAAATCTAGCTGGGTAGATAGCCAATGAGCTGAGGTAAACGCCAGTATGTAATAGTTTGGGATTGGACCACAATTCCTTGGTTGTAATCGCACGCGCAAGGAACTCCATTTTCGCCTTGACGATCAGAGGGGTTGCTGTAAGGCTTTTTATGCGCAGCTGTATTTCGGAAAGTTGTAGTTTCAACGATTTCATTGAAGATATCCTGGCGAATACTTCATGTAAAGCGAAGTCAAACTCTAAAGTAAAAGTGAAAGTGAGACAGATTTCTGGTTTGAGGAATCTTGGAGTGTTATGATTCAAACAAACTGAGGAGCTGTTTCTGCAAAGGACAGGACGTACTTCTGGACAGGTAAGTGCTAATGCCGTTTTAGGAATTATAAAAATATATATATATTATCTAAAAAATATATAATTATTATTATTTTTTTTTTGCAATGAAATGTGTAGTTTGTTTTTGTGTGTTTTTTTTATATATATATATATATATATACACACACACACACACACACACATGGCCGGAGTTGAATGGAACACCTTAGTGACTGTTCCCTCTGCTCTATACAATCAATACATATCTGTTTATTTTATGTGATGATAAAAGGCTCATACAATACAAATATTTTCTTTCAATGATAGCGACTCCGACTGGGAGGCCCCGGTGCCAAGCTGCTCGCTCTACCTGTGCCCCCAGTGGTGTTCATATGCCACAGTTCATTACTGCAGGCATGACTGTGCCTCAGAGCCAAAAGGGAGGTGTCGTTGTGTTCTGTGTCACATGAAATGCACCACTTGTTCAGTTTGCCTCTGCTTTACATCAGAAAGAAACTGCTATGGGACATGGCACAGGCAGCAAAAATTATGACGAGGACTTCCAAGGGGTGTGTACTGTTTTTTTTAAATATATTTATTTTCTAATATTTTTAAACATTTTTTTTTGTGTGTGTGTGTTAGAATTGCTTTTTGATATGTTGTATATAGTTATTTGCACTGCTGTATATCGTTATAGGTCATTTCACCAATTCGGCCACTTGGGTACATTTGGGCAACTTGTGTGGGACACCTGGGTGACGTCATGCTAAATGTCATGTAGCTCACCCTTTCCTGAAGTTATCAGTCTCAAACTTTGCACACCTACATTTGCCCTCTTGTGTTATCGATCAAAATTATCTCCAGCATCCTGTCTCACTGTGTGGCAATTCTAGTACATGTGAAAGATGATACTACAACAATAAAAAACAGAAAATGTATGCCCTTTCTTTCTCTTTTCTTCCACCAGATCTACTGTGTTATATTCTCCTACATTCAATTAACATTTCCACAAACTTCAGAATGTTTCCATCCAAATGATACCAAGAATATGCATATCCTTGCCTCTGGGGCAGAGCTACAGGCAGTTAAATGTGGTTATGTCTTCAGGCGGAAATTGAGAACAAAAGGTTGCAGCCATAACAGTGAAATGCTTGTGCTTCTAGTTCCGACAACGCAGTAATAACCAACAAGTAATCTAGCTAACAATTCCAAAACTACTACCTTATAGACACAAGTGTAAGGGGATAAAGAATATGTACATAAAGATATATGAATGAGTGATGGTACAGAGCGGCATAGGCAAGATACAGTAGATGGTATTGAGTGCAGTATATACATATGAGATGAGTATGTAAACAAAGTGGCATAGTTAAAGTGGCTAGTGATACATGTATTACATAAGGATGCAGTAGATGATATAGAGTACAGTATATACGTATACATATGAGATGAATAATGTAGGGTATGTAAACATTATATTAGGTAGCATTGTTTAGAATGACTAGTGATATATATATATATTTTACATAATTTCCCATCAATTCCCATTATTAAAGTGGCTGGAGTTGAGTCAGTGTGTTGGCAGCAGCCACTCAATGTTAGTGGTGGCTGTTTAACAGTCTGATGGCCTTGAGATAGAAGCTGTTTTTCAGTCTCTCTGTCCCAGCTTTGATGCACCTGTACTGACCTCACCTTCTGGATGATAGCGGGGTGAACAGGCAGTGGCTCGGTGGTTGCTGTCCTTGATGATCTTTATGGCCTTCCTGTGACATCGGGTGGTGTAGGTGTCCTGGAGGGCAGGTAGTTTGCCCCCAGTGATGCGTTGTGCAGACCTCTCTACCCTCTGGAGAGCCTTACGGTTGTGGGAGCAGTTGACGTACCAGGCGGTGATACAGCCCGCCAGCACGCTCTCGATTGTGCATCTGTAGAAGTTTGTGAGTGCTTTTGGTGACAAGCCAAATTTCTTCAGCCTCCTGAGGTTGAACAGGCGCTGCTGCGCCTTCTTCACGATGCTGTCTGTGTGGTTGGACCAATTCAGTTTGTCTGTGATGTGTACGCCGAGGAACTTAAAACTTTACTACCCTCTCCACTACTGTTCCATCGATGTGGATAGGGGGGTGTTCCCTCTGCTGTTTCCTGAAGTCCACAATCATCTCCTTAGTTTTGTTGACGTTGAGTGTGAGGTTATTTTCCTGACACCACACTCCGAGGGCCCTCACCTCCTCCCTGTAGGCCGTCTCGTCGTTGTTGGTAATCAAGCCTACCACTGTTGTGTCATCCGCTAACTTGATGATTGAGTTGGCGGCGTGCGTGGCCACGCAGTCGTGGGTGAACAGGGAGTACAGGAGAGGGCTCAGAACACACCCTTGTGGGGCCCCAGTGTTAAGGATCAGCGGGGTGGAGATGTTGTTGCCTACCCTCACCACCTTGGGGCGGCCCGTCAGGAAGTCCAGTACCCAGGGTCTCGAGCTTGATGACGAGCTTGGAGGGCACTATGGTGCTAAATGCCGAGCTGTAGTCGATGAACAGCATTCTCACATAGGTTTTCCTCTTGTCCAGATGGGTTAGGGCAGTGTGCAGTGTGGTTGAGATTGCATCGTCTGTGGACCTATTTGGGCGGTAAGCAAATTGGAGTGGGTCTAGGGTGTCAGGTAGGGTGGGGGTTATATGGTCCTTGACTAGTCTCTCAAAGCACACATGATGACGGAAGTGAGTGCTACGGGGCGGTAGTCGTTTAGCTCAGTTACCTTAGCTTTCTTGGGAACAGGAACAATGGTGGCCCTCTTGAAGCATGTGGGAACAACAGACTGGGATAGGGATTGATTGAATATGTCCGTAAACACAACAGCCAGCTGGTCTGCGCATGCTCTGAGGGTGCGCCTGGGGATGCCGTCTGGGCCTGCAGCCTTGCGAGGGTTGACACGTTTAAATGTTTTCCTCACCTCGGCTGCAGTGAAGGAGAGTCCGCATGTTTTAGTTGCGGGCAGTGTCAGTGGCACTGTATTGTCCTCAAAGCGGGCAAAAAAGTTATTTAGTCTGCCTGGGAGCAAGACATCCTTGTCCTTGACGGTGCTGGTTTTCTTTTTGTAATCCGTGATTGACTGTAGACCCTGCCACATACCTCTTGTGTCTGAGCCGTTGAATTGAGATTCTACTTTGTCTCTATACTGACGCTTAGCTTGTTTGATTGCCTTGCGGAGGGAATAGTTACACTGTTTGTATTCGGTCATGTTTCCAGTCACCTTGCCCTGATAAAAAGCAGTGGTTCGCGCTTTCAGTTTCACGCGAATGCTGCCATCAATCCACGGTTTCTGGTTTGGGAATGTTTTAATCGTTGCTATGGGAACGACAGCTTCAACGCACGTTCTAATGAACTCGCACACCGAATCAGTGTATTCGTCAATGTTGTCGTCTGATGCATTACGGAACATATCCCAGTCCACGTGATGGAAGCAGTCTTGGAGTGTGGAATCGGATTGGTCGGACCAGCGTTGAACAAACCTCAGCGCGAGAGCTTCTTGTTTTAGTTTCTGTCTGTAGGCAGGGATCAAGAAAATGGAGTCGTGGTCAGCTTTTCCGAAAGGAGGGCAGGGCAGGGCAGGGCAGGGCCTTATATGCGTCGCGGAAGTTGGAATAGCAATGATCCAAGGTTTTTCCAGCCCTGGTTGCGCAATTGATATGCTGATAAAATTTAGGGAGTCTTGTTTTCAGATTAGCCTTGTTAAAATCCCCAGCTACAATGAATGCAGCTTCCGGATATATGGATTCCAGTTTGCAAAGAGTCAAATAAAGTTTGTTCAGAGCCATCGATGTGTCTGCTTGGGGGGGGAATATATACGGCTGTGATTATAATCGAAGAGAATTCCCTTCGTATATAATACAGTCTACATTTGATTGTGAGGAATTCTAAATCAGGTGAACAGAAGGACTTGAGTTCCTGTATGTTGTTTTGGCCACACCACGTCACGTTAACCATAAAGCATACGCCCCCGCCCCTCTTCTTACCAGAAAGATGTTTGTTTCTGTCGGCGCGATGCGTGGAGAAACCAGCTGGCTGCACCGTCTCCGATAGCGTCTCTCCAGTGAGCCATGTTTCCGTGAAGCAAAGAACGTTAGTCTCTGATGTCCCTTAATTAGTGACTGTTGTAAAATCGATATTCTTTGAGTTAATTTTCCCATGGTGCCCCAGGTTAATGAGTTAATAATTGCCTGATTAACTTTATCACGCAATTATAAACTGTTAATCATTCAACGAGCAGCAGTTGTCACATTAACTAATACAACGTCACGACAGCAGTATGGGGATGGATCCACCTAGCCTTCCAGTGAACTTAGGGTATAATTGTGGTTCCATCAGAATCTACAAGCAACAAATGGGTAAGAGCGATTGGCTGATTTCAGACCAGGCCATTGTTTCCAGAAACAAAGAACTGGCCATTTTGAAGTGAGGTCCTGTCTTATTATGTTGAACCTTGATCTAGTCTTACTTTACTCTTGTCTTACTATCTCAACACACACATGATATCTCCTCCGCAAAAACAGCCTGTGTTCAACCTCTCCTATCAACACACCATGTGGTATATCTAAATGATATAGTAATAACTACAATGATCCTTCAAAGAGGCATTACTTGTAACACCAGTCTCCCACTGCCTTGTACTTCCTAGTCAGAGCACCTCTGTAATAGCCTTAGGCTTTCCTTTAAAACTACATCTCCCATCATCCATTTCATACACATCATCCTATTTCCTACAAACCTTTCATGTCCTTTTTGTGAGGGTCAGAGGTAATTCCCTTTTATGTTACCAGGGTAACAGCTTGAGTAAGCGTCTTTATCTTATACCCAGTTATCTGAATAGCAACCCCATCTGAACTCTCAATATGAACTCTCATTTCATGTTGAAACTGAGCATGAGAAGAACTATGAGGCAGTCCACAGTGACCCTTCCTGCAAATTAGAAGGCTAAAACATCCTTAAAAGCAAACCAAAGCGGTTGACTGGAAACTCTGTGGTCCACCTCTTTGTTCCTGATCATGGAATTACAATACTGTAATTCAATTAAGGAGTGTAACCTTAATGATTTATCAAGAATCAGTCTTCCCACAAATAAAATAATAACTAGGGTCATGTTCAGCACAAACAAAAGGAAACATTTTCGAACAGAAAACAACGTGAGCGCTTTTATTGGTAGGAATCTCCTTTTTTTTAAATGTTCTCTTGATTCCTTAATGTGAATATATTTGAGGGTTCTGACAATGTACCAGAGATAATACCAAAGGCTTTGCAGCATAATAAAGACACATTCCTGGTCAACAGTGTGACCCTAATGCTTACTTGTTTTTGTTTTAGTGAAAGCAACCACATGGAAAATAAGTAACAGAGTTAGCCACTGATAATTTGGCAGATCATTTGTCATCCCCTTAATTGTAAAGGTTGGGGTAGGGTAATCTGATCCTATATCATTAGTTACCTTCGCCCACAGGACTCTCCAGTGAGGCCTTATCACCCTCTCCAAACACACTGCACCATTAGCTCATGCAGAATCAGTTTCCCTCACGCAATGTATCACACCAAAATTAGAGATTCCAAAGAATTAGGGATTAGAATACTCAAATACTAGTAATTTATTAGGATCTTTATGGCAGGTTCATTAATTTATTGGTTTATTTTCGCTGACCTTCATTTGCTGTTACCTTAGTGACTGCTGTTTTTTCTGGGGTTCGCCCAGTGTTGTACCTGGGAGTCAAGCTCCAAGTTCACAAAGCCCAGTGTTCTACCTGGGACTCAAGCTCCAAGTCCACAAAGCTCAGTGTTCTACCTGGGATTCAAGCTCCAAGTCCACAAAGCTCAGTGTTCTACCTGGGATTCAAGCTCCAAGTCCACAAAGCTCAGTGTTCTACCTGGGATTCAAGCTCCAAGTCCACAAAGCGCAGTGTTCTACCTGGGATTCAAGCTCCAAGTCCACAAAGCTCAGTGTTCTACCTGGGATTCAAGCTCCAAGTCCACAAAGCTCAGTGTTCTACCTGGGATTCAAGCTCCAAGTCCACAAATCCCAGTGTTCTACCTGGGATTCAAGCTCCAAGTCCACAAAGCCCAGTGTTCTACTTGGGATTCAAGCTCTAAGTCCACAAAGATTAGTCTCAGACTACTCCAGTCCAGGTCACTATGATTTGAGCATTGTGCTTTGAGTGGACAGTCTGAGGACACCATAGGCACATTAACTTCCTCATTAGTGACTCCATTTTGCATATTTTGCAACCCTCTCTTCAACGTCTCCACTATGTTTGGATCAATTACTTGTTCAATCTTCATACTGTTTGACATATTTGGATAAACAGCAGACACCAATACCTCTCCTTCTTTCTCTCTCTCCATATTTTTGTCAGATATATTAGTTCATATTTGTTAGAAATGTTTTCTCCGTCATGCAACTTTATGTTATGATAATCTGTAATGTACAGGGTTGTGGGGGAAGTTGAGGCGGGTGCTATTCCAGGTAAATATCCTCTGTTGGACAGGAGTAATCCACAAATTCCTTATAGTACAACTGGAAGGCTTTCCTGTAGAAGAGACAAAGAGGAGAGAACAGATCGGGGGGTGGTAGATAAACAAAAAGGTTATTCAATCATTCAGTTCCTTACTTGACAGGTATGACAACTCTCTACAGAAACATACACTCAGTTATCAGTTTATTAGGTACACCCATCCTGCACCGGGTCGGAGCCCCCTTTGTGTATAAGGTGGCTGTTGTGAAATTGTTAGGTTAGATTACTCGTTGGTTATTACTGCATTGTCGGAACTAGAAGCACAAGCATTTCGCTACACTCGCATTGACATCTGCTAACCATGTGTATGTGACAAATAAAATTTGATTTGATTTGCCTGCAGAACAGCCTTAATTCTTTGTGGCATGGAAACGTTGCTCAATTGGTATCAAAAGACCAAACCACCGCTACCAGCCTGTACAGTTGACACCAGGCAGGATGGGGCCATGGGCTCATGCTACTTACGCCAAGTCCTGACACTGCCCACAGCATGATGCAACAGGAAGCGGGATTCATTGCACCAGGTGATGTTTTTCCACTCCTCAATTGTCCAGTGTTGGTGATCGCGTGCCCACTGGTGCCACTTCTTGTTTTTAGCTGATTGGAGTGGAACCCGATGTGGTGTGGTTGTCTGCTGCAATAGCCCATCCGTGACAAGAACTGACGATTGTTTGTACCGAGATGCCGTTCTGAACACCACTGTTGTTGTAACGAGTTTCCTCCTCTTCTTCCGAAGAGGAGAGGCGAAACGGATCAGAGGACCAATACGCGGCGTGGTAATTTTCCATGGTACTTTTTAATGCTATAAGGTACACATGAACAAAACTAACAAAACAAGAAATGTGAAACTCAAAACAGTCCTATCTGGTGAACACACAGAGACAGGAAACAATCACCCACAAACACACAGTGAAACCCAGGCCACCTAAGTATGATTCTCAATCAGAGACAACTAATGACACCTGCCTCTGATTGAGAACCATACTAGGCCGAAACATAGAAATTCCCAAAACCTAGACAAACAAACATAGACTGCCCACCCAACTCACGCCCTGACCATACTAACTAAACACAAAACACAGAAAATAAAGGTCAGAACGTGACAGTACCCCCAAAGGTGCGGACTCCGGCCGCAAAACCTTGACCTATAGGGGAGGGTCTGGGTGGGCATCTGTCCGCGGTGGCGGTTCTGGCGCGGGACGCGGACCCCACTTCACCATTGTCTTTGTCCGCCTCCGTGGCTTTCTCACCATGGCAACCCCTCTCAATGACCCCACTGGACAGAGGGGCAGCTCGGGACAGAGGGGCAGAAACTCTGGACAGAGGGACAGGGGCTCTGGACAGAGGGACAGGGGCTCTGGACAGAGGGACAGGGGCTCTGGCGCTTCTGGGCTGAGGGGCTCTGGCGCCTCTGGGCTGAGGGGCTCTGGCAGCGGCGCCAGACAGGCGGGACGCTCCGGCAGCGGCGCCGGACAGGCGGGAGGCTCCGGCAGCGGCGCCGGACAGGAGGGACGCTCCGGCAGCGGCGCCAGACAGGCGGGACGCTCCGGCAGCGGCGCCAGACAGGCGGGACGCTCCAGCAGCGGCGCCGGACAGGCGGGACGCTCCGGCAGCAGCGCCGGACAGGCGGGAGGCTCCGGCAGCAGCGCCGGACAGGCGGGAGGCTCCGGCAGCGGCGCCGGACAGGCGAGAGGCTCCGGCAGCGGCGCCGGACAGGCGGGAGGCTCCGGACAGGCGGGAGGCTCCGGCAGCGGCGCCGGACAGGCGGGAGGCTCCGGCAGCGGCGCCGGACAGGCGGGAGGCTCCGGACAGGCGGGAGGCTCCGGCAGCGGCGCCGGACAGGCGGGAGCACCTGCAGGGAGGAGACTGAGAGACAGCCTGGTGCGTGGGGCTGCCACAGGAACTACCAGGCTGGGGAGACTTTCAGGAGGCTTGGTGTTAGGAGGAGCCTGAAAGACCGGGCTGTGGGAGAGCACTGGAGCTCTGGTGCGCAACCTTGGCACCACTTCCCCAGGCTGGACAACTGCTCGAGCCCGGACCCTCAAGAGTGCAGGCACAGGTTGAACCGGGCTGTGGGTAAGCACGGGAGATCTAGTGCTTACTACACGCACCTCTCCCCTAGGCTCCACTCCCACAGTTGCCCGGTACGAGCGGAGCGCAGGCAGAGGACGCACTGCACCCTCCCAGCGCCCGGAGACACAGCACGCAGAGCCGGCGCAGGATAACCTGGACCAAGACTGCGTACCGGCGACCAGACCCGCTGAGCAGGCACCATACGCCCTGGCTCAATGCCCAAACTCGCATGGCACTCTCGGGGCTGCCCTATAGCGCACCGGGCTATGGACACGCACTGGCGACACCGTGCGCTCAACCGCATAACACGGTGCCTGACCAGTAATGCGCTGCTCATAATAAGCACGAGGAGTGAGCTCAGGTCTGCTACCTGGCTTAGTACCACACCTCGTGTGCCCCCCAAAAAAAAAAAATTTGGGGCTGCCTCTCGTACCTGTCGCACTGCCGTGCTGGCTCCTCATATTGCCGCCGCTCAGCTTTCGCTGCCTCCAGCTCTGCTTTGGGGCTGCGATTTTCCCCAGCCCGTGCCCAGGGTCCCTCTCCGTTCAGTATCTGCTCCCATGTCCAGGAGTCCTGTGATGGTGGCCTCTGTTGTTGATGCTGCTGCTGCTGTCGTCGCTGTCCTTTACCACGCCGCTTGGTCCGATTTTGGTGGGTGATTCTGTAACGAGTTTCCTCCTCTTCTTCCGAAGAGGAGAGGCGAAACGGATCAGAGGACCAATACGCGGCGTGGTAATTTTCCATGGTACTTTTTAATGCTATAAGGTACACATGAACAAAACTAACAAAACAAGAAATGTGAAACTCAAAACAGTCCTATCTGGTGAACACACAGAGACAGGAAACAATCACCCACAAACACACAGTGAAACCCAGGCCACCTAAGTATGATTCTCAATCAGAGACAACTAATGACACCTGCCTCTGATTGAGAACCATACTAGGCCGAAACATAGAAATTCCCAAAACCTAGACAAACAAACATAGACTGCCCACCCAACTCACGCCCTGACCATACTAACTAAACACAAAACACAGAAAATAAAGGTCAGAACGTGACAGTTGTACTGTGCTGTTATTTGCCTTTGGCCCACATGTTAGCTTGAACGATTATTGCCATTCTCCTTCGACCTCTATCATCAACGAGGAGTTTTCGCCCACAGCACTGCCGCTAACTGGATGTTTTTAGTTTGTCGCATTATTCTCGGTAAACTATGGACACTGTTGTATGTAAAAAGCCCAGGAGGGCTTTTTCTGAGATACCGGAACCGGCGAGCCTGACACCGACAATCATCCTATGCTCAAGGTAGCTTAGGTCACTCGTTTTGCCCATTCTAACATTCAATCGAACATTAACTGAATGACTCAATGCTTGTCTGACTGCTTTATGTAGCAAGCCATGTGACTAACTGTCTAGGAGCGAGCCATTTTCGTGAACGGCGTGGTGTACCTAATAAACTGGGTGTACTGGGCCAACTGCAACCAACAGGCAGAATTTAGAGCTGGATTTCTTAAAACGCTACTAACAGGATGTTAAAACATTTGCTTGCAACCAAAAGCCCACAAAAATTAGTTAGCAGATCAGTTGATGTCATGGTGTCACTGTTTCAAAAGAGTTTACATGCCATACAGCTGCGTCTAGGGTCTCTACTCTTGGCCCAATGAAGTATTTGGAACATTGAAAATAGCAAGGCTGGTAATTAATAACACATATTTATTGTTAGAATATAAACTGAATGAATTTTAAGAAACTCAAGGACAGTAAACTCAAGCAGTGTATAGTTCAGTACAGGAAAATAGAGTATAGTTCAGTACGGTAGAAAATAGTTCAGTACCTTAAAGTTCAGTAGAGTATAGTTCAGTAAAGTAGAGCACAGTACTGTACTGAAGTGAACTATTCTCTACTGTACTGAACTCTACTTTCCTGTACTGTACTATACTTTACTCAAGTTTACTGTAGAGTAGAGTACGATACTGTATAGTTCAGTACAGTAGAGCACAATGCAATATAGTTCACTACAGTAGAGTATAGTTCACTTGAGTACCGTACTCTACTCTACTCTACTGTACTATACTCTACTGAACTATACTGCCTGAACTATTTTGTACTGTACTGCACTGAACTATACTCTAGAAAAAACAGTATGGTATAGTACAGTAGAGTGCAGACTGTATTGAACTCCACTCTACTGAACTCTTCTCTACTTTTCTATACTGTACTGAACTATACTCAAGTTTATTGTACAGTAGAGTACAGGAATGTGCAAGACAGTACATTATAAATACCTATGTTTGGGCCACAGAATATAATTTGTAATTTGACACCTTGATTATACTATAATTAATACACATATAGATTATATTAACTCGATCATAATTGGCTTGATTAAGTTACTAATTTTAGATGTAGGCAGTTCAGGAATACTTTATTTTCTCCTTTTAATAAGAATACTGTATTAAAACATCTTTATTAATGAATAAAATACATTTTAAATGAAAAGTATACTAACACAAGCTGTACATTAGTAAAATGTGTAGAGTAAAGATATTAAGTTTAATTTATACCTATGGCAATACCCACCAGAGGGCTAAATAGTCTTGAAAAATGTTGGAAGCAAACAGGACTTAAAGGTCAACTGCCTTTAAAACATTTAAAGCTGAAAGAAGTCAGTAAGTATTCAAACCCTTTGTTATGGCAAAGCCTAAGTACAGGATAAAAAAAAAAAAAAAATTAACAAGTCACATAGGTTGCATGGACTTCTGTGCAATAATGGTGTATTAACATGATTTTTGAAGGAGTATCTCATCTTTGTACCCCATACATAAAGTTATCTAAGTTATCTATCTTAGTCGAGCAATGAATTTAGAACACAGATTCAACCACAAAGACCAGGGAGGTTTTCCAATGCCTCACAAAGAAGAGCACATATTGGTAGATTAGTAAAAAAAAAAAAGAAAGCAGACATTGAATATCCCTTTGAGCATGGTGAAGTTATTAATTACACTTTGGATTGTGCTTTAATACACCCAGTCACTGTCACTCCCTGACTTTAGAGATCCTTTCAATACTCTATTTGGTTAGGTCAGGGTGTGACTAGGGTGGGCAATCTATGTTTTCTATTTCTTTGTTGGCCTGGTATGGTTCCCAATCAGAGGCTGCTGTCTATCATTGTCTCTGATTGGGGATCATATTTAGGCAGCCTTTTCACACCTGTTGTTTGTGGGACCTTGTTTTTGCGTTGTGCCTGTGAGCACACCATTACTTCACGTTTTGTTTGTTTCTGTATTGTTTTGGTGAGTTTCAATAATTAAACATGTGGAACTCTACGTATGCTGCGCCTTGATCCATTTATTCTTCCAGCGATCGTGGAAGTCACTACAAAGATACAGGCGTCCTTCCTAACTCAGTTGCTGGAGAGGAAGGAAACCGCATATGGATTTCACCATGAGGCCAATGGTGACTTTAAAACAGCTACAAACTTTAATGGCTGTGATAGAAAACTGATGATGGATCGACAACATTGTAGTTACTCCACAATACTAGCTAATTGACAGAGGGAAAATACATCTGTACATAATTACCTTCTTTGGGACTGGGGAGCAGTATTGAGTAGCTTGGATAATAAGGTGCCCAGAGTAAACTGCCTGTTACTCAGGCCCACAAGCTAGAATATGCATATTATTAGTAGGTTTTGATAGAAAACACTCTGAAGTTTCTAAAACTGTTTGAATGATGTCTGTGAGTATAACAGACCTCATATGGCAGGCACAAACCTGAGACAAAAATCCAACCAGGATGTGGGAAATTTGAGATTGTAGTTTTCAAGTCATTGCCTATCAAATATACAGTGTCTATGGGGTCACACTTCCTAAGGCTTCCACTAGACGTCAACAGTCTTTAGAACCTTGTTTGAGGCTTCTACTGTGAAGGGAGAGAGAATGAGATCTGTTTCAACCAGGTGTCTGGCAGAGTGCCATGATCTCAGTCTCTCGCGCGCCTGTGAGAGTTAGCTAGGTTCAATTGCATTTCTAAAGACAAAGGAATTGTCCGGTTGAAACATTATTGAATATTTATGATAAAAACATCCTAAAGATTGATTCTATACATCGTTTGACATATTTCTACGACCTGTTATAGAACTTTGTCTGAACTTTCGCATGGACCATCCCGCGCCTCTTGAGTTTGTGAACTAAACTCGCAAACAAAGAGGTATTTGGACATAAATGGACTTTATCGAACAAAACAAACATTTGTGGAACAAGGATTCCCGGGAGTGCAGGGCGGCAGGATAGCCTAGTGGTTAGAGCGTTGGACTAGTAACCGAAAGGTTGCAAGTTTGAATCCCGAGCCGACAAGGTACAAATCTGTCGTTCTGCCCCTGAACAGGCAGTTAACCCACTGTTCCTAGGCCGTCATTGAAAATAATAATTTGTTCTTAACTGACTTGCCTAGTAAAATAAAGGTACAAAAAAAAAATGATGAAGATCATCAAAGGAAAGTGAATATTTATAATGCTATTTTTGACTTTTGTGACACCTCACTTTCTTTGGCTAGGTATGTTTCTCTGTGGCGAGGTGCTGAACTGACATAATCGCAAGGTGTGCTTTCGCCGTAAAGCCTTTTGAAATCTGACACAGCGGTTGCATTAAGGAGAAGTTTATCTATATTTCCATGCATAACACTTGTATCTTTTGTCAATGTTTATTTTGAGTATTTCTGTAATTTGATGTGGCTCTCTGCACTTTCACCGGATGTTTGTTTGTTTAACTATATCGAACAAAACACACATTTATTGTGAAACATGAAGTCCTGTGAGTGCCATCTGATGAAGATCATCAACGGTTAGTGATTAATTTAATCGCTATTTCTGACTTGTGAGGGCTCTCCTTGGCTGGAAAATGGCTTTATGGTTTTCTGTGACCAGGTGCTGACCTAACATAATCATTTGATGTGCTTTCACAGTAAAGCCTATTTGAAATCAGACACTGTGACTGGATTTACAATAAGTTTATCTTTAAAACGGTGTAAAATACTTGCATGTTTGAGGAATTTTATTTATGGGATTTCGGTAGTGTTTAATTTCGCGCCCTGCAATTCCACTGGCTGTTGGCGAGGTGGGACGCTAAAATATTCCAAAACATGCATCCTGTTTGCAAGAAGGCACTAAAGTAATACTGCTAGAATTGTGGCAAAGCAATTCACGTTTTGTCTTCAATACAAAGTGTTATGTTTGGCAGCTCCAATACAACGCATTACTGAGTAGCACTCACCATATTTTCAAGCATAGTGGTGGCTGCATCATGTTATGGGTATGCTTGTAATCATTAAGGAGTGGGGTGTTTTTTCATGATTAAAAATTAAACGGAATGGCGCTAAGCACAGGCAAAATCCTAGAGGAAAACCTGTTTCATACTGCTCTCCATCAGACATTGGGGGATGAATTCACCTTTCAGCAGTGCAATAGCCGAAAAAGGCAAAGCCAAATATACACTGGAGTTGCTTACAAAGAAGACCGTGAATTGTCCTGAGTAGCCGAGCTACATTTTTGGCTGAAAAACGTCTTGAAAATCGATGGCAAGACTTGAAAATGGTCGTCTAGCAATGATCAACAAACTACTTGACAGAGCTTGAACTATTTTGAAAAGAATAATGGTCAAATATTGTAATATCTAGGTGTGCAAAGCCCTTAGAGACTTACATAGAAAAAATCACAGCTGTAATCGCTGCCCAAGGTAATTATAACATGTATTGACTCAGGGTGTGAATACTTATGTAACTAAGATATCTTTGTACTCCATTTTCAATACATTTGCAAAAACTTTAAAAAAACATCATATTTTATTTCTTTATCACATTCCCAGTGGGTCAGAAATGTACATACACTCAATTAGTATTTGGTAGCATTGCCTATAAATTGTTTACTTCTCCTGTCCTATTCGGTGTCCTGTGTGAATTTAAGTGTGCTCTCTCTAATTCTCTCTTTCTCTCTCTCGGAGGACCTGAGCCCTAGGACCATGCCTTAGGACTACCTGACATGATGACTCCTTGCTGTCCCCAGTCCACCTGGCCGTGCTGCTGCTCCAGTTTTAACTGTTCTGCCTTATTATTTTTCGACCATGCTGGTCATTTATGAACATTTGAACATCTTGGCCATGTTCTGTTATAATCAGAGGACATTTCTCCAAAAAGTACCGTCTTTGTCCCCATGTGCAATTGCAAACCGTAGTCTGGCTTTTTGTATGGCGGTTTTAAAGCAGTGGCTTCTTCCTTCCTGAGCGGGCATTCGGGTTATGTCGATTTTGGACTGGGATTGATTTGCACTTTTCACATCAAAGTACATTCATCTGTAGGAGACAGAACGTGTCTCCTTCTTGAGCGGTATTGTAAGGGATTTCTTCTTCCGAAGAGGAGAGGCGAAAAGGATCAGAGGACC
This sequence comes from Oncorhynchus keta, assembly GCF_023373465.1. Taxonomy (NCBI): domain Eukaryota; kingdom Metazoa; phylum Chordata; class Actinopteri; order Salmoniformes; family Salmonidae; genus Oncorhynchus; species Oncorhynchus keta. Next base: position 56,339,665 of record NC_068422.1, on the reverse strand, counting down.
AATATGCGGCGTGGTAAGTGTCCATGGATCTTTTAATACAAAATGTACACATGAACAACTGAATACAAAAACAATAAACGTGGAATGAACGAAACCCAAAACAGTAACGTGTGGTGAAAAACACAGACACGGAAACAAACACACAGTGAAACCCAGGCTACCTAAGTATGATTCTCAATCAGAGACAACTAATGACACCTGCCTCTGATTGAGAACCATACGGCCGAAACATAGAAATACCCAAATCATAGAAAAACAAACAGACTGCCCACCCCAACTCACGCCCTGACCATACTAAATGATGACAAAACAAAGGAAATAAAGGTCAGAACGTGACAGGTATGATGGTTGTGTGGTCCCATGGTGTTTATACTTGCGTACTATTGTTTGTACAGATGAACATGGTACCTTCAGGCGTTTGGATATTGCTCCCGAGGATGAACCAGACTTGTGGAGGTCTGCAAATTTTTTCTGAGGTCTTGGCTGATTTCTTTTGATTTTCCCATGATGTCAAGCAAAGAGGCACTGTGTTTGAAGGTAAGCCTTGAAATACATCCAAGGGTACACCTCCAATTGACAATTTAAATGATGTCAATTTAGCCTATCAGAAGATTCTAACGCCATGACATATTTTTGGGGAATATTCCAAGATATTTAAAGGCACAGGCAACTTAGTGTATGTAAACTTCTGACCCACTGGAATTGATACAGTGAAATATAAGTGAAATGATCTCTCTGTAAACAATTGTTGGAAAAATGACTTGTGTCATGCACAAAGTACATGTCCTAACCGACTTGCCAAAACTGTAGGTATTGTTATGAGACTTGTTTCTACACCTTGATTACACCACCAGCTCTGGTAAATTCAATTGATTGGTCATGATTTGGAAAGGCACACACCTGTCTATATAAGATCCCACAGTTGACAGTACATGTTAGAGCAACAACCAAGCCATGAGGTCAAAGGAATTGTCTGTAGAATTCTGAAACAGAATTGTGTCGAGGCACAGAAGGGTACCAGGTTTGAGGGATAGATGAACGGAGCATAGTACAGGACCTTAGACTGGGGCGAAGGTTCACCTTCCAATAGCACAACGACCCTAATACACAGCCAAGACAACGCAGGAGTGGCTTCGGGACGTGTCTCTGAATGTCCTTGAGTGGCCCAGCCAGAGCCTGGACTTGAAGCCGGTCGAACATCTCGAACATCTCTTAATAAACCTGCTGTGCAGCAACACTCCAAATCCACCCTGACAGATCTTGAGAGGATCTGCAGAGAATAATGGAGTAACTACCCAAATACAGGTGTGCCAAGCTTGTAGCTCCATACCCAAGAATACTCGAGGCTGTAATCGTTGCCGAAGGTGCTTCAACAAAGTACTTACTTATGTAAATGTGATATTTCATTTTTTCATTAACATTATATATATATATATATAATGTTATATATATCTTTTACCTATTTTTGCTTTGTAATTATAGGGTACTGTGTGTAGACGTTTTTTTTAAATACATTTTAGAATAAGGCTGTAACGTAACAAAATGTGGAACAAGTCAAGGGGTCTGAATACTTTCCGAACGGACTGTACATATAATTATATTCCGGACTCTGACCTTGCTTGTTATAATATTTCTTAATTCCTTCCTTCTTCTGTTTTGGTTTTGTTCGGTATTACTGCTAGGTATTACGGCTACGAACATAAGCATTTCGCTACAACCGCGATAACATCTGCAAAATATGTGTATGTGACCAATGCAATTTATTTTGAAGTCCACAACTTCAAAACATTGTTCTCTCCATAGCAACGCTACCTTACTCGCTGTACTCATTACTGCACCCAAGAAACATCCACATCAAACCACACCCCCAAGATAACTCTTGTTCACCTTCCGCATTTCTTAATGGGAATTGATGAAAAACGAGGCCAAATTACAAAGTGCAGTTTCCCTTTAAACACTGACATTAGCTTTAGGGAGCGATAATATAATGGCCAATAGTAGTTGTAATTGAGATCAACTGTTCAGGTTGATCGGTTTAACGAGAGATCACCTCGTGTTGAGACATTGTTCAATGTTGGTTGTAATTGACCCACTATGGCTAAGAACCTCTTGAAACCTCTGACAATATAAAAGAGGGACAAAGAGCAAAAGAGTGACATGATATGTATATTTTTTAAGCCAGAAACAAAGTCCTCAAACCTCACCCAACAGACTTTGCCAGGGGTTTAGTAGAATCTTCAGACACAAACACATGACAGGCAAATCTCTGGTAAGCTGGGTGTTTTGTGATGAAGCCAAAGTACCTAAGGGGAAAACATACAAACCACACATGGGTAAAAGAAGAAGAAGAAAGTACAGGGGTCAGAGGAGCGAAACCCCAGAGGGAACCAGGTTCCGGGAGTAAAATAATTTTGACATGTAAAAATGCAGATTTTACAATGGAAGGTACCCAGAGTGATTATTTTTTCTCCATTTCCTCCACTGCTTGCGCTATGACTCTCCCAAAAAGCACATTTTTATTTGAATACAGTGACTGACATAATTTAATCCAGGTCCAGGTACTTACTTGCTGTTCTTAGGGTGATAGCCACAGAAGGAAACATTCTTCAACTGGAAGAAGTGGCTGCACTGGTTACTCTGTGATGACAGACAGACACACATCTATATTATAAACTAGTGGTGGATTTTCTTCATTTTGGGCTCAAAATAAGCGCATCGCCTGGGACCATGGGGGGTAACAATGGGAAACTGTGATGTCCCAAGGCAATGCACACTACATATGAATGCAACATAATTGTTTGGTACAAACCTCATTGACCACATTCTATGGCTCTGAAAAACAGGTGTTGGGGGTAAAAAGTATCCACCCTCCATGTCAACAACTGCATTTCTCAAGGAATTTGCTATCCGCTTACACCACATCATCTGTAGGAGCTGTGGCTAGTGACCCTTATGATTGGCAAATTAGATTAGCTCTTAAAACAAATCATAGCCTTAATGTCAACAAAGAACCCACTGATGGTTACATAGTTTTACTTCAGTTTAGGTGGGCACCACTGTTGCCAGATGAAATTCTCACTTGCTTCTGTACAATACAACTGGATTAAGATGTGTGGACTGCAATACCCGTAGTGCCCACACTGAGGGGTTATCAACCTTCTTTACTGGGAATATTTCCCTCAGTGTGATCTTGCTGATCAGCGGTTTGGATAAAACATCTCTTTGTATCTAGTCTTGCAAGCCAGACGCAAAGTTTTGTAGTTGTACTTTGGTCCAAACTAAACTGCTGTCTTTCTAACATGCGCTGAAGGTGTGCCTTAACAAGTGTGTGTGAGTGTGTGTGTGTGATGCAAATGCATGTGTTGAGTGTGTGCATAAATCTGAGTATGTCTGTCTGTGCACCTGTCCCGTGTGTCCGTGTGTGCACGCACGTGTGTGTGTGTATGTGGTGTGCATGTGCGTGTGGATGTTTACAATGTGTGTGCATTTGAGTGTGGAAGTCTTACTCTGTCAGAGCCATAGTAGTCATCCTGGACTAGGAGCTTCACGCCTTTCATGTTGATCTCAAGGATACAAGATGAAGGTGGGTTATACTGCACTGTCATACTTCTATTGGTGGCAATCTGGTGACAATCAAAACAGCATCAGCATCCCGGTTTAGATATTGAATTTATATGTTTAAAAAAGCACCCTTATTCACTTAATTGGAATTTAGAACATTTAGAAGATGAACAGGGAAATATGTGAGTTATTGGTCTTAAAATTATAGTGGCATCTCAGCTAGAAATGCACACTATATATACAAAAGTATATGGACACCCCTTCAAATTAGTGGATTCAGCTGACCGGGGGATATAAAAATGAGCACACAAAAAATCAATCTCCATAGAGAAACATTGGCAGTAGAATGGCCTTACTGAATAGCTCAGTGACGAGAGCTGCCCCGGTCAACTGTAAGTGCTGCTATTGTGAAGTGGGAACATCTAGGAGCAACAAGGGCTCAGCCGCAAAGTGGTAGGCCACACAAGCTCACAGAACGGGAACGCCGAGTGTTGAAGTGTGTAGCGTGTAAAAATTGTCTGTCCTCTGGAAGCAACACCAGAACAACAACTGTTAGTCTGGAGCTTCATGAAATGGGTTTCCATGGCTGAGCAGCCACACACAAGCCTAAGATCACCATGCACCAATGCCAGGCATCAGCTGGAGTGGTGTGAAGCTCGTCGCCATTAGACTCTGGAGCAGTGGAAACGTGTTGTCTGGAGTGATGAATCACACTTCACCATCTGGCAGACCGACAGACGAATCTGGGTTTGGCGGATCCCAGGAGAACGCAACCTGCCCCAATGCATAGTGCCAACTGTAAAGATTTGTGGAGGAGGAATAATGATCTGGGGCTGTTTTCATGGTTCAGGCTAGGCCCCACAGTTTCCAGTGAAGGGAAATCTTAACGCTACAGCATACAATGACATTCTAGACAATTCTGTGCTTCCAACAAAAGCAACAGTTTGGAGAAGGCACTTTTCTCTTTCAGCATGACAATGCCCCTGTGCCCAAGGCAAGGTCCATACAGAAATGGTTTGTCGAGATCGGTGTGGAAAAGCTTGACTGGCCTTCAGAGACCTGACTTCAACCCCATCGAACACAATTGGGAAGAATTGGAACGCCAACTGCAAGCCAGGCCTTATCACCCAACATTACTGCCTGATGTCACTAATGCCTAGTTAAATAAAGGTTAAATAAATTAAAATTAATAATGCTCGTGGCTGAATGGAAGCAAGTCCCCACAGCAATGTTCCAGCATCTAGTGGAAAGCCTTCCCAGAAGAGTGGAGGCTGTTATAGCAGCCAAGGGGGTACCAACTCCATATTAATGCCCATGATTTTGGAATGAGATGTTCAACGTTCAGGTGTACACATACTTTTGGTCCTGTAGTGTTGCTTTTGAGCAATGCCTATTTTCAACCTGCCTCTGTCCTCTTTTCTTTTCTATTATGTTTTAATGATTTCCTGTCTTAACATTTCTAATTTGTGATCTAACATTATTCTACTGCCAATGCTTGTTTGTGTTATACAGGGTTGAGGTCAATTCTGAAATTAGTTTTGAATTCTATTCTTAAATTTGAATTGAATTTGAATTGCCCACACCCCACAGGAAACAGACTTTGAATTGAATTCAAATGGCTTATTTATTCTACACATTACTACACGAATACAAAATTGTACCCAATACTATGTATAAGAATCAAACTATGTGGTTGAATCAAAGGAATGACACTCATGTCTTATTTGAGTTGCTTTGAATTAATTTACTTCCTTTAATTAAAATTAAATTACAATTTTCTTCCTTAGGGATGTATTAAATGAATGCATTGAATTCAATTCTTAATTCCGACCCCAACCAATGGTGTAATAGAATACTATTTTCATAGAGAATGTACTATACTGTTTGACTCTCACACTTTCACCCCCATTATTTCCCATCTTCCTACTCAATCCATCTGTCTCTTCCTCCTCCTCTCTCTCAGTTAAAGATTATGGTTTTCATTGGTAATGGGCCAGTTGACATCTCTCTCACACTCTTTCTATCTTCTCAATCTTTCTACACTCTCACTCTTTCTTTCACAAGCACACACACACAGCACCTCCCCATACCTTCTGCATAGCTGCACACAGAACATCGTTGCCTTTGTGGTAGGGCACTTGGACCGAGCCCAGGAATTTCATATGGTATCTGTCTATCCATTCACTGCTCTTCACTGTGGGAGAGAGAGATAGAGAAGGATAAAATGTATATATATATATAAACTATGGATGCTACAGTACATTTAAAGGTGCAATATGTAGAAATAGCTCTGCCATTTCATGGTTTCTAATGACAAAAGCAAAATATAACATAGAGAATAATTGTACCATCAATAACTGTCATGGACGCATAAAGATTTACCCTCACCTGTTTTCGTATATTGCAGCATAGTAACTCATAACCATTTAACTATCCTAGAGGTAAGCAACATTCCATCCTTCACAATCCTGTAACTAATAATTCGACATCTGTAAGTATTGATATTCAAATCAAATAAAACTTCATTTGTCACAAGTGTATGCTTACTAACAATCCCTTAACCAACAGTGCAGTTCAAAAAGAGTTAAGAAAATATTTATCAAGTAGACTAAAATAATAATAATAAAAAATAGCACAATAAGAAAAACAATAAGAGTCTATATACAGGGGGCACCGGTACCGAGTCACTGTGTGCGGGTACAGGTTAGTTGAAGTAATTTGTACATGTAGGTAGGGGTGAAGTGACTATGCATAGATAATAAACCTTGAGTAGCAGCAGTGTACAAAAGGGAGGGGGGGGGGTCATTGTCTGGTGGGGATTTTATTGATTGTTCAGCAGTCTTATGGCTTTGGGGTAGAAGCCTTTTAGTCCTAGACTTGGCGCTCCGGTACCGCTTCCTGTGCGGTTGCAGAGAAAACGGTCTATGCTGTGTGTCTGGAGTTTCTGACAATTTTATGGGCTTTCCTCTGACACTGCTTATTATATAGGTCCTGGATGGCAGGAAGCTTGGCCCAAATGATGTACTGGTGTTACGTGCCTCCTAGAAGGAGGGAGGTGCAGGAATCAGGAGCAGGAGAGCAAGGAAGTCCCAGTGGCACAATCATTTATTCAGAAGTCCCACCTCAACAACAACATGGGGGGGGGACATGCCCAAATGAGGTCGCCACATACAGGGAATTAAACGCTACACACGGAGGAGAACCCTCTACTCCGAAACACATACCAAAACGGTACAACTGCCGTGAGAAAGAAAACCCTGTGGTGCAAACATGCACCCCAAACAAAGTAACCACAGCAAACAATCCTGCACAAAGACTAGCTGGTAGCGGAGGTTAACAAACCCACCGAAATCAACTAAATGGACACAGGTGTAAACAAAACAGACAGAGACAAACAAAAAGGAAAAATGGATCGGTGGCAGCTAGTAGGCTGGCGACGACGACCGCCGAGCACCGCCCGAACATGGAGAGGAGCCACCTTCGGTGGAAGTCCTGACAACTGGGCGGTTCGCGCTACCCTCTGTAGCACCTTATGGTCAGATGCCCTGTGCAGTTGTCATAGCAGGCAGTGATGCAGCTGTAGAACCTTTTGAGGATCTGGGGTCCCATGCCAAATCTTTTCAGTCTCCTGAGGGGGACACGGTTTTGTCGTGCCCTCGTCACGACTATCTTGGTATGTGTGGACCACGATAGTTAGTTGGTAATGTGGACACCAAGGAACTTGAAACTTTCGACCCGCTCCACTACAGCCCCGTTGATGTTAATGGGGGGCCTGTTCGGCCCGCCTTTTCCTGTAGTCCACGATCATCTCCTTTGTCTTGCTCACATTGAGGGAGAGGTTGTTGTCCTGGCACCACATTGCCAGTTCTCTGACCTCCTCCCTATAGGCCATCTCATCGTTGTCAGTGATCAGGCCTACCACTGTTGTGTTGTCATCAAACTTAATAATGGTGTTGGAGTTGTGTTTGGCCATGCAGTCGTGGGTGAACCGGGAATACAGGAGGGGACTAAGTACACACCCATAAGGGGCCCCAGTGTTAAAGATCAGCATGGCAGATGTGTTGTTGCCTACTCTTACCACCTGGGGGCGGCCCATCAGGAAGTCTAGGATCCAGTTGGAGAGGGGGGTGTTTAGTCCCAGAGTCCTTAGCTTAGTGATGAGCTTCGTGGGCACTATGGTGTTGAACGCTGAGCTGTAGTCAATGAACAGCATTCTCACAAAAGTGATTGTTTTGTCCAGGTGAGAAAGGGCCGTGTGATTAAGATTGCCTCATCTGTGGATATGTTAGGGCGGTATGCGAATTGAAGTGGGTCTAGGGTGTCTGGGAGGATGCTGTTGATTTGAGCCATGACCAGCATTTTATAGCACTTCATGGCTACTGACGTGAGGCGGGGCGATCATCATTTAGGCAGGTTACCTTTGCTTCCTTGGGCACAGGTAGGTCAAGCAGACCACAGGGTGGTATTTACAGACTCGGTCAGGGAGAGGTTGAAAATGTCAGGGAAGACAGTTGACGGTTGGTCCGCATATGCTTTGACTATACGTCCTGATAATATGTCTGGTCCAGAAGCCTTGTGAATGTTGACCTGTTTAAAGGTTTTGTTATTCCTTGTTAATGTGTGTTCATGTACTTCTCATTATTTCACCATGTATTACTTTAATGATGTTAAAAAGATTGCTAGATAAAACGGGATTAGCCGACCCCATTGAAATGTATGGTGTTTAGCTTGGCAGTTAGCTAGCCCCATTGCTATTAATATTTCTCTCTTTAATCGTCATGTAAACTAATCAGCATGGATGTGTGTATGTGCAAATGTATATTTGTGTTAGTATACTCACCTGTGTCCTACCTGTTTAGTCTATTTTGGTTCATCCTGGATGTTCACCTCCATGTAAAATGCCCTATCTACAAAGGACTATTGTAGCCTATATGTACTTTGTGAGACCTGTAAATCATTATTCTCTCCAAACATGTTATGTGTTACTGTTTAGCTTAGATACATCCAATTCTACATGTATCTATATATACACTACCAGTACACCTACTCATTCATTGTAGAAAAATAGTGAAGACATCAGAACTATGAAAAAACACATATGGAATCATGTAGTAAACAAAAAAGTGTTAAACAAATCTAAATATATTTGATATTCGAGAATCTTCAAATAGACATCCTTTGCCTTGATGATAGCTTTGTACACTCTTGACATTCTCTCAACCAGCTTCATGATGTAGTCATTTGGAATGCATTTCAATTAACAGGTGTGCATTCTTAAAAGTTAAATTGTGGAATTTCTTCCCTTCTTAATGCATTTCAGCCAATCAGTTGTGTTGTGACAAGGTAGGGGTGGTATACAGAAGATAGCACTATTTGGTAAAAGTTCATGTTATGGCAAGAACAGCTCAAATAAGCAAAGAGAAATGACAGTCCATCGTTACTTTAAGACATGAAGGTCAGTCAATACAGAACATTTCAATATCTTTGAAAGTGCAATTGCAAAAACCATCAAGCGCTATGATGAAACTGGCTCTCATGAGGACCGCCACATGAATGGAAGACCCAGAGTTACCAGGATAAGTTCATTAGATTTACCAGCCTCATAAATTGCAGCCCAAATAAGTGCTTCACTGAGTTCAAGTAACAGACACATCTCAACATCAACTGTTCAGAGGAGACTGTGAATCAGGCCTTCGTGTTCGAATTGCAGCAAAGAAACCACTACTAAAGGACACCAATATGAAGAAGAGACTTGCTCGGGCCAAGAAACACGAGAAATGGAGATTAGACCAGTGGAAATTTGTACTTTGGTCTGGAGTCCAAATTGGAGAATTTTGGTTCCAACCGCCATGTCTTTGTGAGACACGATGTGGGTGAACGGATGGTCTCCGCATGTGTATTTCCCATCGTAAAGCATGGAGAAGGAGGTGTTATGGTGTGGGGGTGCTTTGCTGGTGACACTGTCTGTGATTTACTTAGAATTCAAGGCACACTTAACTAGCATGGCTCCCACAGCATTCTGCACCGATACACCATCCCATCTACTTTGGGCTTAGTGGGACTATCATTTGTTTGTCAACAGGACAATGGCCCAACAACCTCCAGGCTGTGTAAGGGCTATTTTACCAAGAAGGAGAGTGATGGAGTGCTGCATCAGATGACCTGGCCTCCACAATCACCCGACCTCAACCTAATTGAGATGGTTTGGGATGAGTCGAACCGCAGAGTGAAGGAAAAGCAGAATATGTGGTAACTCCTTCAACACTGTTGGAAAAGCATTCCAGGTGAAGCTGGTTTAGAGAATGCCAAGAGTGTGCAAAGCTGTCATCAAGGCAAAGGGTGGCTATTTGAAGAATTTCAAATATTTTATATATTTAAATTTGTTTAACACTTTTTTGTTTACTACATGATTCCATATGTGTTGTCATAGTTTTGATGTCTTCACTATTATTCTACAATTTACAAAATAGAACTCTAAAACTTTTGTCCGGTAGTGTATATTTTATTTTTTATTTTTATTTCACCTTTATTTAACCAGGTAGGCTAGTTGAGAACAAGTTCTCATTTGCAACTGCGACCTGGCCAAGATAAAGCATAGCAGTGTGAACAGACAACACAGAGTTACACATGGAGTAAACAATTAACAAGTCAATAACACAGTAGAAAAAAAAGGGGAGTCTATATACAATGTGTGCAAAAGGCATGAGGAGGTAGGCGAATAATTACAATATTTCAGATTAACACTGTAGTGATAAATGATCAGATGATCATGTACAGGTAGAGATATTGGTGTGCAAAAGAGCAGAAAAGTACATAAATAAAAACTGTGGGGATGAGGGAGGTGAAAATGCGTGGGCTATTTACCAATAGATTATGTACAGCTGCAGCGATCGGTTAGCTGCTCAGATAGCTGATGTTTGAAGTTGGTGAGGGAGATAAAAGTCTCCAACTTCAGTGATTTTAGCAATTCGTTCCAGTCACAGGGAGCAGAGTACTGGAACGAAAGGCGGCCGAATGAGGTGTTGGCTTTAGGGATGATCAGTGAGATACACCTGCTGGAGCGCGTGCTACGGATGGGTGTTGCCATCGTGACCAGTGAATTGAGATAAGGCGGAGCTTTACCTAGCATGGCCTTGTAGATGACCTGGAGCCAGTGGGTCTGGCGACGAATATGTCGTGAGGGCCAGCCGACTAGAGCATACAAGTCGCAGTGGTGGGTAGTATAAGGTGCTTTAGTGACAAAACGGATGGCACTGTGATAAACTGCATCCAGTTTGCTGAGTAGTGTTGGAAGCAATTTTGTAGATGACATTGCCGAAGTCGAGGATCGGTAGGATAGTCAGTTTTACTAGGGTAAGGTTGGCAGCGTGAGTGAAGGAGGCTTTGTTGCGGAATAGAAAGCCGACTCTTGATTTGATTTTCGATTGGAGATGTTTGATATGGGTCTGGAAGGAGAGTTTGCAGTCTAGCCAGACACCTAGGTACTTATAGATGTCCACATATTCAAGGTCGGAACCATCCAGTGTGGTGATGCTAGTCGGGCATGCGGGTGCAGGCAGCGATCTGTTGAAAAGCATGCATTTGGTTTTACTAGAGTTTAAGAGCAGTTGGAGGCCACGGAAGGAGTGTTGTATGGCATTGAAGCTCGTTTGGAGGTTAGATAGCACAGTGTCCAATGACGGGCCGAAAGTATATAGAATGGTGTTGTCTGCGTAGAGGTGGATCAGGGAATCGCCCGCAGCAAGAGCAACATCATTGATATATACAGAGAAAAGAGTCGGCCCGAGAATTGAACCCTGTGGCACCCCCATAGAGACTGCCAGAGGACCGGACAGCATGCCCTCCGATTTGACACACTGAACTCTGTCTGCAAAGTAATTGGTGAACCAGGCAAGGCAGTCATCCGAAAAACCGAGGCTACTGAGTCTGCCGATAAGAATATGGTGATTGACAGAGTCTAAAGCCTTGGCAAGGTCGATGAAGACGGCTGAACAGTACTGTCTTTTATCGAGGGCGGTTATGATGTCGTTTAGTACCTTGAGTGTGGCTGAGGTGCACCCGTGACCGGCTCGGAAACCAGATTGCATAGCGGAGAAGGTACGGTGGGATTCGAGATGGTCAGTGACCTGTTTGTTGACTTGGCTTTCGAAGACCTTAGATAGGCAGGGCAGAATTGATATAGGTCTGTAACAGTTTGGGTCCAGGGTGTCTCCCCTTTGAAGAGGGGGATGACTGCGGCAGCTTTCAATCCTTGGGGATCTCAGACGATATGAAAGAGAGGTTGAACAGGCTGGTAATAGGGGTTGCGACAATGGCGGCGGATAGTTTCAGAAATAGAGGGTCCAGATTGTCAAGCCCAGCTGATTTATACGGATCCAGGTTTTGCAGCTCTTTCAGAACATCTGCTATCTGGATTTGGGTAAAGGAGAACCTGGAGAGGCTTGGGCGAGGAGCTGCGGGGGGGGGGGGGGAGCTGTTGGCCGAGGTAGGAGTAGCCAGGCGGAAGGCATGGCCAGCCGATTGAGAAATGCTTGTTGAAGTTTTCGATAATCATGGATTTGTCGGTGATGACCGTGTTCCCTAGCCTCAGTGGGGTGGGCAGCTGGGAGGAGGTGCTCTTGTTCTCCATGGACTTCACAGTGTCCCAGAACTTTTTGGAGTTGGAGCTACAGGATGCAAACTTCTGCCTGAAGAAGCTGGCCTTAGCTTTCCTGACTGACTGCGTGTATTGGTTCCTGACTTTCCTGAACAGTTGCATATCGCAGGGACTGTTCGATGCTATTGCAGTCCGCCACAGGATGTTTTTGTGCTGGTCGAGGGCAGTCAGGTCTGGAGTGAACCAAGGGCTATATCTGTTCTTAGTTCTGCATTTTTGAACGGAGCATGCTTATCTAAAATGGTGAGGAAGTTACTTTTAAAGAATGACCAGGCATCCTCAACTGACGGGATGAGGTCAATGTCCTTCCAGGATACCCGGGCCAGGTCGATTAGAACGGCCTGCTCACAGAAGTGTTTTAGGGAGCATTTGACAGTGATGAGGGGTGGTTGTTTGTCTGCGGCACCGTAGCGGATACAGGCAATGAGGCAGTGGTCGCTGAGATCCTGGTTGAAGACAGCGGAGGTGTATTTGGAGGGCCAGTTGGTCAGGATGATGTCTATGAGCGTGCCCTTGCTTACAGAGTTACAGTTGTACCTGGTGGGTGCCTTGATGATTTGTGTGAGATTGAGCGCATCTAGCTTAGATTGTAGGAGAATATCATACTTACCTTTTGTCATGCTGTGCTTATAATTTTTGTGCGTACAGTTTTAGACTTCTGAAATTCAATCTTCAAATTATATATCCAGCCTGGTTCTTGGAGGATTAGCGTTAAGAAAAGTTTAGCTGGCTATCTACCTAATGAAGCGCTCATTGGAGCATGACTTTAGCAAACATAATGTATTATCAGCTGTTTGAAGCTGGTGTGCAGAACTGAATGTAATAGAAATATAAATATTGTACATAGAACATATCTACATCTTATCAGACTTGCTTTCAATGAGAATGACATGTCAACTCCCATTTCTATGTGATCACGTATATCTACTGTATGTGATCATCATGGTTGCACCATTTCTGTGCAGTAAGCAGTTTGTTTCTACCTCTCTATATACACTGCTCAAGCAGTGCAGGAGGAGCACTGCCAGAGCCCTGCAAATTGACCTCCAGCAGGCCACAAATGTGCATGTGTCTGCTCAAACGGTCAGAAACAGACTCCATGAGGGTGGTATGAGGGCCCGACGTCCACAGGTGGGGGTTGTGATTACAGCCCAACACCGTTCAGGACGTTTGGCATTTTCCAGAGAACAACAAGATTGTCAAATTCGCCACTGGCACCCTGTGCTCTTCACAGATGAAAGCAGGTTCACACTGAGCACGTGACAGATGTGACAGAGTCTGGAGACGCCGTGGAGAACGTTCTGCTGCCTGCAACATCCTCCAGCATGACCGGTTTGGCGGTGGGTCAGTCATGGTGTGGGGTGGCATTTCTTTGGGGGGCCGCACAGCCCTCCATGTGCTCGCCATAGGTAGCCTGACTGCCATTAGGTACCGAGATGAGATCCTCAGACCCCTTGTGAGACCATATGCTGGTGCGGTTGGCCCTGGGTTCCTCCTGGGTTCCTCATAATGCAAGACAATGCTAGACCTCATGTGGCTGGAGTGTGTCAGCAGTTCCTGCAAGAGGAAGGCATTGGTGCTATGGTCTGGACCGCCCATTCCCCAGACCTGAAACCAATTGAGCACATCTGGAACACCATGTCTCGCTCCATCCACCAACACCACGTTGCACCACAGACTGTCCAGGAGTTGGCGGATGCTTTAGTCCAGGTCTGGGAGGAGAATCCCTCAGGAGACCATCCGCCACCTCATCAGGAGCATGCCCAGGCATTGTAGGGAGGTCATACAGGCACGTGGAGGCCACACACACTCGTGAGCCTCATTTCGACTTGTTTTAAGGACATTACATAAAAGTTGGATCAGCCTGTAGTGTGCTTTACCAAATCAAATGCAGGGTGTTGGCTTTGTTATTGTTTGAACTACAGATGGCCCCTTTAAAGTGCTGCAAATACTCATTTAGCATTTTAGCACTGTCTAAATAAGCAGGGATCAAAGCACTGAACCTTTGAAGCTCTCTGGCTTCTTGGCGACCTCTATGGCGTAGTAAGCAGGGAAGATGCCGGGTGCCAGTACGCATGTTGTAGCCTTCATACCAGTAATCCTCTGCTTGTACTTCCACCAGTAGAGGGTCATCCACCTCCAACTTCAGCTCGTCATCATGGCGAGGGACGAACCTGTAGCCATCACAGAAACAGGGGCAAATAACCAGACAGAACAACACGTCAGATTTTAGAACCTGTTCATGCTTAGAGAGACGATTTGTTAACTGTGTAACATTCAAGTCCACACCTGTGTACTTTTGCTGGTAACAGTGCACTCAGCTTATAAGATTCACAGATATACAACTGAACTGCTTATAGTGGTCAAACAACATAACTAAGAAATACTCCTGCTGTGCCATGTGTCATTTAGTGTCATGTGTCAATAATCCTTTGGTTTAATCATCATCAATAATATTAGTCTTCCTTAAAGGGGTAATCTGCAGTTGCTACATACATCTTTTAAAACTTTTGAATTAATTATACATTGATTCTTGAAGAATATAACTTGTATCATAAGCTTAGTTCAACTATCATATGCCATCAGAACCCAAAATATAAGCGTTTTAATCCCTTGTTTTGTAAACAGAGGGTGCATGACAGTACATGAAGGATTACTTGTCTTATACTTTTCAAATGTATGATGAAGTTACGAGTAATGGTAAAAGGAAACCAAATTGAAACATTTCTGTGGTAGTACTTCCATGAATTTCACTGTAGTATTTGCCCTCTCTGTTGAACACAGACCAACAATACACCAAACGTTGCGTATTGAGCAGCCCGTTGGTTTGGCAAAATCTGTGTCCAAATCAGTCAAATACTCAATATTTATTGAAAATGTTATTGTATTTTTTGCTTTTAAGAGGTCTGGGGGGGTTGATTTTTTCAGAGAGCCGATCTGTGACCTGCCAAATAACATATACTTATTTAATTGATTTTATGAATCCAGATTTTTCCACCTTGCCGGCTTGGGGATTCAAACCAGCAACCTTTTGGATACTAGCCCAATGCTTAGTTTAAAGATAATTGACATTAGATCATAGTTAGCTGAGCACAATTGCTGGAAGTCTCAAGGTACAGTAGCCAACTCTTCTCAAAAGCATGGAATAAATATCTCCTAGCTACTCCAAACCTGGGTGGTTAGCACTTTCTACGTATGTTTACAAGTATGTATAAAACTATACAATTTCAATTCTAGTTGTTTTAAATGCAGTTATTTCTTGAACAATTTGATGTAAAATACGCATTTTTTAAAATCTGCTGTAGGCGCAAGAAACGGCTCTGTGCAACCTATCAAGTCAACAGACAATGCTTCAGTTCTGAGCTAGATAGCTGGTAGTTTCTTTAGTGTTCTTCATCTCCACTAACTCCACATCCCGCATGCGGGAGCGTAATCATCGCCTGACACTAATTTCCATAACGCATCGGACATAAATATCCCTAGAAAATATTCCTATTCATGAAAATCACCAATTAAATATATTAGCCTTTTGTTAATCACCCTGTCATCTCAGATTTTCTAAATATGCTTTACAGCCAAAGCTAGACAAGCATTTGTGTAAGTTTATCATAGCTTAGCATAGCATTATGCCCTGCTAGCAGCAGGCAACATTTTCACGAAAATAAGAAAAGCAATCAAATTAAATCATTTACCTTTGAAGAACTTTGAATGTTTTCACTCACGAGACTCCCAGATAGATAGAAAATGTTCCTTTTTTCCAAAAATATTATTTTTGTAGGTGAAATAGCTCCGTTTGTTCCTCACGGTTGGCTGAGAAATCGACCGGAAAATTAGGTCACTACAACGCCAAACTTTTTTCCAAATTAGCTCCATAATATCGACAGAAACATGGCAAACGTTGTTTAGAATCAATCCTCAAGGTGTTTTTCACATATATGTTCGATAATATATCCACCGGGACAATTGGTTTCTCATTAGAAGCGATTGGAATAATGGCTACCTCTGCACTTTACGCAAGATTGTCTGCGGGAGCCATCATGTGACCACTTGCTCAGTGTAGTCCCTTACGGCTAATCTTCAACATAAATGGGTAAAAATACGGCACAATGCTGTAGACACCTTGGGGAATACGTAGAAAGCGTAAGCTCATTTGTAGCCCATTCACAGCCATATAAGGAGTCATTGGCATGCAGCGCTTTCAAAATATGGGGCACTTCCGGATTGGATTTTTATCTGGGTTTCGCCTGTAACATCAGTTCTGTTATTACTCACAGACAATATCTGTGCAGTTTTGGAAACGTTAGAGTGTTTTCTATCAAAGCGGTCAATTATATGCATAGTCTAGCATCTTGTCGTGACAAAATATCCCGTTTAAAATGGGAACGGTTTTTTATCCAAAAATGAAATACCGCCCCCAGAGTTTCAAGAGGTTTTAAAGAAGATGTATTCATATCACGCCTTGGTCTCCTCACTATGATGAACGTGACAATTACCTTCAAACTGCATGCTGAGACATAACAATGGTATTGATGAGTTCATCTGACTAGGTAAGTAGAATAAAGAGCTAAATCCCCAAATCTCGCAGCATCCCTTTAAAAAAGAATAGTTTCACCATATAAAATGAGAGTTCAGTTCACATAAAAAGGGTTGACCTTAATATGAGGGACAGACATAAATGAATCACTAATCTCATGAAATCAATGATCTTTGGAAATTATGGCTATGGCTTTCCAATGATGGTGAAAACGTGGAGAAATGTTGAGGTTAAGTGGGTTAAAATCTTCCCAGAATTCACATGGCGAGTGACATTACAAAATGCAGATTTTTTTGCAATTCATATATTTCTTTATTTATTGACTTGTCCATGTGGTCAACATGAAATGAAATGTAATTTAATATACTGTAACAGTCTTTTAAAATGCAATATTTGTGCACAATTTCTACTGAAAATATCAAATTCCCTATTTGTGGAATGACGCAACTATCCATAGGTTTTTCTGCTCTATTGATTCCAAGAGACTCATTTGGCCTGTCAAATCTATTTGTTATGGAGGATAACTTTACAAGACACCTTACTAAATACTACAAAGCAAGGCTGAAGTGCAAAAGGTCAATTACTTTAGTGGTAGGATTACCAAAGTGCTCTGTGTAAGTATGACTTTGTTTAATCAGTGCTAGGATGTAGTTGTGGGTTCAATTCCCGCATAAGCTATACTCAGCAAAAAAAAATAAACGTCCTCGCACTGTCAACTGTGTTTCTTTTCAGCAAACTTAACATGTGTAAATATTTGCATGAACATAGCAAGATTTAACAACTGAGACATAAACTGAACAAGTTCACAGACATGTGATGAACAGAAATGAATAATGTGTCCCTGAACAAAGGCGGGGTCAAAATAAAAAGTAACAGTCAGTATCTGGCCCTAGACCTCACAACAGGTCCCAGACGTGCTCAATGGGATTGAGATCTGGGCTCTTCGCTGGCCATGGCAGAACACTGACATTCATGTCTTGCAGGAAATCTCGCACACAATGAGGAGTATGGCTGGTGGCATTGTGATGCTGGAGGGTCATGTCAGGATGAGCCTGCAGGAAGGGTACCACATGAGGGAGGAGGATGTCTTCCCTGTAACACACAGCGTTGACATAGCCTGCTATGACAACAAGCTCAGTCCGATGATGCTGTGACACACCGCCCCAGACCATGACATTCCCTCCACCTCCAAATCCATCCCACTCCAGAGTACAGGCCTAGGTGTAATGCTCATTCCTTCGATGATATAAACGCGAATCCGATCATCACCCCTGGTGAGACAAAACCGCGACTCATCAGTGAAGAGCACTTTTTGCCAGTCCTGTCTTGTCCAGCAACGGTGGGTTTGTGCCCATAGGCGATGTTGTTGCCGGTGATGTCTGGTGAAGACCTGCTTTACAACAGGCCTACAAGCCCTCAGTCCAGCCTCTCTCACCCTATTGCAGACAGTCTAAGCACTGATGGAGTGATTGTGCGTTCCTGGTGTAACTTGGGCAGTTGCTGTTGACATCCTGTACCTGTCCCGCAGGTGTACTGATCCTGTGCAGGTGTTGTTACATGTGGTCTGCCACTACGAGGATGATCAGCTGTCCGTCCTGTCTCCCTGTAGTGCTGTCTTAGGCGTCTCACAGTACGGACATTAAAATGTATTGCCCTGGACACATCTGTAGTCTTTTTGCAACATGCATAAAGCACATTCACGCAGATAAGCAGGGACCATAGGCATCTTTATTTTGGTGTTTTTCAGAGTCAGTACAAAGGCCTCTTTAGTGTCGTTAAGTTTTCATAACTGTGACCTTAATTGCCTACCATCTGTAAGCTGGTAGTGTCTTAACGACCGTTCCACAGGTGCAAGTTCATAAATTTTTTATGGTTCATTGAATAAGCATGTTTAAACCTTTTACAATGAAGATCTGTGAGGTTATTTGGATTTTTACGAATTTCTTTGAAAAACAGGGTCCTGAAAAAGGGCTGTTTCTTTTTTTGCTCAGTTTATATACCGAAAGTATGTTCTTAATAAGTCACTTTGTATAAATACCTGCCAAATTTCATTAGCAGTAGTGCAGTTGACGACAACAAAGATGGTGACAAGACAATAATGATGTGATGATGATAATAAAGGTATATCTCACCTGTTGATGGCTCTGTGACTCTGTTCCCTCTCCTCCCCATTAATGAAGCAGGAGAACAAGCCAAACGACTTTGCAACTGGAGAAATCGAAAGCAAAATAGAATTAGTTTTTTATTCTGATGTACTGTTTTCAAAGTATACCTAACAGAATACACACTGTACTTACAACAATCACTTTGTTTATTTATCCCTTATTTAATAAAAGGCATCCCGCAAGATTCTACTCTGGGTTCAGTACTTCTTAATGTCTACAGTGCATTCAGAAAGTATTCATACCCCCTTGACATATTCCACATTTTGTTGTGTTACAGCGTGGATGAAATGGATGTTTTTCTCCCCATCTACTCATAATAACCCATAATAATATAGTGAAAATGTTGAATACATACACTACTGTTCATAAGTTTGGGGTCACTTAGAAATGTCCTTGTTTCTAAAAGAAAATAAATGTTTTTGTCCATTAACCTGTTAATCCTAACCCCTACTTTTTTTAACATTCTGTTAAAAATCGCGCAACATTTCAGCGCCCTGCTACTCATGCCAGGAATATAGTATATGCATAGGATTAGTATGTGTGGATAGAAAACACTCAGACGTTTATAAAACTGGTTAAATCACGGGTGTGACTATAACAGAACGTGCGTTTCATCGAAAAGTGCAGGAAAATCTGAAAATGGAAATATATATCCATGCGCGACTTGAACCCATTGAAGGTGACCCACATTTAATGGGGCTGAGGTTGCAATACCTACAGCTTCCACAGAATCTTGTCATTTGCCTAGGCTTTGTTTGTTGGTCAAACAGACGCAAGGCAACGCATTTCCTCCGGTCTCCGACCGGATATTTTGGTTGAAAAATACCCGGACATTTTTTCCAGACGGACAGCTAAAGAATATACTTCGACCCGTGATCAATTTGATCGCTTATTAACGTTTAATAATACCTAAAGTTGCATTACAAAAGTATTTCGAAGTGTTTTGTGAAAGTTTATCGTCAACTTTTTTTATTTTAAAAAATGACGTTACGTTATAAGACGCTATTTTTTTCCATTTATCACACAGTCTTCATAGATCGATATCTAGGCTATATATGGACCGATTTAATCGAGAAAAAAAAGACCCAATAGTGATTATGGGACATCTAGGAGTGCCAACAAAGAAGATGGTCAAAGGTAATGAATGTTTTATATTTTATTTGTGCGGTTTGTGTAGCGACGACTATGCTAATTATTTTGTTTTACGTCCCTGCGGGTCTTTTGGGGTGTTACATGCTATCAGATAATAGCTTCTCATGCTTTCGCCGAAAAGCATTTTAAAATCTGACTTGTTGCCTGGATTCACAACAAGTGTAGCTTTAATTCAATACCCTGCATGTGTATTTTAATGAACTTTTGAGTTTTAACTAGTACTATTAGCATTTAGCGTAGCGCATTTGCATTTCCAGATGGCTAGATGGGACGCCTGCGTGCCAGGTAGGACCAAGAGGTACAGAAATACAGTGTAGACATTGTTAATGTTGTAAAGGACTATCGTAGCTGGAAATTGCTTTTTTTATATCTACAGAGGCCCATTATCAGCAAGCATCACTCCTGTGTTCCAATGACACATTGTGTTACCTAATCCAGGTTTATAATTTTAAAAGGCTAATTGATCATTAGAAAACCCTTCTGAAATTATGTTAGCGCTGCTGAAAAAATGTTTGTTCTGATTAAAGAAGCAATAAAACTGGCCTTTAGGCTAGTTGATTATCTGGAGCATCAGCGTTTGTAGGTTCAATTACAGGCTCAAATTGGCCAGAAACAATGAATAGAAAGAAGAGTGGGAGGCACAACTGAGCAAGAGGACAAGTACATTAGAGTGTCTAGTTGGAGAAACAGATGCCTCACAAGTCTTCAATTGGCAGGTTCATTAAATCATACCCGCAAAACACAACAGTGAAGAGGCGACTCCGTGATGCTGGCCTTCTAGATAGAGTTGCAAAGAAAAAGCAAAAAGCAAAAAAAAAAGCAAAAGTCAGAAGTTTACATACACTTAGGTTGGAGTCATTAAAACTCGTCTTTCAACCACTCCATACATTTTGTGTTAACAAACTATAGTTTTGGCAAGTCGGTTAGGACATCTACTTTGTGCATGACACAAGTCTTTTTTTCAACAATTGTTCACAGACAGATTATTCCAGCGGGTCAGAAGTATACATACACTAAGTTGACTATGCCTTTAAACAGCTTGGAAAATTCCAGAAAATCATTTCAATTGTCAATTGGAGGTATACACTTGGATGTATTTCAAGGCCTACCTTCAAACTCAGTGCCTCTTTGCTTGACATCATGGGAAAATCAAAAGAAATCAGCCAAGACCTCAGAACAAAATGTAGACCTCCACAAGTCTGGTTCATACTTGGGAGCAATTTCCAAATGCCTGAAGGTACCATGTTCATCTGTACAGACAATTGCACGCAAGTATGAGCACCATGGGCTCATGCAGCCGTCATACTGCTCAAGAGGGAGATGTTAAGTCTCCTAGAGATGAACGTACGTTAGTGCAACAAGTGCAAATCAATCTCAGAACAGCAAAAGACCTTGTGAAGACGCTGGGGGATACAGGTACAAAATAATCTATAGCCACAGAAATACGAGCCCTATATCGACATAACCTGAAAGGCCGCTCAGCAAGGAAGAAGCCACTGCTCCAAAACAGCCATAAAAAAGCCAGACTACGGTTTGCAACTGCATGTGGGGACAAAGATTGTACTTTTTGGAGAAATGTCCTCTGGTCTGATGAAACAAAAATAGAACTGTTTGGCCATAATGACCATTGTTATGTTTGGAGGGAAAAGGGGGAGGAGCAGCATCATGTTGTTGGGGAGCTTTGCTGCAGGAGGAACTGGTGCACAAAATAGATGGCATCATGAGGAATTGAAATGGACAATGACCCCAAGTATACTTCCGAAGTGGTGGCAAAATGGCTTACGGGCAACAAAGTCAAGGTATTGGAGTGGCATCACAAAGCCCGGACCTCAATCCCATAGAACATTTGTGGGCAGAACTGAAAAAGCGTGTACGAGCAAGGAGGCCTACAGACCTGACTCAGTTACACCAGCTCTGTCAGGAGGAATGGGCCTAAATTCACCCAACTTATTGTGGGAAGCTTGTGGAAGGCTACCCTAAACTTTTGACACAAGTTAAACAATTTAAAGGCAATGCTACCAAATACTAATTGAATGTATGTAAACTTCTGACCCACTGGGAATGTGATGAAAGAAATAAAATCTCTACTATTATTCTGACTTTTCACATTCCTAAAATAAAGTGGTGATCCGAACTGTCCTAAAACAGGGATTTTTTACTCGGTTTAAATGTCAGGAATTGTAAAAAAACTGGGTTTAAATGTATTTGGCTTAGGTATATGTAAACTTCCGACTTCAAATGTATCTCAAACTGGCCAATAAAAATTAAAATATTAAGAAGGACAAATAAACACAGACACTGGACAGAGGAACTCTGCCTAGAAGGCCAGCATCCCGGAGATGCCTCTTCACTGTTGATGTTGAGCCTGGTGTTTTGCATGTACTATTTAATGGAGATGGCAGTTGAGGACATGTGAGGCATCTGTTTCTCAAACTAGACACTCAAATGTACTTGTCCTCTTGCTCATTTGTGCACCGAGGCCTCTCACTCCTCTTTCTATTCTCGTCAGAGCCAGTTTGTGCTGTTCTGTGAAGGGAGTAGTACTCAGCGTTGTACGAGATCTTCAGTTCCTTGGCAATTTCTTGCATGGAATAGCATTCATTTCTCAGAACAAGAGTGATTGATGAGTTTCAGAAGAAAGGTCTTTGTTTCTGGCCATTTTGAGCCTGTAATCAAACCCACTAATGCTGATGCTCCAGATACTCAACTAGTCTAAAGGCCAGATGTGCTGCTTCTTTAATGAGAACAACAGTTTTCAGCTGTGCTAACATAATTGCAAAATGGTTTTCTAATGATCAATTAGCCTTTTAAAATAATAAACTTGGATTAGCTAACACAATGTACCATTGGAACACAGGAGAGATGGTTGCTGATAATGGGCCTCTGTACGCCTATGTAGATATTCCATTAACAAATCTGCCGTTTCCTGCTACAATAGTCATTTACATCATTAACAATGTCTACAATGTATTTCTGATCTATGTTGATATGATATGAAATGTGCTTTTCTTTCAAAAACAAGGACATTTGTAAGTGACCCCAAACTTTTGAACAGTTGTGTAAGTCTTTTCACCCCTGTGTCAATACTTTGTAGAATAACCTTTTGTGGCAATTGCAGCTGTGAATCTTTTTGGTTAAGTCTCTAAGAGCTTTCCACACCTGGATAGTGCAATATTTGCCCATTATTCTTTTAAAATTCTTCAAGCTCTGTCAAGTTGATTGTTGGTCATTGCTAGACAGTCATTTTCAAGTTTTGCCATAGAGTTTTAAAGGCGATTTAATTCAAAACTGTAACTCGGGCACTCTGGTCCATTCAATGGGGTCTTGGTAAGGAACTCCAGTGTAGATTTGGCTTTGTGTTTTAGATTATTGTTTTAGGTTACTGAAAGGTGAATTCGTCTCCCAGTGTCTGTTGGAAAGCATGAAACAGGTTTTCCTCTGCTTATAGCTGTTTTCCATTTTTTTGATCGTAACAAAGTCCCTAGTTCTTGCTGATGACAAGCATACCCATAATGTGATGCAGCCACCACCGGGCTGGAAAATATGAGTGGTACTCAGTCATGTGTTGTGTTGGATTTGCCCCAAACATAACGCTTTGTATTCAGAACAAAAAGTTAATTTCTTTGCCACATTTTTTCAGTATTACTTAACTGCTTTGTTGCAAACAGTGTGCATCTTTTGGGGCGGCAGGGTAGCCTAGTGGTTAGAGCGTTGGACTAGTAACCGGAAGGTTGCTCGGATCCTCGAGCTGACAAGGTACAAATCTGTCGTTCTGCCCCTGAACAGGCAGTTAACCCACTGTTCCTAGGCCGTCATTGAAAATAAGAATTTGTTCTAAACTGACTTGCCTAGTTAAAGGTAAAATAAAAAATATATATTTTTAGTAAGTGCAGACTTCCTTCTTTTTACTCTGTCATTTAGGTTAGTATTGTAGAGTAACTACAATGTTGTTAATCCATCCTAAGTTTTCTCCTATCATTAAACTCTGTAACTATTTTAAAATCACCATTGGCCTCATTGTGAAATCCCAGAGCAGTTTCCATCCTCCAACAACTGAGTTAGGAATGATGCCTGTATCTTTGTAGTGACCAGCTGTATTGATACACCATCCAAAGTGAAATGAATAACTTCACCATGCTCAAAGGAATATTCAGTGTCTGTTTTTTACACATCTAAACAATCGGATCCCTTCTTTCCGAGGCATTGAAAAACCTCCCTGAACTTTGTGGTTTAATCTGTGCTTAAAATTCCCTACTACTCCACCAGAGACCCTGGGTTCATGCACAGGCTCTGTCGCAACCGTCCGCGTCCGTGGGGTGACGCACAATTGGCCTAGCGTGGTTCGGGTTAGGGAGGGCTTGGCCGGTAGGGATATCCTTGTCTCATCGCGCACCAGCGACTCCTGTGGCGGGCCGGCCACAGTGCACGCTAACCAAAGTTGCCAGGTGCACGGTGTTTCCTCCGACACATTGGTGCGGCTGGGTTCCGGGTTGGATGCGCGCTGTGTTAAGAATCAGTGCGGCTTGGTTGGGTTGTGTATCGGAGGACGCTTGACTTTCAACCTTTGTCTCTCCCGAGCCCGTACGGGAGTTGTAGTGATGAGACAAGATAGTAGCTACTAAAAACAATTGGATACCACGAAATTGGGGAGAAAAAGGGGCAAAATAAAAATATTTAAAAAAAAATCATAATAATCCCTACTCGATTGAGAGACCCTATGGATAATTGTATGTGTGGCGTACAGAGTTGAGATAGTCATTCAAAAATCATGTTAATCACTGTTATTGAACACGGATTGTGTTGACTCCAATGCAATTTATTTTGCAATTTGGTAAGCACATTTGACTGAACGGCTAAATCTGTCTTATGTAGCAACATTTGCATTTTTTTTACACTGGATAGAAGTGGAGACTCAGAGCTACAAAATGGTATATCATACACTACATTTGAGGAAGAATGGTAAGTAATTCTGCTTTGAAAGTTAATAAACCTGTAAACTCACTTTTGAGAAAAGCTCTTTGAATATTTGGTATTTTGAATTTTCTGATTAGCTTCTGGCTAATTGACATAATTTGAGTCAATTGGAGGTATACACTTGGATGTATTTCAATGCCTACCTTCAAACTCAGTGCCTCTTTGCTTGACATCATGGGAAAATCTAAAGAAATCAGCCAAGACATGAGAAAAACATTTGTAGACCTCCACAAGTCTGGTTCATCCTTGGGGACAATTTCCAAATGCCCCGAAGGTACCAAGTTCATCTGTCCAAACAATAGTATGCAAGTATAAACCCCATGGGACCACGCAGCCTCATACTGCTCAGGAAGGAGACGAGCTCTGTCTCCTAGAGATGAATGGGCTTTGGTGCGAAAAGTGCAAATCAATCCCAGAACAACATCAAAATATCTTGTGAAGATGTTGGAGGAAACAGGTACAAAAGTATATATATATGCACAGTAAAACGAGTCCTATATCGACATAACCTGGAAGGCCGCTCAGCAAGGAAGAAGCCACTGCTCCAAAACCAAATAATAGTAGAGAGAATGTTTTACTTCAGCTTTAATTTACTTCATCACATTCCCAGTGGGTATGAATTGTGAAAAAAAACTTGGCTAAGGTATATGTAAACTTCCGACTTCAACTCTATACGCATACAATCAGGGGTAAAGTGGCTGAGTAAGCAGGATAAAAAAAAATAGTAGCAGCAACGTATTGCGCGTGTGTTAGGAGAGAGCCTGTTTCTGTCCTGCCCTTGACTTTGGTGCAGGGCATGTGATGTCCATAGCCTCTTTGTCTCAAAACTCCCTGATCTTCTTAAAAATATAAGTTTGTCTAGCTGTGTCCAGTCCAGGTGGTGTTTGTACATGCAGACCATCTATGGGAGGAAGGATGTCAGTGTTGCGCAGCAGCTGAAACCTGGTCCCGACAGTCTGAACTCTCCTTGGCAACATCACCAGGCTCCAAAGCACCAAATCTGTATACCACCTGAAGTGCTGGTACTGCTTGATCTGTGTACTGCCATTCTCCTTGTATGACTGGTGGAGAGTCAGGCGTGTTCTCCTGATGCTGAAAGACAAATTCCAGATAAAAATATTTTAGCGTTATTATACAATAGATGCGAAATGGCATTCTGATATAACATCACTACACACAGTTCCTACACGTAATGTTAGCCAGCCGTCAGCTGGCTAGAAAACAACAAGTTTTAACTGGCAATACAAACCGATTGTCATAGCTAGCTAAAGTTAACGAAATAGGTTCAGTGTTAGCTAGGTAGCTAACTAACATTACGTTATACATCGCAATGTGAAATGGCATTCTGAGAAAACACCACTAAATTACACACACTTTATACACGTAAGTTAATGTTAGCTAGCAAGCCAGTCATCTAACATTAGCAAGCTAACAGCAAGCTTTAATTTTGAGTCTTTTGTTTAGACATGTCACATTAACATTAGCTAGCTAGCTAAAATTGAACTATAACCCCAACCCATAATGTAACGTTACTAGCAATACAAACAGATTGTCATAGCTAGTTAATTAAAGTTAACCAAATAGGTTCAATGTTAGATAGCAAGCCTACCATCGAACTTCAGCTAGCTAACGTTAGCTAACAGCAAGCTTTAACTAGCCATAGTTGGCTAAACCAACAGTTTGTTATTAAGGCACATGAAAGTTTACATGTTTCGAGAAGGTATTTCTGCCAAAAAACGCAATATGATAAAACATTTTTGTCAAAGCTAGCTAAAGCTAACCAAATAGGTTCAATGTTAGCTAGCTAACATTCAGCTATAACTAGCAATGCGAAATGGCATTCTGAGGAAATATCACTAACATTACACACACTTCATGCATGTAAGTTCATGTTAGCAAGCAAGCCAGCCATCTAACCTCAGCTAACAGCGAGCTTTAACTTGGGGTCTTTTGTTTAGACATGTCACGTTAACGTTAGCTAGCTAAAAAAATTAACTATAATCCCGATCCATGGAGTAACGTTACTAGCAATACAAACCGATTGTCATTAGCTAGCCAAAGTTAACCAAATATGTTCAATGTTAGCTAGCAAGCCAGCCATCAAACACCAGCTGGCTAGCCAACAGCAAGCTTTAACTTGCAATGAAAACAAATGTCTGACAAAATTAGAATTGTATAATATCTGAAACTATAGCTAGATTCTTACCCGTATGAAAGCTTCATGGCAGACTATAACCCCTTTTATTAAATAAAACACCCTGTGTCGTTTCCGTTTAGTTTGCACAGCTTGTTTGGCCCGTTGTGTTCCCAATGATTTCAAAACTCTGTCAACTTCTTCCGTGACAACACTGTTGACTGACATTTCTTCCACATCACTGTCATCGGAAGACTCTACAATGTCATCTTCAATGAAAGTGTTTTTACCTAAATCAGGGATTTCCTCATCGTCTGATTCATTTTCGGAGCCAGAGAGAGCCAATATGGCACGATCGTCCTCCAGAAAGTAGTCCATCACAACTTCTTCCCACTGACCTTTGTCGATAGCGCCTGATAAATTCAGGGCAGCAATGTTATTGAGAGCAGTAACAACATATTTGCAATTCTCCATGGCTAACGTTATATCTTCTGAAAAACTGCAGTAGAAAGGACTTTCTACGTATAACGAGCAGCTCATTTTATAGACACAAGATGCTACACCGCAGATCATTCTGAAACGTATCTCTCGGCATGTCCAGCCCACTCAGCCAATTATCTCAGCCAATCATGGCTATCGGGAAGGTTTCTGACTTTTTCTTTGGCTAAACCAACTAGGCTTGTAATTTAACAACTTTATTCGTATTTTCAGATGGCATAATAGTTTGTTATTAAGGCACATGAAAGTTCACTTGTTCGAGAAGGTATTTCTGCCAAAAAACTTGCAATATACCCCTAGTTTTCTGAATCGGGTCACATTTGTACTCCTGAACTTAGTTAGGCTTGCCATAACAAAGGGGTTGAATACTTATTAACTTAAGACGTCAGCTTTAAAAAATGTTTTAATTTAAAAGAAAATTCTACAAAGAAAATTCCACACTGACATTATGAGGTACTCTCTGTAGATCGGTGACACAACATCTTAATTTAATCCATTTTAAATTGAGGCTGTAACACAACAAAATGTGTAAACGTCAAGGGGTGTGAAAACATTAACAATATAGGGTTGTCTGTGGAAAAATCGTAATCTGCTCCTGTATGCGGATGATACTGTTGTGTATTATATTGCCCCCACTGTGTACCAGGCACTCTGACTTACAGACTGCTTTCATTGTCTTACATAAAACACTTATTATTGACCTTAAATAATTATTGAATGCGGGAAAAACAAAGTACATGTTTTCTAGAGTGCACAACAATGACTCTAAATATTTAAACATCTGTACCATGTTTTGTGCCCACATTGATTGTGTCCCTGCTTGGGCATTAAGTTGTCTTTAAAAAAACATATAAATGAGTTAACTAAGAAGCTGTTCTATACTATGGTGACATCATCTTCATCTAAGCAGTTGGCACTTTATTTATGCTGTTAGATGCGGTTTACCAGAGCACACTTCTTTTTATCAGGGGTGACAGGTTTTCTTTATCAACAAGTACGCTGGGCCTCTGACGACGCATAGGTTGAAACATTGCATTCTGTTTTGCAAAAACTCCAGCATTACCTAACTCATTACTAACCTATAGAAATGTGAGATACCATAACTGGTCACAGGTGTGGCCCAGTCTTGAAATTCCTTCTGAAATTCCTTCTTAAACCAAATTTAAATAAAACAGCTTTTAGTTTCTTTGCACCATAATGGGACTCCACCCTGCCTAAATAGTTTAAATAAAAAAATACTGTAAATAGGATTTGGGTGCATCATATTTTTGAATATGCTGAAATGCAATTAATGGTGATCTCATGGTGGTTCTGATGCAGAAAACATTTAATTGTCCACAATTTCACTAATTTAGCAGAACCAGAGCTGCAGGTCAGCTGACTTTAAGGGGAATTTTACATTGGTGTGACTTGCAATATTGTTGTCATTCATCCCTGATTTTCAGGCTAATTTATGCACAGAATGCAGGTGTTATTTGAAATGTAATGCTTCCCTGAATATATGACATGAGCTAGGCTTCCATCTAATTGGCGACAGATTTCCCACCTGAGGTGTGACTGAATTGTTGCGGATAAAATGATGTATGACATAGTGCACATAAAATGTGTTGGGGGCTTTATCCTCTCTTGGGCAGTATTTTGATTTACGGATGAAAAGCGTGCCCAAAGTAAACTGCCTGTTACTCAGGCCCAGAAGCTAGGATATGCATGTTTGTTTTACCTTTATTTAACTAGGCAAGTCAGTTAAGAACAAATTCTTATTTTCAATGACAGCCTAGGAACAGTGGGTTCAGGGGCAGAACGACAGATTTGTACCTTGTCGGCTCGGGGGTTTGAATTTGCAACCTTCCGGTTACTAGTCCACCCTTCTAACCACTAGGCTACCTTGCTGTAATTTGTAGATTCGGATAGAAAACACTCCAAAGTTTCTGAAACTGTTAAAAATATGTTCGTGAATATAACAGAACTGATATGGCAGGCCAAACCCCAAGGATAATTCAGCCTACCACTATTTTTCAATTTTTATAAGGCCAAGTCCTCCCAGATTGCAGTCCCTGGGGTTTCCACTAGATGTCAACAATTTTTAGAAAGAGTTTCAGGCTGGTTTTTGGAAAAAATTAGCCAGAAATTGTCTAGGTGGCTCCATTTTGGCTGTAGTGTTTCGAAGCTCGTGGAAGAGACCGCGTTCTTTGGTATTTTTCTCCAGTAAAGACAATAATGATTCTATAATAATGATTCTTAAATTGTATCATTTATTTATGTATTAGGCTACCTAAGGTTTGATTATAAACATTGTTTGACTTGTTTCGAAAAGTTTATTAGTAACGTTTGGGATTCATTTTGTATGCATTTTGATGGAGGTAAACTGGGTGGATTATTGACTGAAGTGTGCCAACTACACTGAGTTTTTATGGTTATAAAGAAGGACATTATCAAACAAAAGGTCCATTTGTGATGTAACTGGGACCTTTTTGAGTGCCAACAGAAGAAGATCATCAAAGGTTAAGCATTTTTTATATCGCTATTTCTGACTTTCGTGTCGCACCTGCCTGGTTGAAATATGTTTTTCATGTGTTTGTATGCAGGGCGCTGTCCTCAGATAATTGAATGGTTTCGCCATAAAGCCTTTTTGAAATCTGACACAGCGGCTGGATTAACAAGATGTTAAGCTTTATTTTGATGTATTACACTTGTGATTTTATGAAAGTTATGTATTTATAATAGTTTGAATTTCGCGCTCTGCAATTTCACCAGATGTTGGCCAGGTGGGACGCTACCGTCCCACCTGCCCATGAGAAGATATTTTCCATGTACTGAATAAAAAGCAGAAGTGTTGTGTTTACATGGCATTTTTCAACTGTTGCGATAAATCGTTAACTTGCCCAATTTGGTCTTGCCACTTGGTCTAAATAACAGTTTGCTAATAAAGTGAACAGGGTGGGTTAAATGATGAGAGCAATATAATTTGTAGTTGATAATTGCCAGCCAAGCATTGATCATCATGTCACCAGCATTGTGCATGAAGGTCATCACTTATTTGATTTGCCTTTTAACGCTATAGTGGTAGTAAGTAGCATAGTCTATCATTGCGTGACTCCAAGTTTACCTCAATATGATGGTTTATTATGTTAATATTTGTGTCAGGGTGGCAGGTACCCTAGTGTTTAGAGCATTGGGCCAGCAACCAAAAGGTTGCTGGAACAAATCCCTGAGCTGACAAGGTAAAAATCTGTCATCCTGCCCCTGAACAAGTCAGTTAACCCACTGTTCCCCAGAAGGCTGTCATTGTAAACAATAATTTGTTCTTAACTGACTTGCCTAGTAAAATAAAGGTTGAAATACATTTTACAGACACTAAAAGATAACACCATTATAAAATTGTGGCACTTTTTTTTGGGGGGGGGGCTTTACTCGTATAGAATTAGTGGTGGCAAATGTGATTATTGAGGTAACCAAGCAAACAATGTACATATACTGTACTCTGCATCTTTTGAGCAGAAGCTAAAATATTTATCCAACTTCAAGAGAGCAGTTTCATTGAATCATCTCCAGCACCAGGGATCTACTAAGCTAACATGGAATTGTTTTAAGGTCATAGCATGAATCATTTAGCTTTTGAATTTTGAGCTTCCTTTAGGTATAAAGATACGTACAAAATTATTTTTTTAAATATTGAATTTGGCCTGTACTACTATAGCCCATAGAAACACCCTGAATAACACATTTATAAATGGGAAAAAAATATTTTGAAGTGTCTGTCCTTTATCTAGGAGATATAAGAAAGCTCAGGAAATATGTGTTTTTTGGACACATATTTAACCCCTTATTTTTGTTTGCACAAAACTACCGCCATACTTCCATTCATTTATATGGGTTACATTCAGACGAGTTCCGTGACACTTGTGGATGTTGTAGAGCAAAACGGACACTACAGACCGTTCGGAAGCTACAGAAGATTTCTTGAGAAGTTCGGCCACCTTCCACCGCAGATGCAAAAGGCTCCTGCCACTAAAACTCCTCTGAGGAGGAAGGGGATTCCTCATCAGTGAATTTCAGACTCATTTTTATGCATGAAAAAAGTTATCCTTTTCAGATAAAACTATACTAAATATATTCACGTCACCAAATAATTTATTAATACACACTGTTTTGCAATGAAGGTCTACAGTAGTCTCAGTAGCACTCTGTAGGGTAGCACCACAGTGTAGCTGGAGGGCAGCTAGCTTCTGTCCTCCTCTGGATACATTGACTTCAATACATAACCTAGAGGCTCTTGGTTCTCACCCCCTTCCATAGACTTACACAGTAATTATGACAACTTCCTGAGGACATCCTCCAATCAGAGTTCTTGCAGCATGCACTGACATGTTGTCCACCCAATCGAATAATCAGATAATTAATCTAGTACTGAAAGCATAAGCTACAGCTAGCTAGCACTGCAGTGCATAAAATGTGTTGAGAAGTTGACTCAAAGAGAGAGAAAGACAATAGTTGAACAGTTTTGAACAAATTAATGTATTCCAGAATGAAGGGAGTAGAGAGAGAGCTTCATATTTCGTAATATGTTTTTCACTTTCACTTACTTAGCTAGAGTCTAACGGAGCTAGCTAGTTAAGCCTACTCAAACACCCTGGTCTAACAGAGAAGGATGCTATATTAGATAGTTGGCTATGGCTATCCAAATGTTTTGCCACCGGGGCCCGCCGGTGTAACTGCTAAACAGCTTGCTGCTGATTGTACACTGTACTGTATGATTGTAGCAGGTTTACTAACATGTTAGTTCTAGTAGCTATGTTGACTATGATGTAACAACGTTATAGGCTGTGAAAAAAGATATCTCTGAAGGATTTTAATGGAGATTTGTTTAATTATGTTACTTAGATTGACACACGAGTGAGTCAATAGACTCTTAAGGATTAAAATGTTGTAACTTTTGATGGCGTCATCGGGTAGAACTTTTGAACTTTATATTTGTTTCTACAAAACGTAGAAATGTGCCATTTTCACAAATGTTGACACTGGTGTTGTGCTGGAGATAATGAAAATGAGGTTGAAAAATTATGGAGTTGCCCTTTAAGCCTAACGTAAGAAACTGCATTGTCTGAACACAAGATAGTGTCCTTGAGGATCAGTGGTGGTACCTACTGGAGGATCGTGACCGTTCGTTCATGAAGATGTTGAGGAACCTCTTAGAGAAGTGCAGGTTTGCCTCTGGGGTATAGTCCTCTGACAGACAGGCGGTGGCTTCTCTCCTCACCATTCCCACTCTCACTCTCTCCTTCTCGTCCTCTTTCTCTTCTTCCTCTTCCTCTTCCTCCTCATACTCCTCCACTATGGCCGACTCATACGGAGACGAGACGCAGTTGTTGTAGACGGTCGCAGAGTCGCTGTCGTCGCTGTAACATTGGTAACACTGCCGCAGACTCACCAGTTCGAGCTGCGCGTGCTCGTCCACGGCGAGTGTGTACTTCACAGAGTCGTAAGACAGACCACTTGCTTCTGAGCTCATTAAATTCCTTGGGGGGGCACCACAGCCGCCATGTCCCAAATACCGCCTGCCTACCACATCCCTTACCCTCTTATCCTCAGCCTCACCCTCTCCCCGAAATGTCTCATCCTCGGCATCTACATACTCCACCCCTGCCCCTGCCCTCACCACCGCCCCAGCTCCTCCTTCCCTCAGGCTGAGGTTCAGGGCTAAGGCTGGGGGTTCCGTGGGGGGGACAGTAGAGGGAGCGGTGAGGAGAGCCTCCACACAGGAGGCGTAGGAAGGAGGGGGCACATACACCTCGACCTCCTCACAAATGCAGAGGTTGGTCTGCTCGGGCAGAGGCTGGTAAGGGTGCGGGCCCTCTGTGTCAGAGCTGATTGACATGCGTCCGTGCTCTGGCTGCTGGGACAGGAATGGGCGGTCCTGCTCGGAACGGTGCACTGGAGTCAGATAGATCTCCTCGGTGGGTTCTAGGCATAGTCTGTGTGATAGCGAATCTTCTCTCTGTGTGTGCCCCCCTCGCCCTTCCCTAAGGGGCCCAGAGGTGCGGGTGTGTAGTTTTGGGGAGGCGGGGTTGCTGGGAGCTTCTCCTGCAGTTTGGAGCGTGTCCCCGCTGCGGAACTGTGGGTGTGTCCAAAGGTGTGTTTGTGTTTGCAGGGAGCGTCAGTGGATGTGCCCCGGTCCTTGGTCTGTGTCCCACATCCCTGCTGCAGCTTGTCCTCGTCTCTCAGACAGCTGTGCTCATGGGGAGAGGTCAGCCCACCTGGGGGAGAGACACAGACCCAAGCATATGCAGACACACAGACATTCATACAAGATTCAGGCATACAGACATGCAGGTGCACAGACAAGCAAACATGCAGACATACATACACAGACACACATGTACACATTAACATACAAAATACACAAACACACACAAGAGCACATAGATAAAAACCCAGATGGAAACATATGCAGCAGTTCACATACAGTACACATATACAACACACACATAACATACAGATCAGCATGCACAGACAAACACACACAAATTCTGAAATGTCTAGTTGGTTAGGTAACACTGGGATCCATGCTAATTCCCCATTACTCATCATATTCAGTGGGCAGTAAATAGAATGTGATTGTATGTCATAATCCACATAATCCACTGTCAAAAACCATTAGAGCCTTGCAGGGATACTAGCTATTCACCATGCTGTCACTGCTATCAGAGGACACTAATACACACTTTGAGAGCAATGTATTTAAAGCTTTTTATAAATTAATTTATAATTACAACCATTACTAATGACTTGGGGTGGGAAGCAATGAACATAGACAGATATTGTCATTATAAGGAGACAAATGCATCCCAGAGTGTATGTAGTTGGCCAATATAGATTATTTTACCAGGAAGTGCCATTGGAATGGAGAAATATATTTTCAAGAGATATCTGATCAAGAAAACTGCAATATAAAGCACAAAACCATATTGGGACTAGTGGACCTAAAGCAGATACGGTTATATATTAGAGAGACAGATGTAACTTCAAAATAGTGGTTTGTGTGTACTAGCCCTATGTGTTCCAAGAATAAAAAGTAAACCATGTTTTATTTCATTCTGTTATCATTTCTTTCCATAGACATTTAATGACAGCTAGGCTAATAGAGGCTTAAAAGTTATGCAGCATCGTTCATCTTTTTAACATCTGAATCGGCGCTGCTAGTCTGTAACTCAACACACTCTGCTAGTTTTAAAAAGAGTTCAGAGAGGCCATTCTATGTATGACCTGTAGTAGCCCTGGGCTACTAGCCACAGCAGACTGTTCAATATGGCTAGCCTAGGCTACACTGGCATTGTCACTGTCACTGACGCTAATGAGTCACTGAAAGTCATCCAAAAAGATTTTGCACAATCTTACAATGGATAATAGGAAATATGTATATAGCTTTAGTGGCAGTAGTTGATTCTGCAGTCAATGCTGTGTTGCCTAATTATATCTACTCAATCAGCAAAAGATTAAACTGGTGGTATGAGCCAGCAGTCTCCTGTAAAGCAGCTCACCTGTTTTGAGGGGGGAGGATGAGCACGAGACCTTCTCCTGCCAGCTGTACTTCTTACCAAATGAGTTGTTGTTTAATGTGTCCTGAGAGCGGGAAAAAGAGATACAATTCAAGAGAGAATTGTAAAAAAAAGATGGAGAGATGAAGCGAGAGAGAATGACATGGAAAAATGTGAGAGATTTGGATGCACAAAGTCAATGTGCACAATCTCTTTCTCCCTCTCTCACTCACTCACTCTCTTTCATACACACAAAGCTTTTATTATGTTGAATGACCAGGGATTATTTTGTCTGCGCCCCATGGTGTGCATTTAAAGGGACCCGTAGTCCCTTTTCCAAGCTTGTGAAACACACCCACATTCACAGAGGGGGATTGTTTTTAGAAGCCTGGGGGCTAATACTGTAGGATGGGGGCCAACAGCTCCCCTGTCATACAGGCAGAACCCCCACTCATCTCACTTCTCTGGTTTGGGCTAGAATGTTCTGAATGTCTATGTCTCTGTCTCTGACTTTGTCTCTTTCTCAAGTAAATTCAAAGGGTTTTATTGCCATGGCAAACATGTTTGTCACACCCTGATCAGTTTCACCTGTCCTCGTTATTGTCTCCACCCGCTCCAGGTGTCGCTTGTTTTCCCCAGTGTATTTATCCCTGTCTCTCTGTGCCAGTTCGT
The DNA here is from genome assembly GCF_023373465.1 of Oncorhynchus keta. Taxonomy (NCBI): domain Eukaryota; kingdom Metazoa; phylum Chordata; class Actinopteri; order Salmoniformes; family Salmonidae; genus Oncorhynchus; species Oncorhynchus keta. The sequence continues at coordinate 56,303,784 of NC_068422.1, read as the reverse complement.
CTTGTATGTTTCCATGTCGACCAGCGTTTTCCCCATTCTCCTGCCTTTTGCATTCTCCTTTTTCTAGTCCTCCTGGTTTTGACCCTTGCCTATTTCTGGACTTTGTGCCTGCCTGACCATTTTGCCTGCCTTTGACCATGAGCCTGTCTGCCACTCTGTTCCTCCTGGACTCTGATCTGGGTTTTTTAATAAACATTGTAAGACTCCAACCATCTGCCTCCTGTGTCTGCATTTGGGTCTCACCCTGTGCCTTGGTAATGTTTACATTGCCAAAGCCAGTGAAATAGATTAACAAAAATAAACATTACTCACAAAAGTTCCAAAGGAACAGACATTTCAAATGTCACATTATGGCTATATATAGAAATATGATTGGAATCTGTGTGTAGCTGGACATGTAGGATGCCTGACAATAGTGAAGGTGAATAGCAGATGTGGTCATGGGTCAGGTGATTGAGAGGAATGGAGGAAACTGCGTGTAAAATCGGGAAGCAAGTTCAGGGAGGGAATAAATTAATAAATAAATGAAAACAATACAAAAATGAACAACGCACAGACATGAAACAGAAATAATGACGCCTGGGTAAGGAACCAAAGGGAGTGAGATATACACTGCTCAAAAAAATAAAGGGAACACTAAAACAACACAATGTAACTCCAAGTCAATCACACTTCTGTGAATGTCACGTTCTGACCTTTATTTCCTTGGTTTTGAATTTATTTAGTATGGTCAGGGCATGAGTTGGGTGGGCAGTCTATGTTTGTTTTTCTATGATTTGGGGATTTGTATGTTTCGGCCTAGTATGGTTCTCAATCAGAGGCAGGTGTCATTAGTTGTCTCTGATTGAGAATCATACTTAGGTAGCCTGGGTTGCACTGTTTGTTTGTGGGTGATTGTCTGTTAGTTGCTTGTGTCAGCACAGGTCTCATTTATAGCTTCACGGTCATTATTTGTTTTTGTATTCAGTGTTCAGTACTTTCTTTAATTAAATATTCATCATGAACACATACCACGCACATTTTGGTCCTCTGATCCTTCTCGCCTCTCCTCTTCAGATGAAGAGGAGGAATACCGTGAGAGTGAAATCTGTCCACTTAGGAAGCAACACTGATTGGCAATAAATGTCACATGCTGTTATGCAAATGGAATAGATAACAGGTGGAAATTATAGGCATTTAGCAAGACACCCCCAATAAAGGAGTGGTTCTGCAGGTGGGGACCACAGACCACTTCTCAGTTCCTATGCTTCCTGGCTGATGTTTTGGTCACTTTTGAATGCTGGCGGTGCTTTCACTCTAGTGGTAGCATGAGATGGAGTCTACAACCCACACAAGTGGCTCAGGTAGTGCAGCTCATCCAGGATGGCACATCGATGCGAGCTGTGGCAAGAAGGTTTGCTGTGTCTGTCAGCGTAGTGTCCAGAGCATGGAAGCGCTACCAGGAGACAGACCAGTACATCAGGAGATGTGGAGGAGGCCAACAACCCAGCAGCAGGACTGCTACCTCCGCCTTTGTGCAAGGAGGAGCAGGAGGAGCACTGCCAAAGCCCTGCAAAATGACCTCCAGCAGGCCACAAATGTGCATGTGTCTGCTCAAATGGTCAGAAACAGACTCCATGAGGATGGTATGAGGGCCCGACGTCCACAGGTGGGGGTTGTGCTTACAGCCCAACACCGTGCAGGAAGTTTGGCATTTGACAGAGAACACCAAGATTGGCAAATTCGCCACTGGCGCCCTGTGCTCTTCACAGATGAAAGCAGGTTCACACTGAGCACATGTGACAGACGTGACAGTCTGGAGACGCTGTGGAGAACGTTCTGCTGCCTGCAACATCCTCCAGCATGACCAGTTTGGCGGTGGGTCAGTCATGGTGTGGGGTGGCATTTCTTTGGGGGGCCGCACAGCCCTCCATGTGCTCACCAGACGTAGCCTGACTGCCATTAGGTACCGAGATGAGATCCTCAGACCCCTTGTGAGACCATATGCTGGTGTGGTTGGCCCTGGGTTCCTCCTAATGCAAGATACTGCTAGACCTCATGTGGCTGGAGTGAGTCAGCAGTTCCTGCAAGAGGAAGGCATTGATGCTATGGACTGGTCCGCCCATTCCCCAGACATGAATCCAATTGAGCACATCTGGGACATCATGTCTCGCTCCATCCACCAACGCCAGGCTCCCATGCCTCAGCAGGGTTCGATATGCTCCCATGCTTCAGCTAGGTGAACAGGTGCCTGAACCTGGGAGGTCTCATCAGGCTATCACACCTCAGCCGGTATGTCAGGTATCTGTGCCTTAGCGGAGGTGACCGGTCTGCTCCTGATCCCTGGGATTCCAAACGCACGGGGGGTGGGGGGTATTGTCATGTGTGCTCTCTCTCCGGTGCTCTAGGCCCCCATGCTCCCACACCTCAGCTGGATCGACAGGTTCCCGCACCTTAGCATAGGTGACGGTCTGCTCCTGATCATCATCTTGGTCGGCGTCCTGTTGCACCACAAACTGTCCAGGAGTTGGTGGATGCTTTAGTCCAGGTCTGGGAGGAGATCCCTCCCTCACCATCCGCGACCTCATCAGGAGCATGCCCAGGCATTGTAGGGAGGTCATACAGACACTTGGAGGCCACACACACTACTGAGCCTCATTTTGACTTGTTTTAAGGACATTACATCAAAGTTGGATCAGCCTGTAGTGTGGTTTTCCACTTTAATTTTGAGTGTGACTCCAAATCCAGACCTCCATGGATTGATAAATTTGATTTCCATTTATAATTTCTGTGTGATTTTGTTGTCGGCATATTCAACTATGTAAAGACAAAGGTATTTAATAAGAATACTTCATTCATTCAGATCTAGAATGTGTTATTTTAGTGTTCCCTTTATTTTTTTTGAGCAGTGTATATATATATATATATATATCCAGTGCCTTGCGAAAGTATTCTGCCCCCTTGAACTTTGCGACCTTTTGCCACATTTAAGGCTTCAAACATAAAGATATAAAACTGTATTTTGTTGTGAAGAATCAACATCAAGTGGGACACAATCATGAAGTGGAACAACATTTATTGGATATTTCAAACTTTTTTAACAAATCATAAAGTGAAAAATTGGGCGTGCAAAATGATTCAGCCCCCTTAAGTTAATACATTGTAGCGCCACCTTTTGCTGCGATTACAGCTGTAAGTCGCTTGGGGTATGTCTATCAGTTTTGCACATCGAGAGACTGAAATTTTTTCCCATTCCTCCTTGCAAAACAGCTCGAGCTCAGGTTGGATGGAGAGCATTTGTGAACAGCAGTTTTCAGTTCTTTCCACAGATTCTCGATTGGATTCAGGTCTGGACTTTGACTTGGCCATTCTAACACCTGGATATGTTTATTTTTGAACCATTCCATTGTAGATTTTGCTTTATGTTTTGGATCATTGTCTTGTTGGAAGACAAATCTCCGTCCCAGTCTCAGGTCTTTTGCAGACTCCATCAGGTTTTCCAGAATGGTCCTGTATTTGGCTCACTTCCCTGTCCCCAGAAGAAAAGCAGGCCCAAACCATTTGCATTGTTGCCAAAAAGTTCAATTTTGGTTTCATCTGACCAGAGCACCTTCTTCCACATGTTTGGTGTGTCTCCCAGGTGGCTTGTGGCAAACTTTAAACAACACTTTTTATGGATATCTTTAAGAAATGGCTTTCTTCTTGCCACTCTTCCATAAATGCCAGATTTGTGCAATATACGACTGATTGTTGTCCTATGGATAGAGTCTCCCACCTCAGCTGTAGATCTCTGCAGTTCATCCAGAGTGATCATGGGCCTCTTGGCTGCATCTCTGATCAGTCTTCCCTTGTATGAGCTGAAAGTTTAGAGGGACAGCCAGGTCGCTTAAACAGTGCTTCTTGTTTAAAGCTTGGGAAATATTTTTGTATCCAAATGGCTTTAAACTTCTTCACAACAGTATCTCGGACCTGCCTGGTGTGTTCCTTGTTCTTCGTGATGCTCTCTGCGCTTTTAACGGACCTCTGAGACTATCACAGTGCAGGTGCATTTATAGAGACTTGATTACATTTAACATTACATTTAAGTCATTTAGCAGACGCTCTTATCCAGAGCGATCAAATTGGTGCATTCACCTTATGACATCCAGTGGAACAGCCACTTTACAATAGTGCATCTAAATCTTTTAAGGGGGGATTACTTTATCCTATCCTAGGTATTCCTTAAAGAGGTGGGGTTTCAGGTGTCTCCGGAAGGTGGTGATTGACTCCGCTGTCCTGGCGTCGTGAGGGAGTGTTTCCACCATTGGGGAGCCAGAGCAGCGAACAGTTTTGACTGGGCTGAGCGGGAACTGTACTTCCTCAGTGGTAGGGAGGCGAGCAGGCCAGAGGTGGATGAACGCAGTGCCCTTGTTTGGGTGTAGGGACTGATCAGAGCCTGGAGGTACTGAGGTGCCGTCCCCTCACAGCTCCGTAGGCAAGCACCATGGTCTTGTAGCGGATGCGAGCTTCAACTGGAAGCCAGTGGAGAGAGTGATTACACACAGGTGGATTGTATGTATCATCATTAGTCATTTAGGTCAACATTGGATCATTCAGAGGTCCTCACTGAACTTCTGGAGAAAGTTTGCTGCACTGAAAGTTAAGGGGCTGAATAATTTTGCACGCCCAATTTTTCAGTTTTTGATTTGTTAAAAAAGTTTGAAATATCCAATAAATGTCGTTCCACTTCATGATTGTGTCCCACTTGTTGATTCTTCACAAAAAAAATACAGTTTTATATCTTTGTTTGAAGCCTGAAATGTGGCAAAAGGTCGCAAAGTTCAAGGGGCCCGAATACTTTCGCAAGGCACTATATATATTTTTAAGGAATGGCTTTTTTCTGGCCACTCTTCCGTAAAGCCCAGCTCTGTGGAGTGTACTGCTTAAAGTGGTCCTATGGACAGATACTCCAATCTCCGCTGTGGAGCTTTGCAGCTCCTTCAGGGTTATCTTGGTCTCTTTGTTGCCTCTCTGATTAAAGCCTTCCTTGCCTGGTCTGTGGGTTTTGGTGGGTGGCCCTCTCTTGGCAGGTTTGTTGTGGTGCCATATTCTTTCCATTTTCTTATTAATGGATTTAATGGTGCTCTGTAGGATGTTCAAATTTTCTGATCTTTTTTTATAACCCAACCCTGATCGTGGACTTCTCCACAACTTTGTCCCTGACCTGTTTGGAGAGCTCCTTGGTCTTCATGGTACCGCTTGCTTAGTGGTGCCCCTTGCTTAGTGATGTTGCAGACTCTGGGGCCTTTCAGAACAGGTATGTATATATACAGAAATCATGTGACACTTAGATTGCACACAGCTGGACTTTATTTAACTAATTATGTGACTTCTGAAGGTAATTGGTTGCACCAGATCTTATTTAGGGGCATCATAGCAAAGGGGGTGAATACATATGCACGCACAACTTTTGCTAGGCACTGTATTAAGTGTGCGCCGTCAGGCCCCTACTCTACTACCACATAACCACAACACAAAATCTGTGTTTACGTGTGTGTATAGTGCATATGTTATTGTGTCTTTGCCTATATTTGTTGCTTCACAGTACCCGCTGTTCCATTAGATGTATCTTTATCTGTTTTTTAAAATCTAATTTTCCTGCTTGCATGTTAAGTGTACATGAGTGTTATTATAGTGAATGACATTGAATGGCACCGACCACCACTGATGCACAGTCACAAGCCTCAGTCACACACATACACAGCTGTCACACACAAAAGGAGATGGGTACCAAAAACACACTCTCTCTCCTGACAATCCCAGCCATTGTTTTGACCCGCATAACACACCCACAGAGAAAAATAGACATGGTGTCTAGGTGTCTAGACATGGTGTCTTCCCCACTGATTTTATACACACATATAGACTAGATACAGTAAAGAATGTCAGCTTTATCCTCACATTCTTATACATATAAATCTATAATTTCATTCTTCCATCCTTCCAGCTCTCAGTATTCACTCAGCTGTCACAAACAGAGGTTAAAAACGAAGAAATAAAAGGGGACAGTGAGTGCAGTCAGCCAGCGAAAGGATGGGAAGAGTACTGAAGGGATAACGGAGGGTTCATTTGGACTCACCTGAGTGTGTGGCACCATGGGGAAAAGGTTAAGGGTTGTGGGTCTCTTAGGGCGGTATATATCCATGGTTACTAGAGGCGGGTCCTCGGTTACTGGCAAGGGTGCTGTGGAAGATGGCTCCTTGGATGACTCCTTGTCGTCGCGGTAACCATCGGCCCCGTCAATCAGATCCAAATGGAGCATCTCGGCCTGGAGCTGGCCGACAGCACCCAGCTCTGCCTTCCCCACCACACTATTGTGGCCCCGCCTCACACAGCCCTGCAGGGATTGGACAAAACTCACGTCAGTCAGTCCAGAGAGAGCGAAAGGCAACGGAAGATACAAGCAGAGACACACAAAGGGAGACAAAGATTGAGAGAGAGAGAGAGAGAGAGGAAATGGAACAAGATGAGAAGGTAGAGAGAGGAAGGAGAAAATAGGGGGGATGGGGGATTGAGTTGGCCAATTAGAGGCTGATCTGACATCAGCTTGCACACTGTTACTGCCGATGCTGAGCCACTTATATCAGGGAGAGAAAAATAGAGCGGGAAAGAGCCAAATGGAGAGATCAAGGCAGACACTATTCAGAGCATCAGTTTGTTTACTGACAGTATCTACATAAATGGATTGATGGACATGAATGCCACTACTTGTAACATTACTCTTTCTCTGAGGTGCTGGAAATAACTTAAGGTACACACACACACACACACAAACCATACTGTAAAATATTGTACATTCTGGGAAAATGTTGTGACAGGGAAATAATTGTATTTTTAATAATATGGTAATTCCACCCCACAAAATACAATACTTTTGCATGATATTATTGTTTCTGGCTCATTTACATATTTTGATACGTGCCTTCAAAATGGCTATATTTGTTGCATCTGTTAGTCAGAGTGCAGTACCAGTTTAACTGATAGGAGTGCCTCATCAATTTAAAATGTATAAGGGACAGATTGGAGTGGCAGCAAGTCATGGTTGAGCATTTTGCCATGTCCTCTTTGTATGTTGCCGTTTAGTCACTGCCGGTTTGGAAGCCTTTGCTAAAATCCCAATGCTGTCAAAATTCTGTGTTTGATGTGTTTTGTATCTTATTGTACAGCTGGTGAAACTAACACTGTAAAAAGTGTAAACATGTTATCAGTGGTATTTCCTGATAGTTGCTGATTGATATTAGTTGCACTCTACACCGGAGTTTCGGCTTACTATGGTGACATCACCATGCTGTAAATTGGTTTATAGACCAAAAACAGTTCAAAATCTCTCTGCCAATAACAGCAAGTTTTCAGTTTTCACATCCCACTCAGATCACTCCCAGAAGGTCCTAGCAAAATCCTTGCTTGAAATTCTTTTTTGCTTCACATTTTTGGGGGATATCCATTTTAATGGAAATCTATTACAGTAAGGTACTTAATTTGTACCCAGAAAGGATTTGATATTGATAAAAAAATGTCTGCATTGGGCCTTTAAGGCCTCGAGAAGTGCAAGGGATATAAAAAACAAAATATTGACCAACTCAATGGTCTTGTGGTTTGAATGTCCACCCTGAGATTGGAAGATTGGGATTTTGATCCCCGGCCGTATTATACCAAAGTCTGTAAAAATGGGGCCCAGTGGACCCAAGGCCCTGCGATATGCTAGCATCCTGTCCAGGGGGTGTATTTGTAAACCAACCAGTTTTGTACTGTGTGTAGTTGCTCTGATATTACAGTAGAGGCAGTTAATGGCAAGTAAATTACTGTGAATATTACAGTAACCCCTTTACAGTGTACGTCACTATTATTGCATACACAGTATACACATTTGCGTACAAATAATTATCTAGCATACTGTTAATAAATGTAACAGATTGGGAGAGTTGCGGTAGTGTGCCCTTAAGCAGAGCATGTAGTTATCAGGAGTAAGTAAAAGATAAAGAGTTCTTTGCACCCCATCACTGTGAGAATATTTTTCATTTTGTGACACACGTCTTTCAGAGCGCTGTTTGTACCGTGATTTACACCTGCCTCACTAACGACGCCTTTTGCCTATTCCTTGTCTATACTTTATCTGATTTCCTGTTATCTACCTATTGCATGATCTCCCCGACTACGTTACCAGCCATTTCCCTGTCTGTACTGTTGCCCTTTTGGACCCCCTGTGTATGACCTTCTGCCTGCCCCTGGACCCAGCTACCTGCTCCTCCTGTGTATGACCTTCTGCCTGCCCCTGGACCCAGCTTCCTGCCTCCTCCTGTGTATGACCTTCTGCCTGCCCCTGGACCCAGCTACCTGCCTCCTCCTGTGGTCCTTTGCAATAAACACCTGCTGCGCCCTGCGCTTGAAACCAACTCTGTCTCCCCTCGTATCGGAGGAAACACTGTACAGTGCGCCCGGCCCACCACAAGGAATCGCTAGAGCCCGATGGGACAAGGACATCCCAGCCGGCCAAACCCTCCCCTAAACCTAGATGATGCTGTGCCAATTGTGCAGCGCCTCATGGGTCTCCCGGTCGCGGCCGGCTCGAACCAGGGTCAATAGTGACGCCTCTAGAGCTGCTGTGCTGTAGACCGCTGCACCACTTGGGAGGCCTGTATAGGGTCCTATTGAATTACAGTAAATTACTTTCTACTCTACTCTTACAACCACCCCTCACTCCTAGTTCCCTCACTCTATTCGTACCTTGAAGTACCCATAAACAATCGTACTCTGTCTCAATTGAGGGAGCGTCAGACTTTTCCCTCTCTCCATCCTGCTCTCCACACAGTGGTGATCGATATGCCATCAGGCAGTCTAACCTTCCCCCTTGTTTTATAGTATAAATTATGTGTTGCCCCTTGTTAAAAGCTTTATTGCTAGGAGACCAGGAGCCTTAGAAACAGGGCAGGCAGTAGTTGGTGGTGTTCCTGCCTGACTGACTAGATGCGTAGGCATTGCAACAGTTGGTTGATGCAAAAACTGATTGCTATATCCTATGTGGTTAACTGACATCCTGCCGTTGTGAGATCTGGCATGCGTCTGCAATGTAGTTGGGCAGGAACACCAACACAGCCTGATGATCTTGATGCCTTGCATTGCATTGGTCAATCACCAGTTTTTTGACAAAGACATAATTGGGGACTTGCTTCCATTCGGCCAGAAGAGCTTTCGTGAGGTCGGGCACTGATGTTGGGTGATTAGGCCTGACTCGGAGTCTGCACTCCAATTCATCCCAAAGGTTTTGGATGGAGTTGAGGTCAGGGCTCTGTGCAGGCCAGTCAAGTTTTTCCACACTGATCTCGACAAACCATTTCCTTATGGATCTCGCTTTGTGCACAGGGGCAACGTCATTCTGAATCAGGAAAGGGCCTTCCCCGAACTGTTGCCACAAAGTTGGAACCACAGAATCGTCTAGAATGTAATTGTTTGCTGTGGCTTTAGATTTCCCTTCACTGGAACTAAGGGGCCTAGCACAAATCACGAAAAACAGCCCCAGACCATTATTCTTCCTCCACCAAACTTTACAGTTGACACTATGCATTGGGGAAGGAAGCGTTCTCCTTGCATCCACCAAACCCAGATTCATCCGTCGGACTGTCAGATGGTGAAGCGTGATTCATCACGCCAGAGAATGTGTTTCCACTGCTCCAGAGTCCAATGGTGCTGAGGTTTACACCACTCCAGACAATGCTTGGCATTGCTCATGGTGATCTTAGGCTTATGTGTGGCTGCTCGTCCATGGAAACCAATTTAATTAAGCTCCTGGCGAAAAGTTATTGTACTGACGATGCTTCCAGAGGCAGCTTCAGCACTCGGCGGTCCCGTTCTGTGAGCTTGTGTGGCCTACCACTTCGTGGCTAAGCCATTGTTTTTCGTAGACCTTTCCAATTAACAGCTAGGGCAGAAGTTTGATGGAAAGGTGGTATCCTATGATGGTTCCACGTCAGCAAGGTAATTCTACTGACAATGTTTGTCTATGGAGATTGCATGGCTGTATGCCTGATTTTAAACGGTCGACGTCACCGGTCTTCTAGCCATCATCGATCCATTTTTCATTTTCCATTGGTTTTGTCTTGTCTTCCCACACACCTGTTTTCAATCCCATCCATTACCTGTTGTGTATCTAACCCTCTGTTGCCCCTCATGTCTTTGTCAGAGATTGTTTATTGTCAGTGTAGTGTTTATTTGTATAGGTGCGCGACGGGTCTTCGTACCCATATTTGTTTATATTCATTTTTCTTATTAGTGTTATGGAGCATGTTACTTGGACATTTATTAAAAGACTCCATTTTACACTTCGTTTGACTCTCCTGGGCCTGACTTCCCTGCCAACCTATACACACGTCTCTGACAGGGTGTGGCTGAAATAGCCGAATCCACCAATTTGAAGGGCTGTCCATGTAGTGCATCCTGTATGTGTATGACCAAACACAAGCTACATAGGGAAGGTTTATCTTCATAATGCTAGAAGGTTTTTGAAATAGAAGATACCAGTTCTATTATGAACTGGGTGGTTCGAGTCCTAAATGGTGATTGGCTGACAGCCGTGGTATATCAGACCGTAAACCACAGGTATGACAACACATTTCTTTGTACTGCTCTAATTACGTTGGCAACCAGTTTATAATAGCAATAAGGCATATTTGGGGTTAGTGGTATATGGCCAATAGACCACTAATATACCACGGCTAAAGGCTGTATCCATGCACTCTGCGTTGCGTCGTACATAAGAAGCGTGTTCCAATGCTGCATATATTTTCAGCAGTGAAGTGTGCAGTAGATGAGAGAACTGTTGCCTCTGTGTTTTGGTTGGCTCATGCACACCCACATTCTATATCTATTCTCGTATCCTTTGATTGGGTGGACAGCTTGTCAGTTAATGCTGCAAGAGCTCTGATAGGTTGGACGACGCGCTCCGGAAGTTGTTCAAATGACTGTGTATGTGAAGGGGGTGAGAACCATGAGCCTCCTAGGTTTTGTATTGAAGTCAATGTAGCCAGAGGAGGACATAAACTAGCTGTCTCTCCAGCTACACAATGGTGCTACTGTACAGAGTGCTGTTTAGGCTAGTGTAGACTTTCATTGCAAAACAGTGTGTTTTAATAAATGATTTGGTGATGTGAATGCATTTACTATAGTTTTATCTAAAAAGCATAGCTTTTGTAATGTTTCACTATTTACATTTTTATGAAATTCCATGATGTGGATGGTCTTGCTGTTATTCCTCTGAGGAGCCTCCACTGATGTACATATAACTAGGAATAAAAATTGGGGCAATGTAGATAAACAGTTAGTCTAGGTAGCTATTTGGTTAACTAACTATTTAGCAGTCTTATGGCTTGGGAGTAGAAGCTGTTCAGGAGCCTTTGGGTCCCAGACTTGGCACTGCGGTACCAGTTGGTGTGCGGTAGGTGAAAGAACAGTCTATGACTTAAATTGCTGGAGTCTTTGACAATTTTGAAGGCCATCCTCTGACACCATCTGGTATAGAGGTCCTAGATGGCTGGGTCCCAGTACAAGGTATGAACTGAGCCATGCACAGTACCCTATGCCGAGAAGTTGCCATACCAAGCGGTGATGCAGCCAGTCAAAATGCTCTCAATGGTGCACCTGGAACCCAAGCCAGTAGTACACAGTTGCTGTTCCTGATGACTTGTTGACTCCTTCCCTTGTGCGTGTGTGTGTGAGAGAGAGAGAGAGAGAGAATCGGTGAATTTTTTGATTCTGCAATTCAATGTGCCATCATTATGCAGTTTTACATGTTCAAAAACTTGGTCAAGTTGTCAGGTTTACTTTTAATTTTCTTCTTCAAAACATTTTCTTCATAACAATTATCAGATTATGTCACGCCCTGGTCTTAGTATTTCGTGTTTTCTTTATTATTTTGGTCAGGCCAGGGTGTGACATGAGTTTATTTATGTGGTGTGTTTTGTCTTGGGTTTTTTGTAGGTATTGGGATTGTGAATTAGTAGGGTTATCTAGAAAAGTCTATGGTTGCCTGAAGTGGTTCTCAATCAGAGGCAGGTGTTTATCGTTGTCTCTGATTGGGAACCATATTTAGGCAGCCATATTCTTTGAATATTTGGTGGGTGATTGTTCCTGTCTCTGTGTTTGTTTGCACCAAATAGGCTGTTTAGGTTTTCACATTTGTTGTTTTGTATTGTTCGTGTTTATTCGTTTTATTAAACATGTATCAAAATTACCACTCTGTATTTTGGTCCGATCCTTGCTACACCTCTTCGTCAGAGGAGGAGATAGAAGAAAACCGTGACAGATTATCTTGAACCATCATCATAACATGGCCTGTGCATTGTTACACAATTAAACCATCACATTATTATTATTATTGTCAAGTTAATCATTTTTACTGATATAAGTCTTTACAGTATGAGTAGAATAAATGTGCCTGTAACAAACAAACATAAAAAACATCCTGCTCCTCTCTACCTAACTCTCCCTCACAGTCCTGGTAGTTTGCCTGCTTAGCCTAAATTGTCCCTCACCCATCATCTTCCTACCATTCCCAACCAATCAAAGTACTTAAATGCGCATCTGAACATGTTTCTGGAGACTTTTTATTGTTGTCAGCTGTTGCTGAATTTAATTTGCAGGCAGGGAGGTTGGGTTATGTGCTGTGTAGAACTTGAACAATAAGATTCCAAATCATTCAGATTATCATATAAACATCCTCAAATAGAAGCAGCTGTGTCTGTGTGTGTGGTGGGGACTTTTATGTGGTCTTTTTAGACAATTTAGTGACCAAGAGTTTTTTACATGGTCTGTCATTTCTCCGGATTTAGCGATCAATAGTTTTTACATGGTCCTTCGAGATGATGGATTCTGATCTTCTATATTTGAGATCTTGAAGTACCTATAATAAAAGTTGTTTCCACGCCGCAGGACACTGAAGAGTTATCCTGCATCCCTAAGACGTATGAGATGCCTGTCACCACCCACCTCTGCGCCAACCACCACACAAAGCCATCATGCACCTGAGGAAGATGAGTTCCAAGGCTACACACATATAAGAGACTACCACCCCTGCTCCAAACCTCCTCAGTTGGGAGCTTATGAAGGAATATGAGTAGCTGCATCACATACAGAGGAAGATCTGCCCTGCTTATATCTCAGTCCCCGGCCTTAGTTGTTAGGCAGTGGTCTATCCCACCAGGTTTAAGGCCTACTGCTTTACTAGGCCCCAAGTTCGTTGTACTAGGCTCCCAGTCTCCAGACATAGTTAGCCACAGCTCTGAGGACGTTTTATTGTCGTCAGTAACACGAATGTCAATGTTGTGCGTGCATCAAAATTTAAGTTGCAGGGGAGTTTTATTCATTTTTACATGCTGTGTAATAATAGAACCACAACAATAAGATTAGTTAAACTTATTTGGATTACCACAATCATATAAACACTCTCGAATAGGAGCATGCGTGCGTGCGTGCGTGCGTGCGTGCGTGCGTGTGTGTGTGTGTGGTGGTGACTATCAAGACTATCATGTTCTAACCGGGCCGAACCAAGTTAATCAGTTATAAGTATACAGCGGGTGAGGGCATTCACAGCCAACCACGGGTGAGGGCATACCAGCCAAACGTTTTTACGTGGTACTTTAATACAGAGAGATTGAACTGACAGTAATCATGGAATGTATTGACTAGGAAACAACATATTAATAAGGAAGGGAACGCAACAAATTACTCGGCTAGCTAGTAAGCACACCTAAATGGAGCAAAAAACAGAAAGAAGTAACAGATAATATTACAATTTCTTACCTCCACACCGATTGGAAAAGAGTGATTTGTCCTGCCAAAGCATCAACTGCCATGTTTGTCCTGAAAGAAAACAGTTTGAAAAAGATGATTTCAAATCAAATTAAAATGAAAAAAAAAATATTTGTCACATGCACCTTACTTTTAAATGCTTACTTACAAGCCCTTAACCAGAAGGGGACTAGGGTTCCAATTTGGGAACACCCCCCCATGTTCAGCTGGAAGGTGGCGCATGGAACGCAAAAATATTCCTAAAAATATTTAACCTCCACACATTAACAAGTCCAATGGCTTAAATGAAAGATAAACACCTTGTTTATCTACGCCGCAAGTCAGATTTCTAAAATGTTTTACGGCGAAAACATAGCACATATTTATGTCAAACCACCACCGAAGACATAGCTAATTTGCATAGCCAAGTTGAAAAAAATATGCAATCAACAAACGCAGGATTAAAAGAAAAATAATGCACTAACCTTTTGAAATCTTCATCAGATGACAGTAATATAACATGTTACACAGTACATTTATGTTTTTTTCAATAATATGCTATATATATCCATAAATCTCTGTTTTCAAAAAATGCTACTCAAATGTCCTGAGAAATGACGATAGCTGACGTTATCTGCCGGAGCTAAGAAGGAACACACATCATAAACTTTGACTAAATATGCATGTTCTACATATATATAGTTAGATACACTTCTTCTGAATGCAATCGCTGTGTTACATTTATTTTTAACGTTACAGGTTTCGTTCACTAGGCTATACTATGAGTCGGCGCTCAAAAAGTAGCATTATGGCTCCTCTATCTTGGAGTCCACAGAAACCCAAATTTACCACATAAATATTCCCTTACCTCTGCTGTTCTTCCATCAGAAGACCTGGAAGGAATTATACTTACCAAAAACAGCGTTTAGTTTTGCAGTCTGTGTCTTTTGGTTCTCAAACACGACACATTTCGGTTGAAATGTAGCCAAAAGTCAAGTGGATGCGCACCAAAACGTCGAACTTACATATTATATGTCGACTAAACTTGTCAAACTAAGTTCATAATCAAGCTTTAACATGTTATAAAGGTGTACAGCAATCGTGAGGACGAACAGAAACGCATGCATTGTATAATCGATCTTGGAAAAAAGACAGGACCGGAGCAGAGCGCGCATGAGAGTGACCTGTTTTTTCGCGTGACCGAAAGGTTTCGGCCCGCCAAAACTCTCGTGAGCGCGCAATTCTCACAATGAGAAGCCCCATTGAAAGCAGACATCGCGCTGAAGACAAAGAGACTGTTCCCAGACCTGTAAGTGCTTGGGAAGGGTGGAGGCGATGACGTCAAAGTTGGGCCAACTTTTCTGATGACAAGAGAGAGTTTGGGAGAATGACTGCCCTGAGAGTTCTGCTTTACATAAGGTGAATGCACCAATTTGTAAGTCGCTCTGGATAAGAGCGTCTGCTAAATGACTTAAATGTAATGTAATGCCTAGTATATGTCAGGAAGCTTAGCCCCAGTGATGTACTTGGCCGTATGCACTACCCTCTGCAGCGCCTTATGGTCGGATGCCAAGAGGTTGCCATACCAGGCGGTGATGCAACCGGTCAGGATGCATCACCGCTGCAAAGCTGTAGAACATTTTGAGGATCTGGAGAGATTGTTGTCCTGACACCGCACTTCCAGGTCTCTGACTTCCTCCCTATAGGCTGTCTCATCGTTGTCGATGAGACAATCCTGAGACAGCCTATTTGCAACATTTCTCATTAGAGTGTTAGCCAGATCAGCAAATCAAGATTTTAAAACTGAGCAATTCTTCCTAATTGACGCATTCCTGAATTAACTAGTAAGTTCAACTTTGGTTGTTCATCTAAACAACTGACGAGATCGCATTCTAGCTGTTGGTAGTGTCCAACTTTAGCTAGTTAGCTAGCTTGGCTAGAGGGCTGATGTCAAAAGCACACACTCGGCGTTGCATGCCCCAATAGTTACATTTAAATCTACTGAACTTTTAAAAATAATTTGTTTGATAAATAAAAGTTAACACTCACATTTCATGAAGTTGTTCTTTCTTCTTCTAGCTCAAAGGTGTTCTCCCAAAAAGGACACAGCCATGATGTCATCACTCTGCTTGTCAAATGACACAAATATTACCCTAATGAATGGAGATAATACATCAACAGGAAGGATTATTTTTTGTATTCTGTAAGCACCTAAAACAGATCCACAATCACTTTTTGAATGTGCAAATGCACATTCCACAGTTGTAAATGTTAGGGATTTCTGAACAGTTGCTCACAAATCATTCTACAGTTGTTCAAATTGTAGATTTATTTGTGAGCTATGTGGAGTGCTCATTATCCTCACCAGGGTCTTGACCTGACTGTAGTTTGGCGTTGTAACAGACGGCCACTGGTATGTTGGAGAAGTGTGCTCTTCACGGATGAATCCCGGTTTCAACTGATGGCAGACAGTGTGTATGGTGTTGTGGGCAAGTGGTTTGCTGTGGTTTGCTCTAATGCACTTGTCCTCTTGCTCAGTTGTGCACCGGGGGCCTCCCACTCCTCTTTCTATTCTGGTTAGAGCCAGTTTGCGCTGTTTTGTGAAGGGAGTACTACACAGCTTTGTACAAGATCTTCAGTTTCTTGCCAATTTCTCACATGGAATAGCCTTAATTTCTCAGAATAAGAATGGACTGATGGATTTCAGAAGAAAGGTCTTTGTTTCTGGCCATTTTGAGCCTGTAATCGAACCCACAAATGCTGATGCTCCAGATACTCAACTCGTCTAAAGAAGGACAGTTGTATTGCTCTTTAATCAAGACAACAGTTTTCAGCTATGCTAACATAATTGCAAAATGGTTTTCTAATGATCAATTAGCCTTTTAAAATGATAAACTTGGATTAGCTAGCACAACGTGCCATTGGAACACATGAGTGATGTGCGCTTCTGTAGATATTCCATAAACAATCTGCCGTTTCCAGCTACAATAGTCATTTACAACATTAACCATGTCTACACTGTATTTCTTATCAATTTTATGTTATTTTAATGGACAAATGTTTTTTCTAAGTGACCCCAAACTTTTGAACGATAGTTGTATTTAGACTCGGAAACTACGTTCATGAAATAGATAACTAACTAGTAACAGATGACATTCAAATTCTGACTCACTTAGATAACACCTTTGATGATACAGTGGCAGCAATACTAGATTACAGCATCTACAGAAAATACAGAAATGCCCATGGGGGGCGGTGTTGCGGTCTATATTCAGAACCACATTCCTGTAAAGTTTACAGAGGATTGCATGTGAAATATTGCTGGCTACAGGTTCATCTGCCTCACCTAAAGAACATGATTGTGGGGTGCTGCTATAGACAACCAAGTGATAACAGTCAGTATCTGGATAATATGTATGAAATGCTTGATAATGTATGTGTTTCCACTCAAGAAAAAGATTCAAATAGTAGTCATTGACTGCAACCTATTTCAGGTTAGCAGTCAACATACCAGGGTATATACAAACAGCACATTAATTAAATCCCCATGTATTAATCACATCTTTACTAATGCTGCAGAAATCTGCTTTAAATCAGTATCCAAATCCAATTGGATGTAGTGATCACAATACAGTAGCCATATCTAGAAAAACATTGGCTTCAGAAACTGTCAGACACCACTTCATTCATACTGCTAGCTTCTGTTTACCCTGGACAAGAGCTATAATACGTAAATAGATCTGATCCAGGGAGTTAGTGAGATGTGCTGATACCTGTCTGTGCACAAGCTCTTGTCCAGGGCATTGCTCTGGTCCAAGGTGTTGCTCTGGTCAAGGGTGTAGCTCAGATTCAGGGCGTGAGTGCACTGCGCATATACCCATCTGCACACTAGCTCTGGTCCAGAGCGTAGCTAATAGATAGCTCTCGTATGCACTGACTAGCTCTGGTCCAGGGTGTAGCTAGTAGCTAGCTATGGTCCACACTAGTTCTGGTCTAGATCTGGCACTTACTCTGGTTATTGCATAGGTAGCTAGTTGTAGTCCGCACTTGTTTGGGTCAAGGGCATAGCTCGTCGCTAACTAGCTCTGATCCACGACATAACTAGAAGGAGTAGCTTGTAGCGTAGCTTTTTCTTTGTAATTTCACCACCTGTGCTGTTAAATACACACACACGCACACACACACACACACACATAGAAATGCATGTACGTAAACTCTGGCCAAAAAAACACAAGCGTGCAAACGAAGACACACACACACACACAGCTATCAACACTCCCTGACTCAGCATATCAAGAGCCAGGCCAGAGATTTTCCTAAACAGTTATAGGAAAGAGGGGAAAAGTAACAAGGACAAAATAATGGTGTTTGTCTATATTCTTCTTCTTCAATGCAGAGTCCTACAGTATGAAGGACAAAATGTCCTAAATCAATGCACTGGATTAAAAACTATGTGCAAAAAGAGGGGAAAAAATTCTAGAACACCTTTACTCCACACACAGAGACTCAAAGAAATCTCTCCCTTGCCCTCCATTTGCTATATCTGACCATAACTCTATCCTCCAAGATTCCTGCTTACAACCAAAGACGAAAGCAGGAAGTACCAGTGAATCACTCAATACGGAAGTGGTCAGATGAAGCGGATACTACACTACAGGACTGTTTTGCTAGCACAGACTGGAACATCACATCAGTCACTGGCTTCATCAATAAGTGCATTGACGTCCCAACAGTGACCGTACGTACGTACAGTGGGGCAAAAAAGTATTTAGTCAGCCACCAATTGTGCAAGTTCTCCAACTTAAAAAGATGAGAGGCCTGTAATTTTCATCATAGGTACACTTCAACTATGACAGACAAAAATCCAGAAAATCATTGTATTTTTTTATGAATTTATTAGCAAATTATGGTGGAAAATAAGTATTTGGTCAATAACAAAAGTTTATCTCAATACCCTTTGTTGGCAATGACAGAGGTCAAACGTTTTCTGTAAGTCTTCACAAGGTTTTCAGACACTGTTGCTGGTATTTTGGCCCATTCCTCCATGCATATCTTCTCTAGAGCAGTGATGTTTTGGGGCTGTTGCTGGGTAACACGGACTTTCAACTCCCTCCAAAGATTTTCTATGGGGTTGAGATCTGAAGACTGGCTAGGCCACTCCAGGACCTTGAAATGCTTCTTACGAAGCCACTCCTTCGTTGCCCGGGCGGTGTGTTTGGGATCATTGTCATGCTGAAAGACCCAGCCACGTTTCATCTTCAATGCCCTTGCTGATTGGAAGGAAGTTTTCACTCACAATCTCACAATACATGGCCCCATTCATTCTTTCCTTTACACGGATCAGCCGTCCTGGTCCCTTTGCAGAAAAACAGTACCCAAAGCATTATGTTTCCACCCCCATGCTTCACAGCAGGTATGGTGTTCTTTGGATGCAACTCAGCATTCGTTGTCCTCCAAACACGACGAGTTGAGTTTTTACCAAAAAGTTATATTTTGGTTTCATCTGATCATTTGACATTCTCCCAATCTTCTTCTGGATCATCCAAATGCTCTCTAGCAAACTTCAGACGGGCCTGGACATGTACTGGCTTAAGCTGGGGGACACGTCTGGCACTGCAGGATTTGTGTCCCTGGCGGCGTAGTGTGTTACTGATGGCAGGCTTTGTTACTTTGGTCCCAGCTCTCTGCAGGTCATTCACTAGGTCCCCCCAGTGTGGTTCTGGGATCTTTATGAACATTTTGACCCCACGGGGTGAGATTTTGCGTGGAGCCCCAGATCGAGAGAGATTATCAGTGGTCTTGTATGTCTTCCATTTCCTAACAATTGCTCCCACAGTTGATTTCTTCAAACCAAGCTGCTTACCTGTTGTAGATTCAGTCTTCCCATCCTGGTGCAGGTCTACACTTTTGTTTGGTGTCTTTTGACAGCTCTTTGGTTTTGGCCATAGTGGAGTTTGGAGTGTGACTGTTTGAGGTTGTGGACAGGTGTCTTTTATACTGATAACAAGTTCAAACAGGTGTCATTAATACAGGTAGCGAGTGGAGGACAGAGGAGCCTCTTAAAGAAGAAGTTACAGGTCTGTGAGAGCCAGAAATCTTGCTTGTTTGTAGGTGACCAAATACTTATTTTCCACCATAATTTGCAAATAAATTCATTAAAAATCCTACAATGTGATTTTCTGGATTTTTTCCCCTCATTTTGTCTGTCATAGTTGAAGTGTACCTATGATGAAAATTACAGACCTCTCTGATCTTTTTAAGTGGGATAACTTGCACAATTGGTGGCTGACTAAATACTTTTTTGCCCCATTGTATTTTTAACAACAGACATATATCCCTCCCCTTCTTCAGATCAACCAGGTAGTGTGGTGCCAGGAGAACAACCTCTCTCAATGTGAGCAAGACAAAAGAGCTGATCGTGGACAATAGGAAAAGGAGTGCCGGACAGGCCCCATTAGCTTCGATTGGGCTGAAGTGGAGCTCGACGAGAGTTTCAAGTTACTTGTTGTCCACATCACCAACAAACTATCATCATCCAAACACACCAAGACACTTGTGAAGAGGGCACAACAGCACCTTTTCCCCCTCAGGAGACTGAAAAGATTTGTCAAGGGTCCCCAGATCTTCATAAAGTTCTACAGCTGCACCATCGAGAGCACCCTCACCGGTTGCATCATCGCCCGGTATGGCAACTCCTCGGCATCTGACCGTAAAGCGCTATAGAGGGTAGTACATATGGCCCTGTACATCACTGGGGCCAAGCCTCCTGACATCCAAGACCTATATACAGAACGGTGTCAGAGGAAGGCCGCAAAAATTGCAAAAATCCAGTCACCTAAGTCATAGACTGTTCTATCTGCTACTGCATGGCAAGCGGTACCTGAGTGCCAAGTCTAGGACCAAAATACTCTTTCAACTCCAAGTCATAAGACTGCTGAACAATTAATCAAATGCCCAGCCGGACTATTTACATTTTATTTTTTTATTTCACCTTTATTTAACCAGGTAGGCTAGTTGAGAACAAGTCCTCATTTACAACTGCGACCTGGCCAATATAAAGCATAGCAGTGTGAACAGACAGCAACACAGAGTTGCACATGGAGTAAACAATAAACAAGTCAATAACACAGTAGATTCTTTTTTTAAGAGTCTGTATACATTGTGTGCAAAAGGCATGAGGAGGTAGGCGAATAATTACAATTTAGCAGATTAACATTGGAGTGATAAATGATCAGATGGTCATGTGCAGGTAGAGATACTGGTGTGCAAAAGAGCAGAAAAGTAAATAAATAAAAACAGTATGGGGAAGAGGTAGGTAAACTGGGTGGGCTATTTACCGATGGACTATGTACAGCTGCAGCGATCGGTTAGCTGCTCAGATAGCAGATGTGTAAAGTTGGTGAGGGAGATAAAAGTATTTGACCCCCCCTTACCCTTTGTTTTTACAATGCTGCTACTCGCTGTTTATTATCTATGCATAGTCACTTTACAAATGACCTCGACAAACCCTGTACCCCCGCACATTGACTGATTACTGGTACAAGGCATATTGCCTTGTTTCTGTTATTGACTCATTACTGGTACTTCCTGCATATTGCCTTGTTACTGTTATGAAATGTTCTTGTTACTTTTATACTTTTTTTTATACTCACCCCCCCTGGTAAATTTAGTAAATCAAATCTAATCAAATTGTATTTGTCACATACATATGTTTATCAGATGTTATTGCGGGTGTAGCAAAATGCTTTTTTCTTGAACTGCATTGTTGATTAAGGGCTTGTGACTAAGCATTTCACAGTTGTATTCGTCTCATGTGACAAATACCATTTATTTGGATAGATTTGATTTTAACACATCCTGACCAGTGAGGATAATTCTAATCAGGGCCAGCCACAACCAAACAGAACCAACCTCGAAATCAAACATTTTATCAAACACAAATTTGAGCAAAACTCCAAACTCTGTAAAACTCATAATAAACCATAACACAGTGAGAGAATCTGTTTACTGTGATTTATTGAATTACCCAATTACTGACACATATGGCTGTGAATCTTCCTTCATTTGCTGATTAAATTATCACATTTCTGGCTTCTCCATGTTAAGCATTAGACCCATGATTGAGTCATTAATACAGCCACGTCTGCCTGACTCTCTCTCCTGCTAATTTACCTCTTCATCCCAAATCAGGCATATTAATAGGCTGCATTCAACATTACCGTTCATTCATCAATCTCGGCTGCTCACATTTGTTTTGCATCATAAGGACAGTGCCATCTAATGGGTCACCTTTTACATCCAACACCGTATGACAACAAACACAGAGTCAGCAAGTCCGTGCTTTCAACATACCAGCATCCTGGTGATATCATCATATTCTGTATTCTTCTCCCAAGAGTTACAGTATATGACATGTGTCCAAATGATAAAAGCTGCTACATCTACCTCTAGTCCTCTATCTCCACTATCTCGCTGTCTTCTCTCTCTCTGCCTCTCTCCTATGCATCCTCTCTAATTCAAGGGCATCCCTGTCCTATGCTATAACACTGAGTGAAGCATAGGGAGCAACATATTTTCAGCAGTTACATACACACACACACAAGGTCACCCAGCCCTCCACTAGATTTCTGCCAGTGTGGTAGACACCTAGGATAGGAAAGATAGATGCAGTGTTTCCCTACCATTTCTCCCACTGGTCTTACATCCACCCTTTCTCTCTTTCCCCTCCGGAGTCCATGCTGCAAGTGAGGGCATCCACAGAGGAGAGAAGGAGAAAAGGGGGGGAGGAGGAGGGGTGCTCAGCTGGGTCGATAGGATAGGCATACGATTCAAAGCCCTGCTCTGGTTATCCCTCCTTCTTCCTGTCGCCCTAAATGTTCCTGAGCCCAGAATGGGAATATAGGAGTATCGTCGTTAGCAGCAGCAGGAGCAGCCAGCGCAAAGTGCTATTAGGTAACCGACTCCTCTCTTCTCCTCTCCCACCGAGAGCCTTTTCTCGAATCATCAATGTTTACACTGTCCCGGATGTGCATCAGATGTACTATACGAGAGTAGAAAGACAGAAATCATTGTAGGATGGCTTGGCTGGGCTGAGAAGAGACCTCTCCAAAACATATCCCTCTTCAATTATTCATGGAGCAGATTGATCATGCTCGGGTTTTTCTCATCCTCTCTTTCTCATTATCCCTCTCCCTTTCCTATTTTCCTCCGCTCTCCCCTTTTCTCTAAACAAGATGGATGAAAGGAGACAGGGGGATCTGTTTCATCTCCAGAAGGGGGGGGTGTACACTCCATTAACCCTGACCTTCATGCCATCTTCATGCCTTCTACAAAACTGTGTGTGTGTGTTTGTCATATTTTATTGAACACAGAAGGCGTACCAAGCACGATGTATATTGTTGAAATATTATATGTTGTGTATAATATACCGGATCATTTATGTATTATTTCGGTTATTAATATGCCTTAGTGTACCTTAGTATATGGCTCCCACTTTTGCCCATTGCGCTGTGGCAAGTACAGAATAAATGGAGGAAGTTAGGCCTTGTGTAGTAGGAGTCCTAGCTAGACGCAGGAGCTGCAAATTCATTTGAAAATATAATTTCACATAATCTGTGATCTATATTAATCAGAGAATACTTTTGTTTGGTTATTTAAAGGAAGAAAAATCCTATTTTTTTTGCATCATATCCCTGGATCTCTGTGCTCTTTGCCTTTTGGGAACTTTGTAGACTGTATGCATCAGAAACAACTCCGCTTCAGCTTGGGCAGTGACTATGTCAGCAAGGTAAAGAAGTCACTACAATCAAGTCAAAATAATCCGTAAAGGATATTTAACGGAAGGAAGCGCCGCTTCGGACACATGCTGGATACAGTTCTAACTTTCTATTTCATTCGGAACGCAAGGACAGCTCAATGGAAAGACTTCAACTCCTAGAATTCACTTGCCAGAAAATACCAACCCTACTGTTATGATTGTTTACACTGAGCTGCACTGGAAACGCAATCATGGTTACATTAAGACAGCATGGAGCCTGCACGAGATATGGAATAATGTAACCATGATGGCGTTTCCAGTGCAGCTCAGGCTTTTTCTGCCATTGAAACTCTTGGGCGGCCACCAAAGCATTTTTTTGGGCGCCCAAATAAAGAAATGCTGATAATCCGCCGACAAAAACCATATTAACTCCATCAGAAAATATGCATAAAATGTCTGCAATACAGTAATCTCCCTAGCAGAAGGCGGTGCTGGTGTGCACACATCATCTATGGAAAAACAATGTTCAAGACGATACACAACATTTCTGTGTCACCAGAGGATTTTAGTTCCACAGATCAATTATTAGACTGTATTAGTGATTTAAATATTTGGATGGCTCAACTTCCTCCAGCTAAATCAAGACGAGCAAGATAAACCACAAGGTAAAAAACCTAGGTGTCATTTTAGATTCTGAACTCAATTTCAAATCACACATTATGAATGTGACCAAAATAGCTTTTTACCACCTCAGGAACATTGCCAAGGTGTGGCCGTTTCTTTCTCAGGCTGAAACAGAGAGTCATACATGCTTTTATTACAAGCAGGCTTGACTACTGTAATGCCTTCCTGTCTGGTCTATCCAAGGAAGCCATTGGTCAACTGCAAAAGTACAGAATGCTGCAGCATGGGTACTGACCAAAACCAGATGGAGAGCACACATTACTCTGGTTTTAATTGTGTACCCCAATACATATTAGACATGCTTTTGAGTTATGTTTACAGTAGGTCCCTCAGGTTCTCTGGCACTGGCCTTTTAACTATTCCAAAGCCTAGAACAAAAGGGCATGGAGAGACAGCCTTTAATTGCAATGTCCCCAGTCTCTGGAATAGCCTGCCAGATTACCTGAGGGAGGCCGAAACAGTGGACATATTTAAAAGAGGTTTTAAAACGCACCTTTATACTAGCTGGTAAATTCGCTCTGGCTATCTACTCCGATTTCAGACCACGGGTAAGATAGTCTAGCTAGCTACGTTTTCATATATTACACATTTCTAATGTTGACAAAGTATTTTCAGTTCAAGTTAGAGTTTACTGTTCGCTCGCTAGTTGTTGGACAAGTCTGAGAGCACTCACTTTGAGATACATCACTTCAGCAGACAATGCTGTTAGTAGGCCTACGTGCAGTAGACTTAGCTGGCTCTTGTTCATATTTTGACAGAGATACCAAGGGCAAAATCGTTTAATTCTTTACCTCTCAAAGCAAGAGGCCAAGATTGGAAGCTACGGTAAGGTGACCATGAATACATTTGTGAATATAATGTTTATATAAACTTCTACTTCATTCTAATAATTGCTTTATACAATGTAAGAATTTATTATGTTTGGAACATGAACTGTTAGTACTAGTGAGCCAGTCACTGAGACTCAGGATGAAGTTATTGAGGAGGAGGAGCAGGTTGAGGGAGCTCAGATTGGGCCAGAGAGACAGTGGTGAGCAATGAGTCTTCATTTAGGGACTTGATCAGCATAGATAATAAATCCAAAATATAATTTGTGACTATGTAAGTAGCTTATAAAGCCTTTAATATGTATTATTAGCAATTTATTCACTGTTTTCCTATTCTCACACTTCAAGTAATGTATTACTAGTTTTTTTTGGTGTAAAGTGGTGTAAAGTACTTAAATAAAGTTGTTTTGGGGGGTATATGTAATTTACTTTACTATTCATATTTTTGACTACTTTTGCATTTACTTCACTACATTCCAAAAAATAATAACGTACTTTTCACTCCATACAAAGTACTTGTTATATTTTTATGCTTAGTAGGACAGGAAAATGGTCAAATTCACATACTTATCAAGAGAACATAGATGCCGGCTTCCACCCCAGGCCGTAAGACTGCTGAACAGTTAATCAAATGGCTTCCCGGACTATTTGCATTGACCCGGTCATGATGTGACTGTCATTAAACAAAGTTTTCCCGTGGTGCCCCAGATACCTCAACAGTTAATTGTTACATAATTAATTTAATCAAGTAATAATTCAACCTAGTAGGTAATTATTCGCTAAAAAGCAGTCCTCATATTAATGAGTTACTGTTTTCCCAAATTAACTCAAGAATATATAAATATCCTACCAGTCATCAATAAATAATTTCCTCATATCAGTCTCATTTTGAACAGCGTACACTCCGCAAATCTGCACAAACCCGGGTCTCACTGATCATTCTGTACCACACACGTTTATTTAATTATTTATTTACTAACAAGCTAAATGATAGCATAAGATACACACACAGTATAGGTTATTGATTAGAAACATAATATGATGACAACGTGTCCCGAGCGGACCAACACATTAATGACATGTGTTTCACAAGATGGAGACTTAAATGAGAGAGAGCGAAAGCGTGGGAGAGAAAAAGAAACAACACTTGGATATGTTTGTAAACTACACTTAGTTTAGCCCTAATACCTTGCCCCGAACTGCCGCTCTTATGGGTAAGAATAAATACTAAATACACTTCTGTTGTTTTCAACCAAGATCTCATCGATCACTGCCTCATTGCATGCATCCATAATGGGTCAGCGGTCAAACGACCTCCACTCATCACTGTCAAACGCCCCCTGAAACACTTCAGCGTGCAGTCCTTTCAAATTGACCTGGCCCGGGTATCCTGGAAGGATATTGACCTCATCCAGTCAGTAGAGGATGCTTGTTTTTTTTTTAAATGCCTTCCTCACCATCTTAAATAAGCATGCCCCATTCAATAAATGTAGAACCAGGAACAGATATAGCCCTTGGTTCTCTCCAGACCTGACTGACCTTTAACCAACACAAAAACATCCTATGGCGTTCTGCATTAGCATCGAACAGCCACATGATTTGCAACTTTTCAGGAAAGTCAGAAACCAATATACACAGGCAGTTAGAAAAGCCAAGCCTAGCTTTTTCAAGCAGAAATTTGCTTCCTGCAACACAAACTCAAAAAAGTTAATGGACACTGTAAAGTCCATTGAGAATAAGAACACCTCCTCCCAACTGTCCACTGCACTGAGGATAGGAAACTCGCCACCGATAAATCCACTAGAATTGAGAATTTCAATAAGCATTTTTATACGGCTGGCCATGCTTTCCACCTGGCTACCCCTACCCCGGTCAACAGCACTGCGCCCCATTTCTGCGTTTCCCAAATCCAGTCAGCTGATGTTCTGAAAGCGCTGCAAAATCTGGACCCCCACAAATCAGCCGGGCTAGACAATCTGAACCCTTTCTTTCTAAAACTATTTACTGAAATTGTTGCAACCCCTATTACTAGTCTGTTCAACCTCTCTTTAGTGTTGTCTGAGATTCCCAAAGATTGGAAAGAAGCTGCGGTCATCCCTCTCTTCAAAGGGGGGACACTCTAGACCCAAACTGCTGCAGACCTATATCTATCCAACCCTGCCTTTCTAAAGTCTTCGAAAGCCAAGTCAACAAACAGACTACCGACTATTTTGAATCCCACCGCACCTTCTCCACTATGCAATCTGGTTTCAGAGCTGGTCATGGGTGCACCTCAGCCACGCTCAAGGTCCTAAACGATATCTTAACCGCCATCGAAAAGAAACAATACTTTGCAGCCGTTTTCATTGACCTGGCCAAGGCTTTCGACTCTGTCAATCACCACATCCTCTTCGGCAGACTCGATGGCCTTGGTTTCTCAAATGATTTCCTCGCCTGGTTCACCAACTACTTCTCTGATAGAGTTCAGTGTGTCAAATCAGAGGGCCTGTTGTCCGGGCCTCTGGCAGTCTCTATGGGTGTGCCACAGGGTTCAATTCTTGGGCCGACTCTTTTCTCTGTACATCAATGATGTTTCTCTTGCTGCTGGTGAGTCTCTGATCCACCTCTACGCAGACGACACCATTACGTATACTTCTGGCCCTTCTTTGGACACAACCTCCCAGACGGGCTTCAATGCTATACAATTCTCCTTCCGTGGCCTCCAACTGCTCTTAAATACAAGAAAAACTAAATGCATGTTTTTCAACCGATCGCTGCCTGCACCTGCCCGCCCGTCCAGCATCACAACTCTGGACGGTTCTGACTTAGTATATGTGGACAACTACAAATACCTAGGTGTCTGGTTAGACTGTAAACTCTCTTTCCAGACTCACATCAAACATCTCCAATCCAAAGTTAAATCTAGAATTGGCTTCCTATTTTGCAACAAAGCTCCTTCACTCATGCTGCCAAACATACCCTCGTTAAACTGACCATCCTACCGATCCTCAACTTCGTCGATGTCATTTACAAAATAGCCTCCAATACCCTACTCAATAAATTGGATACAGTCTATCACAGAGCCATCCGTTTTGTCACCAGTGCCCCATATACTACCCACCACTGCGACCTGTACACTCTCGTTTGCTGGCCCACGTTTCATACTTTTCGCCATACCCACTGGCTCCAGGTCATCTATACGACCCTGCTAGGTAAAGTCCCCCCTTATCTCAGCCCGCTGGTCACCATAGCAGCACCCACCTGAAGCAGGCACTCCAGCAGGTATATCTCTCTGGTCACCCCCAAAATCAATTCCTCCTTTGCCCGTCTCTCCTTCCAGTTCTCTGCAGCCAATGACTGGAACGAACTACAAAAATCTCTGAAACTGGAAACACTTATCTCCCTTATCTCCCTAGCTTTAAGCACCAGCTGTCAGAGCAGCTCACAGATTACTGCACCTGTACATAGCCCATCTATAATTTAGCCCAAACAACTCCCTCTTCTCCAACTGTATTTATTTATTTTGTTCCTTTGCACCCCATTATTTATATTTCTACTTTGCACATTCTTCCACTGCAAATCTACCATTCCAGTGTTTTACTTCGCCACCATGGCCTTTTTCTTTTGCCTTTTCCTCCCTTATATCACCTCATTTGCTCACATTGTATATATACTTATTTTTCTATTGTATTATTGACTGTATGCTTGTTTTACTCCATGTGTAACTCTGTGTTGTTGTATGTGTCGAACTGCTTTGCTTTATCTTGACCAGCTCGCAATTGTAAATGAGAACTTATTCTCAACTTGCCTACCTGGTTAAATAAAAGGTGAAGTAAATATAATAAAATAAATTAAAATAAGTAATGCATGTATTTACATGATGAGTGGAATCAGCATAAATGCACTATTTCACAATCAGTCTTATCTTTCGCTCTCCACAAAAACATACGTGTTAACATTTTGTACAGGCTAAATGGGAATTTAAAGGCATTTAATGTACCAAAGTATCACATTCTTCTGCAACAAATACATGTTTTGAGCAGATGTACCGAAACTGAAAGACGGAACGGTATCAATTTTGGGCTACACATGTACTTCATTGTCAAAATTCAAGTTGTCACTTTAATTAAAGACATAAAATTAGCCAAGACGCAATTTAACTTAAGTAGAAGTAGGTTTATGTGTTGACTGCTATCCCAACTTGTCTTTCAGAGATTATAAAGTAATCCATCTGAAATGTTATAAATCTGTTCATAACATAGCACAAAAATAAATAAAATTGTCATACATGCATTATTATTACCACTATTGTTGATAATATTATAATGATATAAATAATTGTTCATATTACTATATCACTTGATTATATATGATTCATAAGTTACTATACGCATCACAGAATGGTAAACTGGACTTTTTTCCCCACACCTTATTTCAACCAGTTTACCAGTTGTGTAAACCCTACCAAAAAGGACACTACTCTGTGACACTCATGAGCTATGCAGCTGTTCCTTTTGGTCTATCAATAAATAGATACGGGATACAAACATTGATTTTGATCATTAATATATGTATTCTCCTCTCATGTTCCAGTTAGTTTAAGGTCCTTGATGGTGTAATCCAGTGCAAGAAATTATGTCTAACTTATGTTGATACAAATGGACAACACCAACTTTAAATGAGTTCAAAATGGATTATCACACAAAATGAAATATTTCAACGACACCTGATTGCAACAAGTGCCCATTAAAAATTATTCTTCAACCTCATTCTGGAAGTTCAGACAATGGAATGCTTAGAATCGGCACCCCTATTAAAATGAGGAGCATTTTGTAGAAGTATAGATGGTTGATCAGGCTTCAGAACACCATGACTGAGTTTGCCACTTGTCACCTGTGTGAAAGCCAGAGGGTGTTTTATCAGAATCTGGGAGCTCTCATGGACATATAGGTTATGGTTATTCCTTTCCAGACATATAGTACATACAATACAAAAACAACTTCACAGACTTCGAGGCACTAACATAATTTTTTTAATGTGAGTATGAGGTCCCTATGAATTGATGAAAAGCTTTATGCTTCCTCAAAGTTAACAAACGCAGACTGATGAAGAGGAATAGAAGAAAATGGAAGAAAGCAATGTAGCCTGAAAATCAATGAGGAAACATATTCAGCAACAATGGAAGTACTATCTCATTGTGAGTTACCATAGTGAACAGAAGGGCAAGAAATGCAACATTAAAAACAAAAACGTTTCACAAAGTAAGGTAAAAATCCACTAAGGTTGTTGTGTCATTTCAGCAAGCAAGTACCTAACATCAGATTTGGACCAAACCTTTTTCTAACAAGGAGTAAGACATGAGGAATCGAAAGAAACTATCAAAAGCCACCCACGGACACCACACACCCATCCCACCCTAAATAAAGAGAATACAGTATTAGTTCTCTATGTTTGACGAATAGTATGGAGCTGTGAGTCAGTGTTATTTCTTCATCCTATGTAATGTATTCTCAGTGAATTTGGTAATGTTTTTTTCTTCCTGTTCAGAGAAATTAATCATTTAAGTTAGGTTAATGCCCCATCCTACATCTTGATATGACAATGTTCTGACCACTAGATGGTGCTGTTCCTACTTGTAGTTATTTTTTTCAGAATCCCCCTCAGTGTTAAAGGGATTGTTCACCCAAATGACATATTGTTTCCTTACCCTGTAAGCAGTTTAGGGACAAGTTATGACAGCAACCCATGTTTTGGTTTTGTTAATCTGGCCGGTGTTTGAAATGCTAACTTTTTAGCATTTGTGGCACAAATCCAATGCAAGTCAATGGTACCTATATAAGCATTTCCAAGCTTCATATCTAAATCATCTGTCAGTAACATAACAGCTTTGAATACTTCAGAATGGTTTGGACATGAAGCATGAAAATGCTAATACAGGTACCATAGACTTGCATTGGAGTTGTGTCTGTTTGCATTTGAGTCAGTGGACAACAAAACCAACACATGGGCTGTTTAATTTATTTGTTCAAAGACTGCTAACAGGTAAGGAAACCAAATGTACTTATGTAATTTAGGTGAACTGTCCCTTTAACATGAAGTGGGGGAGGAATTCCTTAAGAAAAGCAATCCTGGATGTTAGGGTCTACATTTATTGAATGTAATGGCCAATTTGGGTGGAATCAATTAGCTTAATTTCTCGAAGATCAAATTATATTTCAACAAAATATTGTTGCAGGAACACTAATCTTATATGTTCCCTAACAGAAACAATTTCAGTACAATCTGAGAAGGTGGGTGTCGAAAGCCTCTTTCTTGTGAATTTTTTAGATGGAACGACCCACTGATGTCTTAGTATGAGAGCAATGATATAGAGCCCATGTTCATGTAAATAAAGCGTAATTCAGAGTCCACAGCAACAGAGCAGCAGTCTGTAGTCCAGCCCAACCAAGCTCCTCCCCCAAATTCTAGACCAACACTGCTCGGCTTCCATATGTAGCTCCAATTCAACTGAATGTGATGACAGACAGATAAATTGCTTGCACTGCGCTGAGAATTTGAAAAGTATGAAAGCCAACGGTACAATCTGTTTTCCAATTTGTTTGAATATACCATTCAATTGAGACAACTGACAACTATCAAAGCGGGAATTGAATCAAGCGAATTAGCATGGCCCTAAAAAAGGCTAATCTGCAGATGAAAACACATTATGCATTGTTTCATTCAAAATACTTATGTCATGATATAGATCAACTCATGCCATATCAGCTATCAAAAACAAAATATAACACAAACACATTTGGACAGGAATGATGTTGGCTACCCATGAGAGCTCAACGAATTCACTCAAAGTGCTTTGCTGTCCTAGGTTTCTGTTGAAGACCAGCTCAGGACGCTAGGCTGCAACATAGCAGTAGTGGATTCCATGGCTTGGTTTTATTATTAACTCCACACTAAAGGTGTCGCACCATCTCGTCCCATTGCTTTCTATACTGTGCTCTTCACTGGGCAGGGCTCTCACATCTGGAGAGGTGAGAAAGGGTAGAAGGGATACTGGGCCTCATCTTCATCCACAAAAAAGCACTGGAAGTAGGGCATCTCATCTGAAAATTATCCAGAGTACAAAAAAAATAGAGACAGTCCACTTCCCATCATTAGCTTATAAATCATTTGTGAAGCATTTATGTTGGCCTTATACTACACAGGGCTTATGAAGGTTATACTTGATGAAAAGTGTAACTGGTATGTGATCCATATACTGCTCTTAAAATATAATATTTGGAGTGCTACTGTGTGAAAATAATATTTACCTTCTGTGGCGAAGGGGTCTGTTATAACAGGCTCTGCTGTTGAAGAAAGAGGTGATGATTTTAATGTCACGATGATCAATGTTTCAATGAGTCTAGACGTTCATGAGAAACACAGACTTGAGCTGATTGTTTTGAGGATGGAAACCTCTGTAAATTACGTTTTGGAAAGAAGAGGTGTGGAATGAAAGAAACGTTGGTCGGGGGTGGCATAACTTGCAGGACTGGTATGCTGCAAGTGTCTTTGTTTTGACATGTTTATTTTCTCTAACTTTGCCCTCACCCTAACCACCCTCTAGCATGCTTAAACCAAACCCTACTCTCACATGGCTATCTTTTACAAATCTCGTCTTGTTGACACAACTATTAGAAGTTTGGACAACCCTTGTGTTTGATTGCGAGCTAGATTGTTGCAAGTCAGAATTATTTTCAGAAACACCACTTCTGTTATGCAGCTCCACCCAAGATGCATATCTGATTGGTTTGATAAGTGGCAACAGGTCACTATCACTTCTGACAACAAATGCTACCCTAACAGATGCTACCCTAACCCATAACCACTTTAACCTCTTGTGCATGCATGCAAATTACGAATCACACAATGTTTAATTTTCTTGTGAGATGAAATTGCTTCAGAATCACGGAGTGCCTTTATATTTCAGTTGCTGAATAGGATAGAATAGAAATATAATTAAATAGAAAAGACTAGAATGGAATGGAATATAAAAGAATAGGGGTATTACCCTTTGCTTTCTCTTCTTTGGCAGGCTTCTTCTCAGCAGACTTTTCTATATTAGAAAGGGATACCAATAAAAACAATTGTTATGCGTTTCTGAAAATCTTCTAACCATTTTTGTGCCATTTACCAGGTTTCCATCCAACCTTTTTATGTTAGTAAAGTACAAAGTACAAAATGTCACAGCAAAATTGTTGGTAAACTATGTCGACAAAACAAAATACGTTAGACAAGGTGGGATCTGTAAAATTAATTATGTGAGAAATAGCAGTGGAAACGTCTTTATGCGCAAATATTGATATAATAACCATCATATTAAGGTTGGTGTCACGACTCCTACCGAAGGTAGCTCCCCTTCCTGTTCGGGTGGCGCTCCGCGGTCGTCGTAACAGGCCTACTTGCTGCCACTGATCCCTTTTCCCCTTTTCCGTTTATTGGTTTCACCTGTGTCTGTTTTAGGCTGATTGGTTTGGCTTTATTTACCAGCAGGCCCGCCTGTTTTTGGGATTATTGCTGGACTGTTTAAGTCCCCCGTGTTTGGGGCATTTGTTTTGGTGAGTCAGCACCAAACTCACCCAGGTCAAATGTTTGTCTTGATTTTGTTTCTTGATTTTTTTCCCCTCTTCCCAGCAAAAGGCGCTAGTCGATTCAGGCGCAGCTGGGAATTTTATGGATTGCGGACTCGCCATCAAACTGGGTGTTCCACTAGTGCCGATAGATTCTCCCTTCCCTGTGCACTCCCTAGATAGCCTGCCATTAGGGGCAGGGTTGGTCAGAGAGGCCACGGTTCCACTCCACCAGAGCGTAACTATGATGTGGGGGACCGGGAGTTGTTAGCGGTGGTAAAAGCCCTGAGGGTGTGGAGACACTGGCTTGAGGGGGCTAAGCACCCTTTTCTCATCTGGACCGACCACCAGAATCTGGAGTATATCCGGGTAGCTAGGAGACTGAATCCACGTCAGGCAAGGTGGGCCATGTTCTTCACCCGATTCAGGTTCACTCTGTCTTATAGACCAGGCACCCTGAACACAAAGGCCGACGCATTGTCCCGTCTCTATGACATGGAGGATCAGTCCATCGAGCCTACTCCCATCCTTTCAGCCTCGAGGATGGTGGTACCAGTGGTATGGGAGGTGGAATCAGACATCAAGCGGGCATTGAGGGCGGAACCTGCGCCTCCTCAGTGTCCGGCTGGGCCTAAGTACGTGTCGCTTGGTGTTCGGGACCAACTGATTCGGTGGGCTCACACCCTACCCTCATCGGGTCATCCTGAGGTGGCGAGGACAGTGGGGGGCCTCCGGGTGAAGTATTGGTGGCCCACCTTTGCTAGGGATGTTAGGTTTTATGTCTCTTCCTGTTCAGTGTGCGCCCAGAGTAAGGCTCATAGGCACCTTCCTAGAGGGAAGTTACAACCCTTCCCCGTTCCACAACGGCCATGGTCTGACTTATCAGTGGATTTCCTGACCGATCTTCCCCCGTCTCAGGGGAACACTATGGTCTTGGTTTTCCACCATAATTTGCAAATAAAGTCATTAAAAATCCTACAATGTGATTTTCAGGATTTTTTTCTCATTTTGTCTGTCATAGTTGAAGTGTACCTATGATGACAATTACAGTCCTCTCTCATCTTTTTAAGTGGGAGAACTTGCACAATTGGTGGCTGACTAAATACTTTTTTGCCCCACTGTATGTTGTGTTAACCTCTCTAGGGTAGGGGGCAGCAATCGGAATTTTGGATTAAAAGCATGCCCAGATGAAACGGCCTGCTACTCTTGTCCAGAAGATAAGATATGCATATAACTGGTAGATTTGGATAGAAAACACTCTAAAGTTTCCAAAACTGTTACAATAGTGTCTGAGTATAACAGAACTGATTTAGCAGGTGAAAACCTGAGGAAAACCTGAGAAAAGTAGTTTTTATTTAATTTGTTTAGTTTTCTATTCAATGCCATTACAGTATCAATTGACTTAGTACTCCGTTTGTCCATCCACAGTTCATATGCCTTCCACTAGATGTCAACAGTCTTTAGAAATAGTTTCAGGCTAGTATTCTTAGAAATGAGGGAGTAAAACCAGTCTGAACGAGTGGACCCCAACGTGACGCAGAGTTTTTTCAGGCGCATGTGCATTTCTTGTTTACCTTTTATATTGACGACGTTATTGTCCGGTTGAAATATTACAGATCATTTAGGCTAAACATTGTTTGACATGTTTCTATGAACTTTACGGATACAATTTAGAATTTTTGTTTGAGCCTGTGGATTACTGAAGAAAATGCGCTAACAAAACGGAGGATTTTGGATATAAAGAGACCTCATCGAACAAAAATGTATTGAGTAAATGAACGTCCTCTGATTGCCACCATATGAAGATCATCAAAGGTAAGGGATTAATTGTATCTCTATTTCTGAGTTGTGTAACCTTCTGCTTGGCTGGTTACTGTTTGTAATAATTTGTCAACTGGGCTATGTTCTGGGCTAGGTATGCTTTCGCCGAAAAGCATTTTATAAATATGTCACTGTGGTTGGTTTAACAAGAAGTTCATCTGTAAACCTATGTAAAATATGTTTTGTTTTCTGAATTTTTATAATGAGAATTTCTGTAATTGAATTTGGCGCTCTGCAACCTCACTGGATGTTGGCCAGATGGGACGCTAGGGTCGCACATACCCTAGAGAGGTTAAGTTCAAAGATTCAAAATGCTGATAGAACTGTTGAAAACCCTGTATAAATCACTTCATTCAAATAGAAAC
Organism: Oncorhynchus keta; assembly: GCF_023373465.1. NCBI lineage: Eukaryota > Metazoa > Chordata > Actinopteri > Salmoniformes > Salmonidae > Oncorhynchus > Oncorhynchus keta. Next base: position 56,267,948 of record NC_068422.1, on the reverse strand, counting down.
GGAACACTTTACATTAAGTTACAGTATAGGGTTTATTAGTATTTTTAAACAGGTAAAACTCAAACCTAAAAAACTCATTCAAATTGTGGAATCATAATTTTGGTGCTTGTCCAATAGCAAGTTTATATGTCTATGGATGACTCCCTTTTGAAACAAATGTGAAATAAAATGCACTATTATTAAAGAGAGAAAAGAGATCCATGCGATGTCTCGTAAAAGCGGAAAATATTCCGAAAACTAAGGTGTGGTGAGCTTTCAGCGCCTGTCGGCTGCAGTAGCATCACCCAGGTGGGTGGGTTTGTTGGAGTTTGCTAAATGGAAAGGTGGGCAGAAACGTCAGAGATGGTGAAATATACAGTACGTCCAGAAGCTCCCGACTTGTCCATGTCTGACTGACACACTCCCCTAGCAGCTACCGCAGTGCTCTCTCCACTCAGTGACCAACGATGCACCGTTCAATTCACTTTTTATTTCCCTAAATCTAGACATATACTTATTTTAATTTAATTTTAGTCTGTATACTGCAATTATGCTTTTAGCTTGAGAATGTGAACAAGATCAAATAAACCTTACTACGTATTTAATAAAAGCAATAATTGATTACAGTATAAACCCGTTATTTTACAGTGAAAGAAATGTGAATGAAGTAGCTACTATACCTTTAGGTATGTCTTAATGATAGAAGCGGCCAGCAACGTAATTGTTCACGATTTTGGAAAAGACTGTCCAACTTATTCATCAGGGTTATGAATATAGGGTAATCAATCTATTTAAAGCTAAACACTGGCATAAACTGAGGATTAAAAAAAGAGCATATAATACAATGTATTCAGGTTTACTTCAGAAACTTCAAAATAAACCAAACAATGATTCATGGCTGTATAGCGAGCTAAATGTATTAAAGCACACACTTCAACTCAAATTGCAATACCCTGAAATTATTCCAAAAAGGCAGTCTAGAATGGATCAAACAAGTTGGCTTTGCAACAACATTCTGGCATTTCTACAGCTGCCAAACAATACATGAATACCTTTCATTACAGGGACTGATTTGGAAGCCTTTTCTTTGGGAGTATCTGCATTGACAGGAGAGAACACAATCTAAAGAAATAGGACCACTCCTTGATCTTCAGACATTTCAGACTGTTCTTAAACAGCATTCAGTAAAGGTAAGGATGATATTTAGACACTGTCAATGTGTGATAATTATAATAATTAACATTGTTGATGTGTCAATACTGGAATTACCTACCTTTTTTCGCAGGTCTGGCATTCTCCTTTGGAGCATCAGGCTCTTATTGAAAAAAAGAGAGGGATACAGTGCCTTCAGAAAGTATTCATACCCCTTAACTTATTCCACATTTTGTTGTGTGTGCTACAGCCTTAATATAAAATTAATTACATGTTTTTTTTCACTCACCAATCTACACATAATACCCCTTAATGACAAAGTGAAAACATTTGAGTATTTGTTGCATAGTTCGAAAAATGCAATACAGATATATAGTATACCATTTACATAAGTATTCACAACCCTGAGTCAATACTTTAAAGAACCACTTTTGGGGAAGAAAATTACAGCTGTGAGTGTTTTGGGGTATGTCTCTAAGAGCTTTGCACTCTAGATTGTACAATATTTGCAAATTATTATTTTAAAAGTTCTGTCAAGTTGATTGTTGATCATTGCTAGACAGCCATTTTCAAGTCTTGATATAGATTTTCAAAACAATTTAAGTAAAAACTGTAACTAGGCCACTCAGGAACATTCAATTTCATCTTGGTATGCAGCCAGCCTGAACCAGGTTTTCATCTAGGATTTTGCCTGTGCTTATAGCTGTATTCCGTTTATTTTTTATAATAAAAAACTTTTAGTCCTTGCCGATGACAAGCATACCTATAACATGATGCAGCCACCACCATGCTTGAAAATATAAAGAGTGGTACTCAGTGATGTGTTATGTGGGATTTTCCCCAAACATAACACTTTGTATTCAGACAAAAAGTAAATATATTTGCCACCCTTCTGGCAGTATTACTTAAGTGCCCTGCTGCAAACAGGATGCATGTTTTTGAATATTTGTATTCTGTACAGGATTACATCTTTCATTAGGGTTAGTATTGTGGAGCATCTTCAACGTTGATGATCCATACTCAGTTTTCTCCTAATACAGACATTAAACTGCCTCACCTAAAGCCCATTCTTGTGGGAAGCTGCTATAAACCACCAAGTGCTAACAGTCAGTATTTGGATAATATGTGTGAAGTGCTTGATAATGTATGTGATATCAACAGAGAAGTTTATTTTCTGGTGATTTAAATATTGACTGACTAACATCAAGCTGCCCACTCAGGAAAAAATGTCAAACTGTAACCAGTGCCTGCAACCTGGATTAGGTTGTCAGTCAACCTACCAGGGTAGTTACAAACAGCATAGGAATTAAATCATCAACATGTACTGATCACATTTTTACTAACACAGATATTTGCTTTAAAGCAGTATCCAAATCCATAGGATCTAATGATCTCAATATACAGTGCCTTGCGAAAGTATTCGGCCCCCTTGAACTTTGCGACCTTTTGCCACATTTCAGGCTTCAAACATAAAGATATAAAACTGTATATTTTTGTGAAGAATCAACAAGTGGGACACAATCATTAAGTGGAACGACAATTATTGGATATTTCAAACTTTTTCAACAAATCAAAAACTGAAAAATTGGGCGTGCAAAATTATTCAACCCCTTTACTTTCAGTGCAGCAAACTCTCTCCAGAAGTTCAGTGAGGATCTCTGAATGATCTAATGTTGACCTAAATGACTAATGATGATAAATACAATCCACCTGTGTGTAATCAAGTCTCCGTATAAATGCACCTGCACTGTGATAGTCTCAGAGGTCCGTTAAAAGCGCAGAGAGCATCATGAAGAACAAGGAACACACCAGGCAGGTCTGAGATACTGTTGTGAAGAAGTCTAAAGCCGGATTTGGATACAAAAATATTTCCCAAGCTTTAAACATCCCAAGGAGCACTGTGCAAGCGATAATATTGAAATGGAAGGAGTATCAAACCACTGCAAATCTACCAAGACCTGGCCGTCCCTCTAAACTTTCAGCTCATACAAGGAGAAGATTGATCAGAGATGCAGCCAAGAGGCCCATGATCACTCTGGATGAACTGCAGAGATCTACAGCTGAGGTGGGTGTCACGCCTTAGTCATAGTGTTTTGTGTTTTCGTTATATATTTGGTCAGGCCAGGGTGTGACATGGGTTTAATGTTGTGTTTCGATTTGGGGCTTTTGTAGGTATTGGGATTGCGGCTGAGTAGGGGTGTAGCATAGGTTGGCTGCCTGAGGCGGTTCTCAATCAGAGTCAGGTGATTCTCGTTGTCTCTGATTGGGAACCGTATTTAGGTAGCCTGGGTTTCACTGTGTATTTCGTGGGTGATTGTTCCTGTCTCTGTGTAGTGTTCACCAGATAGGCTGTAATTAGGTTTTCACGTTCCGTTTGTTGTTTTGCTTTAGTATAAGTTATTTCATGTATCGCTCTTCATTTATTAAAGACATGAGTAACCACCACGCTGCATTTCGGTCCGACTCTCAACAAACTAAGAACGCCGTTACAGTGGGAGACTCGTATATGGCCTTTATGGAAGAGTGGCAAGAAGAAAGCCATTTCTTAAAGATATCCATAAAAAGTGTTGTTTAAAGTTTGCCACAAGCCACCTGGGAGACACACCAAACATGTGGAAGAAGGTGCTCTGGTCAGATGAAACCAAAATTTAACTTTTTGGCAACAATGCTAAATGTAATGTTTGGCGTAAAAGCAACACAGCTCATCACCCTGAACACACCATCCCCACTGTCAAAAATGGTGGTGGCAGCATCATGGTTTGGGCCTGCTTTTCTTCAGCAGGGACAGGGAAGATGGTTAAAATTGATGGGAAGATGGATGGAGCCAAATACAGGACCATTCTGGAAGAAAACCTGATGGAGTCTGCAAAAGACCTGAGACTGGGACGGAGATTTGTCTTCCAACAAGACAATGATCCAAAACATAAAGCAAAATCTACAATGGAATGGTTCAAAAATGAACATATCCAAGTGTTAGAATGGCCAAGTCAAAGTCCAGACCTGAATCCAATCGAGAATCTGTGGAAAGAACTGAAAACTGCTGTTCACAAATGCTCTCCATCCAACCTCACTGAGCTCGAGCTGTTTTGCAAGGAGGAATGGGGAAAAATGTCAGTCTCTCGATGTGCAAAACTGATAGAGACATACCCCAAGCGACTTACAGCTGTAATCGCAGCAAAATATGGCACTACAAAGTATTAACTTAAGGGGGCTGAATAATTTTGCACGCCCAATTTTTCACTTTTTGATTTGTTAAAAAAGTTTGAAATATCCAATAAATGTCGTTCCACTTCATGATTGTGTCCCACTTGTTGATTCTTCACAAAAAAATACAGTTTTATATCTTTATGTTTGAAGCCTGAAATGTGGCAAAAGGTCGCAAAGTTCAAGGGGGCCGAATACTTTCGCAAGGCACTGTAATAGCCTGATTGACGAGGAATTGAAAAAATAGTATAGTTGAGAGTGATGAGGCAAAAGGTATGGCAATTAAATCTGGCAGCCCAACTGATTGGCAAACGTACTGCAAATTAAGACATCATGTGATTAGACTAAAGAAAATATTTTTTTAAACTACACTATGAAACAAAGATAGTAAAAATCTTTGGTGCAACTTAAATTACATTTTTGGAAAGAATATAATTGATTTAGTCAGAAGGTTCATTCATCAAAGCCCACTGATATTGCAAACTATTTTAATGACTTTTTCATTGGCAAGATAATTATTTTTTTTATCTTTATTTAACCAGGCAAGTCAGTTAAGAACATATTCTTATTTTCAATGACAGCCTGGGAACAGTGGGTTAACTGCCTGTTCAGGGGCAGAACGACAGATTTGTACCTTGTCAGCTCGGGGGTTTGAACTCGCAACCTTCCGGTTACTAGTCCAACGCTCTAACCACTAGGCTACGCTGCCGCCGATAAGCAAACTTAGGGATGACATGCCAGCAACAAATGCTGACACTACACTTCCAAGTATATCGGACCAAATGGAGGGAAGCTAAAGTCATTCCGCTACCCAAGAATAATAAAGCCCCCTTTACTGGCTCAAAAAGCTAACCGATCAGCCTGTTACCAACCCTTAGTAAACATCTGGGAAAAAATGTGTTTGACCAGATACAATGCTCTTTTACTGTAAACAAATTGACAACAGAATTTCATCATGCTTATGTAGGGAAGGACACTCAACAAGCACAGCACTTACACAAATGACTGATGATTGGCTGAGAGAAATGTATGATAAAATTGTAGTGGCTGTCTTGTTAAATTTCAGTACAGCTTTTCACATTATTGATCATAGTTTGCTGCTGGAAAAACGTATGTGTTATGGCTTTACACTCCCTGATGTGGATAAAGAGTTACTTGTCTAACTGAACACAAAGGGTGTTCTTTAATGGAAGCCTATCAAATAATAATCCAGTTTGAATCAGGAAATCCCATGGTAGCTGTTTTGGCCCCTTTCTTTTTTCCATTTTTACTAAAAACATGCCACTGACTGAGTAAAGCCAGAGTTTCTATGTATGCGGATGACTCAACACTATACATGTCAGCTACTACAGTGACTGTAATGACTGCCACACTCAACAAAGAACTGCAGTTAGTTTCAGTGGTTGGCAAGGAATAAGTTAGCCTTAAATATTTATCAAACTAAAAGCATTGTATTTGGAACAAAACAATCGCTAAACTCTAAACCTCAACTAAATCTTGTAATAAATAATGTAGAAATTGAGCAAGTTGAGATGAGTAAACTGCTTGGAGTAAAACTAGATTGAAAACTGACATGGTCAAAACTTTTTGATGCAGTAGTAGCTAAGATGGGGAGAAGTCTGTCTATAATAAAGTGATGCTCTGCCTTCTTATCAACATTATCAACAAGGCAGGTCCTACAGGTCATAGTTTTGTCGCACCTTGACTACTGTTCAGTCGTGTGGTCAGGTGCCACAAAAAAGGACAGGAAAATTGCAATTGGCTCAGAACAGGGACGCTTTGGCTGGCCCTTGGATGGACACAGAGCTAATATTAATAATGCAGGTCAATCTCTCCTGGCTGAAAGTGGAGGAGAGATTGACTTCATCACTACTTTTATTTATGAGAGGTATTGACATGTTAAATGCACTGAGCTGTCTGTCTAAACTACTGGCACACAGCTTGGACACCCATGCATATCCCACAAGACATGCCACAAGAGGTCTCTTCACGGTCCCCAAGTCCCATAACAACCAACGAGTCAATTGCAACTACCAATGTAGCGCTATGCTACGCAATACAGCTGGATATCTTAAAACACTACTAACAGGAGTTTACATGCACCTGCATGCTAAACTAAGCTTGATTGCAATAAAAAAAAATCCACAAGGATAAACCATCAGATCAGTTGTTACCGTGTCAAGTGATTATGATACCAGACAGCTGGTCTGGGTTTTCTACTCTTGCCCCCAATAAAGTATCGACCTCAGGAGCATCGGAAACAGTAAGGCTGATGAATGTAAAAACAATTATTATTATAGATTAAGAATATATAACTATTTGGCCTATATTTAATTCAAATGTTTCACCTTAAATGGTAAAATAATATATACCATTCAAAACAACTTTATAGACTACATTTTAATTTGATAAATTGTTACAGATTTCAAATATGGACTGTGCAGACATATTTCACCTCTGATCTTGATGATGACCATATCAGACAATTTTCTTAAGGGATTACATAAATTGGAAACAAATGAAACATTAAGATTAGACTACACCAACATTAGTTGGCACCAACATTAGTTAGCGCTCTGGAGCAGGTTTTCATCAAAGATGTCTCTGTTCATCTTTTCCTTGATCCTGACTAAACTCCCAGTCCCTGCCACTAAAAAAACATCCCAGCAGTATAATGCTGCCACCACCATGCTTCACCGTAGGGATGGTGCCAGGTTTCCTTCAGATGTGACACTTGACATTGAGACCAAAGAGTTCACTCTACCATAAATACCTGATTGGTTAGTGCTGCAGAGATGGTTTTCCTTCTGTAAGTTTATTCCTTCTCCACATAGGAACTCTAGAGCTCTCTCAGAGTGACCATCGGCTTCTTGGTCACCTCCCTGACCAAAGCCCTTCTTCCCCGATTACTCAATTTGGCCGGGCAGCCAGCCTTAACGAGAGTCTTGGTAGTTCCAAACTTCTTCCATTTAAGAATGATGGAGGCCAATGTTCTTGGGGACCTTCAATGCTGCAGAATTGTTTTTGTATCCTTCCCCAGATCCGTGCCTCGACACAATCCTGTCACGGAGCTCTACAAATCATTACTTCGACCTCATGGCTTGGTTCTTGCTCTGACATGCATCGTCAACTATGGGACCTTATATAGAAAGGTGTGTACCTTTCCAAATCATGTCCAATCAATTTAATTTACCACAGGTGGACTCCAATCAAGGTTGGGCAAAACTAAACATGGCGGTGTTCGCCTTAGTAATCTCACTAGGATAAAGACCACCTCCATTCCTGTCATTATTGAAAGAGATCATGATACCTCACATCTCAAAATAGGGCTACTTAATGTTAGATCACTTACTTCAAAGGCAATTTTAGTCAATGAACTAATCACTGATCATAATCTTGATGTGATTGGCCTGACTGAAACATGGCTTAAGCCTGATGAATTTACTGTGTTAAATGAGGCCTCACCTCCTGGCTACACTAGTGACCATATCCACCGTGCATCCCGCAAAGGCGGAGGTGTTGCTAACATTTACGATAGCAAATTTCAATTTACAAAAAAAAAAAGACGTTTTCCTCTTTTGAGCTTCTAGTCATGAAATCTATGCAGCCTACTCAATCACTTTTTATAGCTACTGTGTACAGGCCTCCTGGGCCACATACAGCGTTCCTCACTGAGTTCCCTGAATTCCTATCGGACCTTGTAGTCATAGCAGATAATATTCTAATCTTTGGTGACTTTAATATTCACATGGAAAAGTCCACAGACCCACTCCAAAAGGCTTTTGGAGCCATCATCGACTCAGTGGGTTTGGTCCAACATGTCTCTGGACCCACTCACTGTCACAGTCATACTCTGTACCTATTTTTGTCCCGTGGAATAAATGTTGTGGATCTAATGTTTTTCCTCATAATCCTGGACTATCGGACCACTATTTTATTACGTTTGCAATTGCAACAAATAATCTGCTCAGACCCCAACCAAGGAACATCAAAAGCCGTGCTATAAATTCACAGACAACACAAAGATTCCTTGATGTCCTTCCAGATTCCCCTCTGTCTACCCAAGGACGCCAGAGGACAAAAATCAGTTAAACACCTAACTGGGGAACTAAATTTAACCTTGCGCAATACCCTAGATGCAGTTGCACCCCTAAAAACTAAAAAAATGTCTCATAAGAAACTAGCACCCTGGTACACAGAAAATACCCGAGCTCTGAAGCAAGCTTCCAGAAAATTGGAACGGAAATGGCGCCACACCAAACTGGAAGTCTTCCGACTAGCTTGGAAAGACAGTACCGTGCAGTACCGAAGAGCCCTTACTGCTGCTCGATCATCCTATTTTTCTAACTTAATTGAGGAAAATAAGAACAATCCGAAATTCCTTTTTGATACTGTCGCAAAGCTAACTAAAAAGCAGCATTCCCCAAGAGAGGATGACTTTCACTTTAGCAGTGATAAATTCATGAACTTCTTTGAGGAAAAGATAATGATTATTAGGAAGCAAATTACGGACTCCTCTTTAAATCTGCATATTCCTTCAAAGCTCAGTTGTCCTGAGTTTGCACAACTCTCCCAGGACCTAGGATCAAGAGACGCTCAAGTGTTTTAGTACTATATCTCTTGACACAATGATGAAATTAATCATGGCCTCTAAACCTTCAAGCTGCATACTGGACCCTATTCCAACTAAACTGCTGAAAGAGCTGCTTCCTGTGCTTGGCCCTCCTATGTTGAACATAATAAACGTCTCTCTATCCACCGGATGTGTACCAAACTCACTAAAAGTGGCAGTAATAAAGCCTCTCTTGAAAAAGCCAAACCTTGACCCAGAAAATATAAAAAACTATCGGCCTATATCAAATCTTCCATTCCTCTCAAAATTTGTAGAAAAGGCTGTTGCGCAGCAACTTACTGCCTTCCTGAAGACAAACAATGTATACGAAATGCTTCAGTCTGGTTTTAGACCCCATCATAGCACTGAGACGGCACTTGTGAAGGTGGTAAATGACATTTTAATGGCATCGGACCGAGGCTCTGCATCTGTCCTCATGCTCCTAGACCTTAGTGCTGCTTTTGATACCATCGATCACCACATTCTTTTGGAGGAATTGGAAACCCAAATTGGTCTACACGGACAAGTTCTGGCCTGGTTTAGATCTTATCTGTCGGAAAGATATCAGTTTGTCTCTGTGAATGGTTTGTCCTCTGACAACTCAACTGTAAATGTCAGTGTTCCTCATGGTTCCGTTTTAGGACCACTATTGTTTTCACTATATATTTTACCTCGTGGGGATGTTATTCGAAAACATAATGTTAACTTTCACTGCTATGCGGATGACACACAGCTGTACATTTCAATGAAACATGGTGAAGCCCCAAAATTGCCCTTGCTAGAAGCATGTGTTTCAGACATAAGGAAGTGGATGGCTGCAAACTTTCTACTTTTAAACTCGGACAAAACAGAGATGCTTGTTCTAGGTCCCAAGAAACAAAGAGATCTTCTGTTTAATCTGACAATTAATCTTAATGGTTGTACAGTCGTCTGAAATAAAACTGTGAAGGACCTTGGCGTTACTCTGGACCCTGATCTCTCTTTTGAAGAACATATAAAGACCATTTCAAGGACAGCTTTTTTCCATCTACGTAACATTGCAAAAATCAGAAACTTTCTGTCCAAACATGATGCAGAAAAATGTATCCATGCTTTTGTCACTTCTAGGTTAGACTACTGCAATGCTCTACTTTACGGCTACCCGGATAAAGCACTAAATAAACTTCAGTTAGTGCTAAATACGGCTGCTAGAATCCTGACTAGAACCAAAGAATTTGATCATATTACTCCAGTGCTAGCCTCTCTACACTGGCTTCCTGTCAAACAAGGGCTGATTTCAAGGTTTTACTGCTAACCTACAAAGCATTACATGGGCTTGCTCCTACCCATCTCTCTGATTTGGTCCTGCCGTACATACCTACACGTATGCTATGGTCACAAGACGCAGGCCTCCTAATTGTCCCTAGAATTTCTAAGCAAACAGCTGGAGGCAGGGCTTTCTCCTATAGAGCTCCATTTTTATGGAACGGTCTGCCTACCCATGTCAGAGACGCAAACTCGATCTCAACCTTTAAGTCTTTACTGAAGACTCATCTCTTCAGTGGGTCATATGATTGAGTGTAGTCTGGCCCAGGAGTGGGAAGGTGAACGGAAAGGCTCTAGAGCAACGAACCGCCCTTGCTGTCTCTGCCTGGCCGGTTCCCCTCTTTCCACTGGGATTCTCTGCCTCTAACCCTATTACAGGGGCTGAGTCACTGGCTTACAGGGGCTCTCTCATGCCATCCCTGGAAGGGGTGCGTCACCTGAGTGGGTTGATTCACTGATGTGGTCATCCTGTCTGGGTTGGCGCCCCCCCTTGGGTGGTGCCATGGCGGAGATCTTTGTGGGCTGTACTCAGCCTTGTCTCAGGATGGTAAGTCGGTGGTTGAAGATGTCCCTCTAGTGGTGTGGGGGCTGTGCTTTGGCAAAGTGGGTGGGGTTATATCCTTCCTGTTTGGCCCTGTCTGGGGGTGTCCTCGGATGGGGCCACAGTGTCTCCTGACCCCTCCTGTCTCAGCCTCCAGTATTTATGCTGCAGTAGTTTGTGTCGGGGGGCTAGGCTCAGTTTGTTATATCTGGAGTACTTCTCCTGTCCTATTCGGTGTCCTGTGTGAATCTAAGTGTGTGTTCTCTAATTCTCTCCTTCTCTCTTTCTTTCTATCTCTCAGAGGACCTGAGCCCTAGGACCATGCTCCAGGACTACCTGACATGATGACTCCTTGCTGTCCCCAGTCCACCTTGCCGTGCTGCTGCTCCAGTTTCAACTGACCTGAGCCCTAGGACCATGCCCCAGGACTACCTGACATGATGACTCCTTGCTGTCCCCAGTCCACCTGCCCGTGCTGCTAGTCCATTCGCGCTTGTTGGATGCATCTCCGCCTTTTCACTGGCCGGTGTTGCCCGGGGCTCCGCCATCTGATAGCAGAGTAGAAGGAGCTCAGCAAGAGGAGCAAGACAATAAACAATGGTTGCATGTCACGGGCCATGGAAGCCGAAGACGGCGACTTCTCACAAAGCAGTATACACTCCCAACAAGAGGCCTGGAGAGGATACAAACAGTGACTAGTTTCGCCGTCCTGGAGCCTTATCTTCCTGCACCTTCGCTGCTGGGGGTGCCTGTGTCTACAACTACGAAGTTGATTTCCTTGTCCTTCTCGCCAGCTGTGATTCTGCACTGCTCCATGGTAAGAAATGTGACCGTTCCTTGTGCAAAAACAATGTCTTATCCCGGAGCTTGAGCAAATCACATTACTAAACTGCTCCCGAAAGTACTACGCCAGGACAAGGAAATCGATTCTATTGTAGTCCATGTGAGTTTTAATGACATTATGAAGGGCAGTTCTGAACAGTTGAAACTGGATTTTAAATAGTTGATTGACTATCTGCTAAACACTAACAAAAAAACAAATCTGTCCCTCTGGCATCTCTGAATCGCGGCATTGAAGGCTTTAGCAGGATTCTTTCTCTTCACAATTGGCAACATGATTATTGCAGCTCAATGCGTGTAGCTTTTGTTGACAACTTCAACACCTTTTCGAAATAAAACATGTTTTACAAGGAGGATGTAATCCACCCAAATAATTTGGGCTCCTGGATCCTTTCACAGCATGTTAAGGCTGCATTAAGACAATGACTTATCAATGACTCAAGCCCAGCTCAGCTAATCCCTACTGTTGTGACATGTAGTTGTCATAATGCTTCAGCAATTGTACATTACACCAGGGGCATCAGTAGACACGATATAAGTAAACTAATTGATGTCCCTTTACCTGCCCCGAATGCCTCTACTACGCATACAACAATTATATGCAGTAATCATGTGCCTATGAACCACATTTATACTGTTAGCACTAAGCCGGTGTGCCCTAGGAGGAAGTCCACTGTGAGCAGCTCATCCTGCACTAACATAAAGAACATGAGCACATCTACTGCTGCTAAGCTTCCCAGTAAAGCAATGAAAGCAAGTAAGCATCCCAGAAGAAAAGTGCTCAAAATAGCCCACGTTAATATATGATTTTAAGAAACAAGGTTCATGGAAATCAATAATTTGTTAGCAACAGATTATATTAATATTCTGACTATGTCTGAAACTCACTTAGATAATACCTTTGACGATACAGTGGGAGCAATACAAGGTTAAAAGGTATACAGAAAATACAGAAATGGTGAAGGTGTTGCTGTTTATATTCAGAATCACATTCCTGTAAAGGTTAGAGAGGATCTCATGTCAAATACTGCTGAAGTAATATGGCTCACCTTATTAACCTTAAGGCCATTCTGGTGGGAAGCTGCTACAGACCACCACGTGCTAACGGTCAGTATCTGGATAACATGTGTGAAATGCTTGATAGTGTTTGTGATATCATTACATTACATTTACATTTAAGTCATTTAGCAGACGCTCTTATCCAGAGCGACTTACAAATTGGTGCATTCACCTTATGACATCCAGTGGAACAGCCACTTTACAATAGTGCATCTAAATCTTTTAAGGGGGTGAGAAGGATTACTTTATCCTATCCTAGGTATTCCTTAAAGAGGTGGGGTTTCAGGTGTCTCCGGAAGGTGGTGATTGACTCCGCTGTTCTGGCGTCGTGAGGAAGTTTGTTCCACCATTGGGGGGCCAGAGCAGCGAACAGTTTTGACTGGGCTGAGCGGGAACTGTACTTCCTCAGTGGTAGGGAGGCGAGCAGGCCAGAGGTGGATGAACGCAGTGCCCTTGTTTGGGTGTAGGGCCTGATCAGAGCCTGGAGTTACTGAGGTGCCGTTCCCCTCACAGCTCCGTAGGCAAGCACCATGGTCTTGTAGCGGATGCGAGCTTCAACTGGAAGCCAGTGGAGAGAGCGGAGGAGCGGGGTGACGTGAGAGAACTTGGGAAGGTTGAACACCAGACGGGCTGCGGCGTTCTGGATGAGTTGTAGGGGTTTAATGGCACAGGCAGGGAGCCCAGCCAACAGCGAGTTGCAGTAATCCAGACGGGAGATGACAAGTGCCTGGATTAGGACCTGCGCCACTTCCTGTGTGAGGCAGGGTCGTACTCTGCGGATGTTGTAGAGCATGAACCTACAGGAACGGGCCACCGCCTTGATGTTAGTTGAGAACGACAGGGTGTTGTCCAGGATCACGCCAAGGTTCTTAGCGCTCTGGGAGGAGGACACAATGGAGTTGTCAACTGTGATGGCGAGATCATGGAACGGGCAGTCCTTCCCGGGAGGAAGAGCAGCTCCGTCTTGCCGAGGTTCAGCTTGAGGTGGTGATCCGTCATCCACACTGATATGTCTGCCAGACATGCAGAGATGCGATTCGCCACCTGGTCATCAGAAGGGGGAAAGGAGAAGATTAATTGTGTGTCGTCTGCATAGCAATGATAGGAGAGACCATGTGAGGTTATGACAGAGCCAAGTGACTTGGTGTATAGCGAGAATAGGAGAGGGCCTAGAACAGAGCCCTGGGGGACACCAGTGGTGAGAGCGCGTGGTGAGGAGACAGATTCTCGCCACTCCACCTGGTAGGAGCGACCTGTCAGGTAGGACGCAATCCAAGCGTGGGCCGCGCCGGAGATGCCCAACTCGGAGAGGGTGGAGAGGAGGATCTGATGGTTCACAGTATCGAAGGCAGCCGATAGGTCTAGAAGGATGAGAGCAGAGGAGAGAGAGTTAGCTTTAGCAGTGCGGAGCGCCTCCGTGATACAGAGAAGAGCAGTCTCAGTTGAATGACTAGTCTTGAAACCTGACTGATTTGGATCAAGAAGGTCATTCTGAGAGAGATAGCGGGAGAGCTGGCCAAGGACGGCACGTTCAAGAGTTTTGGAGAGAAAAGAAAGAAGGGATACTGGTCTGTAGTTGTTGACATCGGAGGGATTGAGTGTAGGTTTTTTCAGAAGGGGTGCAACTCTCGCTCTCTTGAAGATGGAAGGGACGTAGCCAGCGGTCAGGGATGAGTTGATGAGCGAGGTGAGGTAAGGGAGAAGGTCTCCAGAAATGGTCTGGAGAAGAGAGGAGGGGATAGGGTCGAGCGGGCAGGTTGTTGGGCGGCCGGCCGTCACAAGACGCGAGATTTCATCTGGAGAGAGAGGGGAGAACGAGGTCAGAGCACAGGGTAGGGCAGTGTGAGCAGAACCAGCGGTATCGTTTGACTTAGCAAACGAGGATCGGATGTCGTCGACCTTCTTTTCAAAATGGTTGACGAAGTCATCTGCAGAGAGGGAGGAGGGGGGGGGGTGGAGGAGGATTCAGGAGGGAGGAGAAGGTGGCAAAGAGCTTCCTAGGGTTAGAGGCAGATGCTTGGAATTTAGAGTGGTAGAAAGTGGCTTTAGCAGCAGAGACAGAGGAGGAAAATGTAGAGAGGAGGGAGTGAAAGGATGCCAGGTCCGCAGGGATGCGAGTTTTCCTCCATTTCAGCTCGGCTGCCCGGAGCCCTGTTCTGTGAGCTCGCAATGAGTCGTCGAGCCACGGAGCGGGAGGGGAGGACCGAGCCGGCCTGGAGGATAGGGGACATAGAGAGTCAAAGGATGCAGAAAGGGAGGAGAGGAGGGTTGAGGAGGCAGAATCAGGAGATAGGTTGGAGAAGGTTTGAGCAGAGGGAAGAGATGATAGGATGGAAGAGGAGAGAGTAGCGGGGGAGAGAGAGCGAAGGTTGGGACGGCGCGATACCATCCGAGTAGGGGCAGTGTGGGAAGTGTTGGATGAGAGCGAGAGGGAAAAGGATACAAGGTAGTGGTCGGAGACTTGGAGGGGAGTTGCAATGAGGTTAGTGGAAGAACAGCATCTAGTAAAGATGAGGTCGAGCGTATTGCCTGCCTTGTGAGTAGGGGGAAGGTGAGAGGGTGAGGTCAAAAGAGGAGAGGAGTGGAAAGAAGGAGGCAGAGAGGAATGAGTCAAAGGTAGACGTGGGGAGGTTAAAGTCGCCCAGAACTGTGAGAGGTGAGCCGTCCTCAGGAAAGGAGCTTATCAAGGCATCAAGCTCATTGATGAACTCTCCGAGGGGACCTGGAGGGCGATAAATGATAAGGATGTTAAGCTTGAAAGGGCTGGTAACTGTGACAGCATGAAATTCAAAGGAGGCGATAGACAGATGGGTAAGGGGAGAAAGAGAGAATGACCACTTGGGAGAGATGAGGATCCCGGTGCCACCACCCCGCTGACCAGAAGCTCTCGGGGTGTGCGAGACGTGGGCGGATGAAGAGAGAGCAGTAGGAGTAGCAGTGTTATCTGTGGTGATCCATGTTTCCGTCAGTGCCAAGAAGTCGAGGGACTGGAGGGAGGCATAGGCTGAGATGAACTCTGCCTTGTTGGCCGCAGATCGGCAGTTCCAGAGGCTACCGGAGACCTGGAACTCCACGTGGGTCGTGCGCGCTGGGACCATCAGATTAGGTTGGCCGAGGCCACGCGGTGTGGAGCGTTTGTATGGTCTGTGCAGAGTGGAGAGAACAGGGATAGACAGACACATAGTTGACAGGCTACAGAAGAGGCTACGCTAATGCAAGGAGATTGGAATGACAAGTGGACTACACGTCTCGAATGTTCAGAAAGTTAAGCTTACGTAGCAAGAATCTTATTGACTAAAATGATTAAAATGATACAGTACTGCTGAAGTAGGCTAGCTGGCAGTGGCTGCGTTGTTGACTTTGTAGGCTAGCTGGCAGTGGCTGCGTTGTTGACACTACACTAATCAAGTCGTTCCGTTGAGTGTAATAGTTTCTACAGTGCTGCTATTCGGGGGCTAGCTGGCTAGCTAGCAGTGTTGATTACGTTACGTTGCGTTAAAAGAAGGACAATAGCTGGCTAGCTAACCTAGAAAATTGCTCTAGACTACACAATTATCTTTGATACACAGACGGATATGTAGCTAGCTATGTAGCTAGCTACGATCAAACAAATCAAACCGTTGTGCTGTAATGAAATGAAATGAAAATGTGATACTACCTGTGGAACGAAGCGGAATGCGACCGGGTTGTTGAGTGCGGAAGTTCTATTCAGTAGACGTTGGCTAGCTGTTGGCTAGCTAGCAGTGTCTCCTACGTTAAGGACGACAAATAGCTGGCTAGCTAACCTCAGTAAATTAAGATAATCACTCTAAGACTACACGCTCTAAACTACACAATTATCTTGGATACGAAGACAGCAAAGACAACTATGTAGCTAGCTAACACTACACTAATCAAGTCGTTCAGTTGAGTGTAATAGTTTCTACAGTGCTGCTATTCGGTAGACGGTGGACGTTTGCTAGCTGGCTAGCTGCTGGGCAGATAGCAGTGTAGACTACGTTAGGACGACGAAATACGAAGTTGCAATAGAAGTGCTGACTGTTTCACTTTGTTGTCCTCTTTCTTTTCCTTTTTCTTCTGTCCTTCTTTTGTCCTTATTGTCCTTATATCAGAGAGTTATATTTTCTGGGTGATTTAAATATTGACTACCCACTCAAGAAAAAGCTTCAAACTGTACCCAGTGCCTGCAACCTGGTTCAGGTTATCAGTCAACCTACCAGGGTAGTTAGAAACCACACAGGAATGAAATCATCATTAATTATTGATCACATCTTTACGAAAGCAGTATCAAGATCTGTCGGAAGTAGTGATCACAATATACTAGCCATATCGAGGAAAACCAAAGTTCCAAAGTCTGGGCCTAATATAGTGTATAAGAGGTCGTACAATATGTTTTGTAGTGATTCCTATGAATTTTTCATTGGCAAGATTATCAAAAGTATGTTTAACATGCCAGCAACAATGACAATACACATCCAAGTATATCTGACCAAATTATAAGAGACAATCATTATACTTATAAATTCCGTAAAGTTAGTGTGGAAGAGGTGAAAAAAAATATTGTTGACTATTAACGATGACAAGCCACCGCGGTCTGACAACTTGGATGGAAGATAATAGCGGACGATATTGCCATTCCTAATTTGCCACAACTTCAATTGAAGCCTTCTAGAAAGTGCGTGCCCTCAGGCTTGGAGGGAAGCTAAATTAATTCCGCTATCTAAGAATAGTAAAGCTGGCTCAAATAGCCGACCAATCAGCCTGTTACCAACCCTTAGTAAACTTTTGGAAAAAATTGTGTTTGACCAGATACAATGCTATTTTACAGTAAACAAATTCACAAGACACGTACAGCATGCTTATAGAGAAGGACATTCAAGAAGCACAGTACTTACACAAATTGGCTAAGTGAAATGTGTGATAAAAAGATTGTGGTTTCTGTTTTGTTAGACTTCAGTGAAGCCTTTGACATTATCGATCATAGTCTGCTGCTGGCAAAAGTAATGTGTTATGATTACACACACTGCTATATTGTAGATAAAGAGTTACCTGTCTAACAGAACACAGAGGGTGTTCTTTAAATGGAAGCCTCTCCAACATAATCCACGTAGAATCAGGAATTCCCCGAGACAGCTGTCTAGGCCCTTTACTTTTTCCAATCTTTACTAATGAATTGCCACTGACTTTGAGAAAAGCCAGAGTTCCTATGTATGCTGATGACTCAACACTATACAGCTACTACAGCGACTGAAATG
The DNA here is from genome assembly GCF_023373465.1 of Oncorhynchus keta. Classification (NCBI taxonomy): domain Eukaryota; kingdom Metazoa; phylum Chordata; class Actinopteri; order Salmoniformes; family Salmonidae; genus Oncorhynchus; species Oncorhynchus keta. Next base: position 56,250,001 of record NC_068422.1, on the reverse strand, counting down.
ATTGCAACACTCAATAACGAGCTGCAGTTATTAGTTTCAGAGTGGGTGGCAAGGAATAAGTTCAATAAATATTTCTAAATCTAAATGCATTGTATTTGGGACAAATCATTCACTAAACCCTACATCTCAACTAAATCTTGTAATAAATAATGTTTAAATTGGGAAAGTTGAGGTGACTAAACTGCTTGAAGTTTGCCTGGATTGTAAACTGTCATGGTCAAACATATTGACACAACAGTAGCTAAGATGGGGAGAAGTCTGTCTATGATAAGGTGCTGCTCTACCTTCTTGTCAGCACTTTCAACAAGGCAGGTCCTACAGGCCCTAGTTTTGTCGCACCTGGACTACTGTTCATTCGTGTGGTCAGGTGCCACAAAAAAGGACAATTGCAATTGGTTCAGAACAGGCCACGGCTGGCCCTTGGATGTACACAGAGATCTAATATTAATAATATGCATGTTAATCTCTCCTGGCTCAAATTGGAGGACAGATTGACTTCGTCACTGCTTGTGTTTATGAAAGGTATTGACATGTTGAATGCACCAAGCTGTCTGTTTGAACTACTGGCGCACAGCTCGGACACCCATGCATACCCCACAAGAGGTCTCTTCACAGTCCCCAAGTCCAGAACAGACTATGGGAAGGCACACAGTACTAAATAGAGCCATGACGACATGGAACTCTACTCCACATCAAGTAACTCATGCAAGCAGTAAAATGTGTTTAAAAAACAGATTAATATGGAACCTTATGGCAGCAGCTAATGGTGATCCATAATAAATACGAATACAAAATACCACGAAAGACTCACAGCTGTAATTTCTGCCAAAGGTGATTCTTCAAGATATGTTAGTGTGTTATGTTTCAAATAGTTTTTACAAATGTTAGAATTTTTCTTCCATTTTGATATTACAGTGTATTTTGAGTAGATTGTTGACAAAGAAATTACAATTAGATCCATTTTTAACTCACTTTGTAAAACAAAAAACTGTTTAAAAAGTTAAGGGGTGTGGATACTTTCTGAAGGCACTGTACATATAGAAAACAAGCTATATCCAGGGGTCATCTGATCCGGAGGACATGAAAACAGAGAATTAACAGAGATCCAACAGTGATTAAAATGAACAAAAACGACACCTGTACCTTTCGTTACAGTTGCTGGCTTAGCCTTCTTTTTTGTAGCTTCAGGTTCTAAGTCAAATACAGAACCGTTTTGAATGAGACCCTATCTAAATAACAGTCGAAGGGTATTGAGTTGACAGAAGACATGAATGGGTGAGCATGGAAACTAAATCCATACACTGTACCTTTCTTAAGAGGGTCTGGTTTGTCCATCTCTTTCACACCCTCAGGTTCTGAAACAAGTAGGAACAAGAAATGACATAGCATTATTACAGCACGGCTCTTAACTGAAGGTACGATAAAAACATCAGCTTTAGGACAAGATGATTTTGCTTTTCCTAAAGCTGATTATTTCACAATTTTTTGTTGAAATGACAAAACATTACAATGTCATGCAAACATTACGTTTGAGTCAAATATTGTGTAGTGTTGATTGACAATGTAGGCTGTGAGGGGAGGATGTGCCTTTAAAAATGATGGTGAATGTGCCTTTAAACTGCAGACTCCCACTCCGAGGGTCACGTATTCAATCCCAGTGCTAGCCACTAGTGGTGCGCTGGTCAGCTGTTTGTTCATCTGCACTCACCCGCAATTGCTAATAACCCATCTGCATCCACCTGACTATAGTTGATAAAGTGAAAACCTGTGGCCCGCTGTAGGTTATAGTCAGAGACTGTATTTAAATAGGTTTCTAGGCTACATGCTGCTTCTCTTCTGTCATTAGCCTTTATGTTGTCCTTGAAGACTAAATACAGCTCACCAGAATGTCATAAATTGTCAGAATGAATGATTCAATCTAGTTGACATTGGTAAAGTTCTCTCTTTAATATCTGCTCCTTTTGAGGAGCAAAGCCATTTGGGGACCAGGGATCAAATGCATAACAAATGCATAACAATGTAAATAGTCTGGGTGGCCATTTGATTGTTCAGCAGTCTCATGGCTTGGGGGAAGAAGCTGTTAAGGTGCTTTTTAGACCTAGACGTGGCGCTCTGGTACTGCTTGCCATGCAGCAGCAGAAAGAACAGTCCATGACTTGGGAGACTGGAGTCTTTGACAATTTTTTGGGCCTTCCTCTGGTCCTGGATGGCAGGAAGCTTGGCACCAGTGATGTATTGGGCAGTACACACTACCCTCTGTAGCGCTTTACGGTCGGATGCCGAGCAGTTGCCATACCAGGCGGTGATGCAACTGGTCATTGTCCGTTTTGCCTCAGTGAATTGACATGAACGTTTTCTGGTGGTTTCCAAAAGCATTTGGCTACATACAGTTAGGTAATAGGCTTTTCCACTAATGCAAAAATAATGAAAGAAAACCCTAATGTAGCCTATAGATATAAATTGCACAGGACAGATACATTTAGGCCTATGGCTTTAAGGTATTATCTTGTCTTCATTCAACCCATCCATCATCCATTTGATGATAATTTATTTGTTATTTATTTAATCTTTATTAAATAAGCACCTATACAGCATCTCTACAATTGTAAACATAGTCTAAGGAGCATGAACAAGTATTAAGAAATGAGTTACAAACAAACAGAATCATATCAGAATGATTGGTCAGTGTACAGGAAATTATGGATGTCCCCTCACACTGTACAATTAGAAAACCAATCTGTCCATTATTACCACAGTCAAATCAGAGGTGAAATCAGGGGTGCCCCGCATTTTGAACTGAGGCCGTCTTCACTGAGGTTCGGGGAGCCACACTGCATATCATGCCTTGCCATCAAATACCCCTGAATTCATAATGTGGGATGTTTGACACACTTGGAATAGATGCTTCAAGTATTAGTTGATAAATATAAACCTTTTATGAGTTATATGAGTTATACTTAGAATAATAGAGTATTGAAAATAAACTAGAGAGATTAAAACGTGTCAGTGCCTTTCTTTAGAAGGGCTGGTTTGGTATATTCTTTAAGAGCAGGTTCTGAATCAAATTACACAAATATACATATTTCACCACAACTGAATCAAAATAAATGAAATGACACGTAATTCTATCTTCTGCTAAATGAACGTTTACCTGAAAAACAATACCTTGAATTGAATCAGTACCTTTCTTTTGAGATACTGGTTTGGCCTTCTGGTTGGGAGCCTCACGTTCTAAACAAAGACACCAATTTAAGATCAATGATAATAGTCATAATGGAGGTTAGGGCATACATAAAGTACAACTAACAATTTCTATTAAAAAAGTTTCCCAAAGTCAGACATCCGGGAATTGGTCATCTAATGTACTGTATGCTGTAGACATGAATTACATGCTACCGTTACATAATAAACAACAATGAAATACCAAGGATGCTAGGATTGTTATCAAATAAACTCATTAAGTAAGAGAAGTGGGAGTAAATTCTAATACCTTTCTTTGCAGGGGCTGGCATGGCCTTTTCTTTCAGAGCAGGTTCTGGAAAAAAAATGAAAAACCAACATTTTTACTGCATACCATTAAGTTATATTATGTGTGAGGAACTGAATGGGACAGATATTGTAATAAGAGCCATCCATATTGTGCTATAGCTGCCTCTTTGGCTTTCCCTTTATAAGCTTCAGACTCTAAATCAAACAAGAATAAAAACAATGAGAAGCCATGATAAGTGGAGCAGTACTCTACTAACAAACACAGCTAACAAACAAAAGATGAGCATAAGTATCTAGGTATTCTACAAAAGCCACAAACATTTGTAAATATGGAACATCAATACCTTTCTGTACATGGACTGTTTTGATCTTGTATTTGGAAGTGTATGATTTAGCAGGAGAGGTCTGACTAATATCTCTTTGTGCATTTCAATTTTAACATTTTCATTATGCATTACATTTCTTAAGCAACAATTTGTGCATGCCTTAGCCAGATATACACTACCGGTCAAAAGTTATTCAAGGGTTTTTCTTAATTTTTACTATTTTATACATTGTAGAATAATAGTGAAGACATCAAAAATGATGAAATAACACATATGGAATCATGAAGTAAGCAAAAAAGTGTGAAACAAATCACAATATATTTTATTTTTGAGATTCTTCAGAGTAGCCAACCTTTGCCTTTATGACAGCCTTCACCAAACAGTTCAAACTGGCTCTAACCAGGATAGTAGGAGAAGTGGGAGGCCCCGGTGCACAACTGGGCAAGAGGACAAGTACATTATAGTGTCTAGTTGAGAAACCAACGCCTGACAAGTCCTCAACTGGCAGCTTCATTAAATAATACCCACAAAACACTAGACTAACGTCAGCAGTGAAGAGGCGACTCCGGGATGCTGGCCTTCTAGGCAGAGTTCCTCTTTCCAGTGTCTGTGTTCTTTTGCCCATCTTTTATTGTTATTGACCAGTCTGAGATATGGCTTTTTCTTTGCAACTCTGCCTAGAAGGCCGGCATCCCGTAGTCGCCTCTTCCCTGTTGATGTTGAGACTGGTGTTTTGTGGGTACTATTTAATGAAGCTGCCATTTGAGGACTTGTGAGGTGTCTGTTTCAAACAGTCCTGATTGGTGCTTCGTTACTTGTCTTGGCCAGACGATGTGCATCCGCCACTGTTATCTTTGGCAGCTCTTGCAAGCACCTTGTGTAAAACAGTGCCATGGTTTGTAAGGGAGGGTGTGTTGGCTAATTGCTAGCCAGCTTACTAGTTAGTGTGTTAATAGCTAGCTAGCTAACAGATAAAATATTGAATTACAAAAATCACTAACAGAATGGATAAACACAATTTTCAACAAGAATGATAAAAAATGCGATAGAAATATGATTATATTAATATACTGATGTAATGATTAAACGAGTGACTTCGAGGCTAGTATGGCTACAATCAGGCAACAGGACACGATCCGGACAGGAAGCTATGTATCGGGTAGGAAGTTGAGCGGAAGTGGGCCTTGCTACGTTGTGTAAAAGGTCTATTGGCATGCTTACTGCATGAATGTCAACCAGAACTGTTGCCATAAAATTTTGAGAATTTGGCAGAACATCCAACTCTTCTCACAACCGCTGACCACGTGTAAACCCTGCCAGCCCATCCACGTCCGGCTTGAACCCTTGCCCAGTAATGTGAAATCCATAGATTAGGGCCTTGATTTGCTTTTAACTCAGTAAAACCTTTGATATTGTTGTATTTATATTTTTGTTTAGTATATTTGCCATATATTTTCAACTGTGTTGTTGTGTTTCACAAAAGTTCTGAATCTATATACAGTACCAGCCAAAAGTTTGGATGCACCTACTCATTCAAGGGTTTTCTTTATTTTAATTATTTTCTACATTGTAGAATAATATAGAAGACATAAAAACTATGAAATAACACATGTGGAATCATGTAGTAACCAAAAAGGTGAACCACTTAAGCCTACCCCTTACTTTTTCGAACATTCTGTTGAAAATTGCGCAACATTTCAGCATCCTGCTACTCATGCCAGGAATATAGTATATGCATATGATTAGTATGTGTGGATAGAATACACTCTGACGTTTCTAAAACTGGTTAAATCACGTCTGTGACTATAACAGAACCTGTGTTTCATCAAAAAGCGCAAGGAAAACTGATCACCGAAAACTGGAAAAAATATCAATGCGCCACTTGCATGTATTGTCTATGGGACAGTAAATTAGATGGGGCTGAGATTGCAAGTCCTACAGCTTCCACACGATGTCGAAAGTCTTGTCAATTGCCTGGGTGTTGTTTCTTGGTCAAACGAGTAAGAGAGACCCCATTCCTTCCGGTCTCCAACAGGATGTTTTGGAAGAGAGATTTTCGACCATGATTTGAAGACGTGGAGCTATTGAATACACATCGCCCCGTGATCAATTTGATAGATTATTAACATTTACTGATACCTAAAGTTTGATTAAAAAAGTATTTCGAAGTGTTTTGTGAAAGTTTATCGTCGACTTTTTTAATTTTAAAAAATGACGTTGCGTTTTAAAACGCAGTTTTTTTCTGGATCACACACTTTTCATAGATCGATATTTGGGGTATATATGGACCGATTTAATAAAAAAAAAGACCCAATAGTGATGTTTATGGGACATATAGGAGTGCCAACAAAGAAGCTCGTCAAAGGTAATGAATGTTTTATATTTTATTTCTGCGTTTTGTGTAGCGCCGGCTATGCTAATTATTTTGTTTACGTCCCCTTCAGGTATTTCGGGGTGTTGCATGCTATCAGATAATAGCTTCTCATGCTTTCGCCGAAAAGCATTTTAAAAATCTGACTTGTTGGCTAGATTCACAAAGAGTGTAGCTTTAATTCAGTACCCTGCAAGTGTGTTTTAATGAATATTTGAGTTTTAATGAGTGCTATTAGCATTTAGCGTAGCGCATTTGCATTTCCAGATGGCTAAATATATTTCAGATTTGAGATTCTTCAAAGTAGCCACCTTTTGCCTTGATGACAGCTTTGCACACTATTGGCATTCTCTCAACCAGCTTCATGCGGTAGTCACCTGGAATGCATTTCAATTAACAGGTGTGACTTGTTAAAAGTTCATTTGTGGAATTTATTTCCTTCTTAATGCGTTTGAGCAATCAGTTGTGTTGTGACAAGGTAGGGGTGTTATACAGAAGATGGTATTTTACCAAATAGGGCTAAGTCCATATTATGGCAAGAACAGCTCAAACAAGCAAAGAGAAACGACAGTCCATCGTTACTTTAAGACATGAAGGTCAGTCAATTCGGAAAATGTCAAGAACTTTTAAAGTTTCTTCAAGTGCAGTCACAAAAATCATCAAAGGCACACTTAACAAGCATGGCTAACACAGCATTCTACAGCGATATGCCATCCTATCTGGTTTGCGCATAGTGGGACAATCATTTTTTTATCAATTTTTTTATCAATATTGCACACAATGATTCCATGCATTTTTAATTAATTTGTAAAAATGTCTAAAAATATAATTCCACTTTGGCATTATGGGGTTGGCATTAACCCATTTTTTAAATTCAGTGTAACACAACAAAATGTGTAAGAAATCATGAGGTGTGAATACTTTATGAAGACACTGTAAGTACCATGTAAATATGTAGCTATTAGGGACACTTGCTGGAAAGTGGGATCTTAATATCTACTTACTAATGTAAGAATTTTGTATGGTTAGGAAAGAATTGTGGATATGAAAATTGCAAGAATCTCTCTGGCTCTGATTTTTAAAAAGAAAATCAGAAAATAAAATATTCGGTGTACAAATATTGTTGGTTTTGCCTTATCATTGTGCATTGCAAGGTCTAAACAAAACAGAAACATTAAAGATGTGTTTAAAATTGTAAAATAATGAATACAGTGGGCATAAACATGGATACTATATTTAAGTGATGCCACTTACCTTTCTTTACAAGTACAACTTTAACTCTCTCCTTTGTAAGAGAAGCATTTATGTGACTGTGATTTCTGCGAATGACTTCAGGTTCTGTCAAAAAAAGACCATACAATCCACATCAGAATCTTTCAAGTCTTAGGATGAAAATCAACGTAGAGAAAATGTGTCAATTTCTATTAAACCTGTTATCTTAAAGTTGATTTATGTATTCATTCAAATACAATCTAACAATGGCTTCACTTCCCAAAGTATGAAAACATTCAATGTAAAAAAGAACAATGAAAAAAATGGGGGACGTTACTACCTTTGATTCCAATGTTTGGTCGTGCTTTCCCCAGTGGTGCAACAAGTTCTAAACAAATAAAACAATTTAGTATACTTTATTAATAGCAGTAAATGAACAACTCCAATATCTTAGCTTTGCTTTACCTTTCTTTACTGGTGTTGACTTGAAATTCTCTTCTATAGGAACTTCAGGTATTAAAAAACAAAAACGAATCAAGAAGGAATCACATTTTTATGACAAAAAAGACAACTATAAGGCAGAATTGGGTTAAAATCCAATCATTTAAGTTCAATTAAATTCAAATTTCAAAAATCTTCGTTATGGAATTAAATTAAATTTGTAAAGTTAATTGAATAAAAACAGTTTGGACTGTTTGAATTGGAATGTATTATATTTAAAATTGTATTAGGATCCCAGTTATATATATCATGTACCAGTCAAAAGTTTGGACACACCTACTCATTCAAAGGTTTTTCTTTATTTTTACTATTTTCTCCATTGCAGAATATTAGTGAAGAAATCAAATGATTATTATGAAATAACAAACATGGAATCATGCAGTAACCAAGAAAGTGTTAAACAAATCAAAATATATTTGAGATTTGAGATTCTTCAAAGTAGCCACCTTTTACCTTGATGATAGCTTTGCACACTCTTGGCATTCTCTCAACCAGCTTCATGAGGTAGTCACCTGGAATGCATTTCAATTAACAGTTGTGCCTTGTTAAAAGTTCATTTGTGAAATGTCTTTCATTCTTAATGCGTTTGAGCCAATCCGTTGTGCTGTGACAAGGTAGGGCTATCTTCTGTATACCACCCTTATCTGGTAAAAAAAAAACAAGTCCATATTAAGAACAAAACAAAAAAATATTTAACCTTTATTTAACTAGGCAAGTCAATGAAGAACTAATTCATATTTAAAAATAACGGCCTACCCTAACCCGGACAAATTGTGCACCGCCCTATGGGACTCCAAATCACAGCTGGTTGTGATACAGCTTGTAGATAATGTCTGTAGAGACACCTCTAGCACTGAAATGCAGTGCCTTAGATCACTGCGCCACTCGTGAGCCCAAATAAACAGTCCATAATTTCTTAAAGACATGAAGGTCAGTCAATCCGGAAAATTTCAAGAACTTTTAAAGTTTCTTCAAGAGCAGTAGCAAAAACCATCCATCGCTATGATGAAACTGGCTCTCATGAGGACCGCCACAAGAAAGGAATACCCAGAGTTACCTCTGCTGCAGAGGATAAGTTTGTTAGAGTTAACTGCACATCAGAAATTACAGCCCAAATAATTACGTCACAGAGTTCAAGTAACAGGCTTGAACATCAACATCAACTGTTCATAGGAAAACTGCGTGAATCAAGCGTTCATGGTCGAATTGCTCGAAATAAACCACTACTAAAGGACGCCGATAATAATAAGAGACTTGCTTGGGCCAAGAAACATGAGCAAAGGACATTAGACCGGTGAATATCTGTCCTTTGGTCTGATGAGTCCAAATCTAAGATTTTTACTTCTAAGAAACGGCGGATATTACTAGCCTGTTCAACCTCTCTAATGTATCATTTGAGATCCCCAAAGATTGGAAAGCTGCCGCGGTCATCCCCCTCTTCAAAGGGGGAGACACTCTAGACCAAAACTGTTATAGATCTACTGTATATCCATCCTGCCCTGCTTTTCTAAAATCTTCGAAAGCCAAGTTAACAAACAGAACCCGACCATTTCGAATCCCACCATAACTTCTCCACTATGCAATCTGGTTTCCGAGCTAGTCATGGGTGCACCTCAGCCACGCTCAAGGTCCTAAACGATATCATAACCGCCATTGATAAAAGACAATACAGTGCAGCAGTCTTCATCGAACTGGCCAATTCTTTCGACTCTATCAATCACCGCATTCTTATCGGAAGACTCTATAGCCTTGGTTTCTCAAATGACTGCCTAGCCAACTTCTTCTCTCAGATAGAGTTCAGTTTTTCAAATTGGAGGGCCTGTTGTCCGGACCTCTGGGAGTCTATGTGGGTGCCACAGGGTTCAATTCTCGGGCTGACTCTTTTCTCTGTATATATCAATGATGTTGCTCTTGCTGCTGGTGATTCTCTGGTCCACGTCCACGCAGACAACACCATTTTGTTTACATCTGGCCCTTCTTAAGACACTGTGTTAATAAACCTCCAAACGAGCTTCAATGCTATATAACACTCCTTCCGTGGCCTCCAACTGATTTTAAATGCTAGTAAAACTATATGCATGCTCTTCAACCAATTGTTGCCCGCACCCACCCGTCCGACTAGCATCACTGGATGGACGGTTCTGACTTAATATGTGGACAACTACAATTTACCTAGGTATCTGGTTCGACTGTAAACGCTCCTTCCAGACTCGCATCTCCAATCCAAAATTAAATCTAAAATCGTCTTCCTATTTTGTAAAAAACCCTCCTTCACTCATAATGCCAAACATACCCTCGTAAAACTGACTGTCCTACCGATCCTTGACTTCGGCGAAGTCATTTACAAAATAGACTCCAACACTCTACTCAGCAAACTGGATCCGCCAAACCCACTGGCTCCAGGTCATCTATAAGTCTTTGCTAGGTAAAGCCCTGCCTTATCTCAGCTCACTGGTCACCATAGCAACACCCACCGTAGCACGCGCACCAGCAGGTATATTTCACTGGTCATCCCCGCCTATCCTTCCAGTTCTCTGCTGCCAATGACTGGAACGAATTGCAAACAGCTGCACTGAAGCTGGAGTCTTATATCTCCCTCTCTAACTTTAAGCATCAGCTGTCAGAGCAGCTTACCGATCACTGTACCTGTACACAGCCAATCTGTAAATAGCACACCCAACTACCTCATCCCCACATTGTTATTTGTCCTTTTGCTCTTTTGCACCCCAGTATCTCTACTTGCACATTATCATCTGCACATCGATCACTCCAGTGTTAATGCTAAATTGTAATTATTTTGCCTCTATGGCCAATTTATTGCCTTTACTTCCCTACTTTTCTACATTTGCACAGACTGTACGTAGATGTTTCTATTGTGTTATTGACTATACTTTTGTTATGTGTAACTCTGTATTTATGTGTAACTCGGTGAAACATGCTACCTGTCCCAGATCTGCTGTTTTCAACTCTCTAGGGAGTAACTCTGAATGATTGGCTATGAAAAGCCAACTGACATGTACTCCTGAGGTGCTGACCTGTTGCTCCCTCGACAACCACTGTGATTATTATTATTTGACTCTGCTGGTCATCTATGAAAATTTGAACATCTTGGCCATGTTCTGTATGATCTCCACCCGGCACAGCCAGAAGAGGACCACCACTTCATAGCCTGGTTCCACTCTAGGTTTCTTCCTAGGTTCTGGCCTTTCTAATGAGTTTTTCCTAGACACCGTGCTTCTACACCTGCATTGCTTGCTGTTTGGAGTTTTAGGCTGGGTTTCTGTGCAGCACTTTGTGACATCAGCTGATGTAAGAAGGGCTTTATAAATACATTTGATTGATTGTTATTTTTGTCGTACTGCTTTGCTTTATCTTGGCCAGGTTGCAGTTGTAAATGAGAACTTCTCAACTAGCGTACCTGATTAAATAAAGGTGAAATAAAATTAAAGGAGGTGTGATGGTGCTTTGCTGGTGACACTGTCAGGGATTTATTTAGAATTCAAGCTACACTTAAACAGCATTGCTACCACAGGATTCTGCAGCAATACTCCATCTGGTTTGCACATAGTGGGACTAAAATTTTCTTTTCAACAAAACAATGACCCAACACACCTCCAGGCTGTGTAAGGGTTATTTGACCAAGAAGGGGAGTGATGAGTGCTGCATCAGATGACCTGGCCTCCACAATCACCCGAACCTAATTGAGATGTTTTGGGATGAGTTGGACCGCAGAGTGAAGGAAAAGCAGCCAACAAGTGCTCATTATATTTGGGAAGTCCTTCAAGACTGTTGGAAAAGCATTCCTCATGAAGCTGGTTGAGAGACTAGTCAAGGATCATATCACCTCCACCCTACCTGTTACCCTAAACCCACTCCAATTTACTTACAGCCCCAATAGGTCCACAGACGATACAATTGCCATCACACTGCACACTGCCTTATCTCATCTGGACAAGAGGAATACATATGTAAGAATGCTGTTTATTGACTACAGCTCAGCATTCAACACCATAGTACCCTCCAAACTCCTCATTAAGATTGAGACCCTGGGACTCGACCCCACCCTGTGCAACTGGGTCCTGGACTTCCTGACGGGCAACCCCAGGTGGTGAAGTTAGGAAAAAACATCTCCACTCCGCTGATCCTCAACACTGGGGCCCCACAAGGTGCGTTCTCAGCCCTCTCCTGTACTCAAATCAAATCAAATGTATTCATATAGCCCTTCCTACATCAGCTGATATCTCAAAGTGCTGTACAGAAACCCAGCCTAAAACCCCAAACAGCAAGCAATGCAGGTATAGAAGCACGGTGGCTAGGAAAAACTCCCTGTACTCCCTGTTCACCCACAACTGTGTGGCCAAGCACGCCTCCAACTCAATCATCAAGTTCGCAGACGACACTACAGTGCTAGGCTTGATTATCAACAATGATAAGACAACCTACAGGGAGGAGGTGAGGATAGGATAGGAGTGTAGTGGGAGAGTGGTGTCAGGAAAATAACCTCTCACTTAATGTCAGCAAAACAAAAGAGATGATTTTGGACTTCAGGAAACAGCAAAGGGAGCACACCCCTATCCACATTGACAGGACATTGATGGGACAGCAGTGGAGAAAGTGGAAAGTTTTGAGTTCCTCGGTGTAAATATCACCAACAAACTGAAACATACACAGACAGTGTAGTGAAGAAGGCTCAACAGCACATCTTCAACCTCAGGAAGCAGAAAAAATGTGTCTACCGAAAACCCTCACTAACTTTTACAGGTGCACAATTGAGAGCATCATTTCGGGCTGTATCGTCGCCTGGTACAGCAACTGCACCACCAACAACCGCAGAGCTCTCCAGTGTGGTGCAGTCTGCACAACGCATCACCGGGGGCAAACTACCTGCCCTCCAGGACACCTACAACACACAATGTCACAGGAAGGCAGAAAATATCATCAAGGAGAATAATCACCCGAGCCACAAGCTGCTCACCCTGCTTCCATCCAGAATGCGAGGTCAGTACAGGTGCATCAGATCTGGGACAGAGAGATTCAAAAACAGCTTCTATCGCAAGGCCATCAGATTGTTAAACAGCCACCACTAGCAGAGGTGGCTGCCTACCTACAGACTTGATATCATTGGCCACTTAAATAAATGGAACACTAGTCACTTAATAATGCCACTTTAAGAATGTTTACATATCTCACATTCCTCATCTCAAATGTATATACTGTATCATTCACTATCTATTCTTTACTATCTATTGCATCTTAGCCGCTCAGTCATTGCTCATCCATATATGTTATACTTATATATTCGCATCCCGTTACTTTAGTAGATATTGTGTTATAGTTTTTGTTGTGGAATTGTTAGATATTACCTGTTAGATACTGCTGCACAGTCGGATCGAGAAGCATTTTGCTACACTTGCTAACCATGTGTATGTCACCAATAACAGTTGATTTGATTTGATTTGAGAATGCCAAGAGTGCAAAACTGTCATCAAAGCAAAGGCTGCCTACTTTGAAGAATCAAAAATAGTTTTTGATTTGTTTAACACGTTTCTGGTTACTCCATGATTCCATGTGTTATTTCATAGTTTTGATGTCTTCCCTATTATTCTACAATGTAGAAAATAGTAAAAATAAAGAAAAACCCTGGAATGTGTAGGTGTGTCCAAAAGTAACTGTATGGATGTTCATTAAGCAAAACACTTCATACTATTTCATAATACTAAGTCCCATATGGCTGCGTTGGTACAGTGTGGTAGTGGTTGTGCGTTTGACTCCCACGGTAGAATTGGAATTCCCAGTTGTAACGGCTGTTTGAAGAAGAGGACCAAGGTGCAGCGTGGTATGTGTTCATGATTTTTAATAAAACTGAACACTAGAACACAAGACACAGACACACAAAACAGAAAATAACTACCCACAAGGCGCAGGTGGGAAAAGTATGGTTCTCAATCAGAGACCACGATAGACAGCTGCCTCTGATTGAGAACCACACCCGTCCAAACACACAGAAATAGAAAACATACAACACAAAAACATAGAATGCCCACCCCAACTCACACCCTGACCAAGCCAAAATAGAGACATAAAAAGCATCTCTAAGGTCAGGGTGTGACAGTACCCCGCCCCCAAAGGTGCGGACTCAAATAGGGGAGGGTCTGCGTGGGACTCTATCCGCTGGTGCGGAACGTGGACCCACGAGCTCCGGACAGGAGGGCAGCTCCGGACAGGAGGGCGACTCCGGCAGCTCCGGACAGGAGGGCGACTCCGGCAGCTCCGGACAGGAGGGCGACTCCGGCAGCTCCGGACAGGAGGGCGACTCCGGCAGCTCCGGACAGGAGGGCGACTCCGGCAGCTCCGGACAGGAGGGCGACTCCGGCAGCTCCGGACAGGAGGGCGACTCTGGAGGGAGGAGACGCAGAGACAGTCTGGTGTGTGGGGCTGCCACAGGACCCACCAGGCTGTGGAGACCTACAGGAGGCCTGGTGCGTGGAGGAGGCACTGGATGAACCGGGCTGTGGGGGAGCACTGGAGCGCAGCCTTGGCACCACTCCTCCAGGCTGAAAACCCACTTTGGCCTGGCCCCTCCAGAGTGCAGGCACAGGTCAAACCGGGCTGTGGGGAGCACTGGAGATCTGGTGCTTACGACTCGCACCTCTCCCTTAGGCTCAATGGCCACTTTCGCCCGACACGAGCGGAGCGCAGGCATAGGGCGAATTGACCCCTCCTCCTAGCGCCCCGGAGACACAGTACGCAGAGCCGGCGCAGGATACCCTGGGCGGAAACGCCATTCTCCCCGTGTGCCCCCCCCCCCCAAAAAAAGTGTTTTGGAGATGCCTCTTGTGCCTACTGCGCTGCCTTGCCTCATATTGCCGCGTCTCCACTTTAGCTGCCTCCAGTTCTTCTTGCGTGCGGCGGTATTCCCCAGCCTGTCTCCAGGGTCCCTGTCTGTCCAATATCTCCTCCCATGTCCATGAGTCCTGAAACCTCTGCTCCCTGTAACCACGCTGCTTGGTCCGTTTGTGGTGGGTAGTTCTGTAACGGCTGTTTGAAGAAGAGGACCAAGGTGCAGCGTGGTATGTGTTCATGATTTTTAATAAAACTGAACACTAGAACAAAAAAATAACAAAGCGGAAACAAACGAAACAGTTCTGTCTGGTGCAGACACACAAAACAGAAAATAACTACCCACAAGACACAGGTAGGAAAAGGCTACCTAAGTATGGTTCTCAATCAGAGACCACAGACAGCTGCCTCTGATTGAGAACCACACCCAGCCAAACTCACGCCTTGACCAAACCAAAAAAGAGACATAAAAAGGATCTCTAAGGTCCGGGTGTGACACCAGTTAATGGAATTAATGCACTTAGTATAAAATTGACGAAACCAAAGTGAGGCTATAAATGGTTTTAGGACATATTCTTGTAAAAAAAACACTTAATCTATTAAAAGCAATAAAATATGGTCAAAGTATTTTTCATAGCAAATACTAAACCACCTCCCACTAAGGCCACAAATAAATTACACTTGTTGGAAATTAGATGGATTTTACAACCATACCTTCCTTTATGATGACTGGTCTATTTTTTCAGATTCTATAAAACATATACTCAGTTATCAAAGAGGTTAGATTAAGGTTTACTGTCTGAAACCCCCAGATGGAGTAAAAGGACAACATAATAATACAATGTACAGTGACTTTCGAAAGTATTCACCCCCTTGGCATTTTTCCTACTTTGTTGCCTTACAACCTGGAATCAAAATGTATTTTGGGGGTTTTGGTGGTTTGTATCGTTTGATTTACACAACATGTCAACCACTTTGAAGATGCTAAATCTTTTTTATTGTGAAACAAACAAGAAATAAGACCCCAAAAAAAACAGAAAACTTGATCATGCATAACTATTCAACCCCCAAAGTCAATACTTTGTAGGGCCACCTTTTGCAGCAATTACAGCTGCAAGACTCTTTGGGTATGTCTATATAAGCTTGGCACATCTAGCCACTGGGATTTTTGCCAATGATTCAAGGCAAAACAACTCCTGCTCCTACAAGTTGAATGGGTTCTGCTGGTTTACAGCAATCTTTAAGCCATATCACAGATTGTCAATTGAATTGAGGTCTGGGTTTTGACTAGGCCATTCTAAGACATTTAAATGGTTCCCCTTAAACCACTCAAGTGTTGCTTTAGTAGTACGCGTAGGGTTATTGTCCTGCTGGAAGGTGGACCTCCGTCCCAGTCTCAAATCTCTGGGAGACTGAAACAGGTTTCCCTCAAGAATTTCCCTGTATTTACCGCCATCCATCATTCTTTCAATTCTGAACAGTTTCCCAGCCCTGACGATGAAAAACATCACCCACAGCATGCTGCTGCCACCACCATGCTTCACTGTGGGGATGATGCTCTAGGGGTGATGAGAGGTGTTGGGTTTGTGCCAGACATAACGTTTTGCTTTACGGCCAAAAAGCTATATTTTAGTCTAATCTGACCAGAGTACCTTCTTTCATATGTTTGGGGAGTCTCCCACATGCCTTTTGGTGAACGCCAAAAGCTTTTGATATTTTTTTCTTTAATAAGCGATGGCTGTTTTCTGGCCACCCTTCCATAAAGCTCTCTGTGGAGTGTACGCTTAAAGTGGTCCTATGGACAGATCCTCCAATCTCTGCTGTGGAGATTTGCAGCTCCTTCAGGGTTATCTATGGTCTCTTTGTTGCCCCAGATTAATGCCTCTCTTTGCAGGATTGTTGTGGTGCCATATTCTTTCCAGTTTTTGATCATGGATTTAATGGTACTCCATGGGATGTTTAAAGTTTCGTATATTTTTCCATAACCCGTAATCTGTACTTCTCCACAACTTTGTCCCTGACATGTTCTGAGAGCTCATTGGTCTTCATGGTGCCCCTTGCTTAGTGGTGTTGCAGACTCTGGGGCCTTTCAGAACAGGTGTAGGTATACTGTGATCATGTGAGAGATCATGTGACACTTAGATTGCACACAGGTGGACGTTATTTAACGAATTATGTGACTTCTAAAGGGAATTGGTTGGACTAGATCTTATTTAGGGGCTTCATAGCAAAGGGGGTGGATACATATGCATGCACCACTTTCCCGTTTTTTACTTCACCAAATGTGGACTATTTTGTATATGTCCATTACTTGAAATCCAAATTAACATCCATTTAAATTACAGGTTGTAATGAAACAAATTAGTTAAAACGCCAATGGGAATTAATACTTTTGCAAGGCACTGTACATCTTTCTTGACATGATCTGCTTTTGTTTTCTCTTTTGAACATTCAGGTTCTTGAGAATGGAGGACAAGAATAATGTTAGACAATATGTGCCAGTTTGATGTCTCTAGTACACTTGGGGTTGTTTAGTTAATTTAGCCCTAGTAGCTGAATCCAGCTCTTTCTACAGAAATAACATGTTTAGGTGCTTTTTAAATATTAGGAAGAATATAATACTTACATTTAAAACAACATTGGTTGCACAGGATGATTTCACAGGAGGCAGGCCATATCTTTGACCACCCTGTTCTACTCAGTCTAAAAACTACTGTAGTGAAGTACTGTAATACACCAGTACCTTTCTTTGCAGGTGTTGGTTTGGACTTTTCTTTGCCAACTTCAGCCTCTGAATAAAATAAAAACATTTAAGTTGAAAGACTGGCAGGTCAAATTAAAGCATAATAGCACAAATGTACTAATTCATAGTAAATACA
This sequence comes from Oncorhynchus keta, assembly GCF_023373465.1. Lineage (NCBI taxonomy): Eukaryota > Metazoa > Chordata > Actinopteri > Salmoniformes > Salmonidae > Oncorhynchus > Oncorhynchus keta. Next base: position 56,232,383 of record NC_068422.1, on the reverse strand, counting down.
TACTGTAAAACCAATTTAAAAAACATTGCTTCAATACCTTTCTCAGCTAGTGCTGGTTTTGCCTTGTCTTTTACAGTTTTCACTTTCTTTGCAGGAACTGGTCTCGTCTTTTCTTTAACAACATCAGCATCTATTTCAATTGTTGATAAGGACATACATGCAGTATAAGATTATTTAATTGGAGTATTGTATAATCTGATATTTAAAATACAATACATTATTCTATAGTATAAGTATGTTCTTAAATGTAATAATGCTTCTCAAGCCTGCACTAACAAAAACAAACATTATTGCAATATAACATTCGTGTGCAAAGAGAAAATACATTTATGTTGAAATTAGATCATTTGTAAGTGTTGTTTTCACCTCAATATTTATATTACATTTACAAAATATGTAATTTAACAGATACTCTTATCCAGAACTATTTACAGTAGTGGGTCCATTTCCATTTTCTCTGATTTTAGATTTGTCAAATTTAGAACAGACTATAAATGATTATAAACAATGAAAGTAACAAAACTATGCAGTGAATAAAATAAAATCAAACGCAAACAAATGTTACATACTAATTACAAACTAAACACATTCTTAACCTTTCTTTGCAGAGGCTGATTTGACCTTTTCTTTAATAACTGCAGCATCTGAATCAAATGTAACGTATTTGTGTTTCTCTCTGAATATAGCAGGAGGATTTTTTTCTCTGAGATTATGTACTGTCTGTAATATTATATTGGTGGTGGTAAAAATCAATACATTCTGTTACCTTCATTTGAAGGAGTTACTTTGGCTTTTTCTTTGGAAACTTCAGCTTCTAAGTTCACGTACAACAGTCCTTACAATAATAACTTATTGAATGTTTTATAAATAGCATGAAATGGACACAGGCTACCTACTTATTATTTGAATAAGTAGAAAATTAATCATTCAAAAATAATTTCATACCTTTCTTTTCTGGAGCTAATTTGGCCTTTTCTTTTGCTTCAGCATCTAAATCAGAAAAACACATTTCATGAAGTATACCTTATATCATACAAAAGTCTTACCTGATTCAGACTATCAGGCCAAGCCAAACTGAACTTTGCTCATTGAGATATTTTCTTTTCACATTGTCCTTTCCAGCACAATTCCAGCAGCTATGGTTGATGAGTATCTAGGCCAGCCCAGTATACTGTAGGCTGGCTTGGCTCAGTAATGCAAAATGGGTTCTGTGGTACACAAAGAATACTTTGCACCTTTCTTTGATGAAGCTGCTTTGGTCTGTTCTTTGGGACCTTCGCTGTCTAATACAAGCATTGGACAAGACACAACATGAATCTCAATAATTACGCCATTATACATTTTGAAGCCAGAAAAAAATAATCCTGTCAGTACCTTCTTTTGAAGCTCTGGTTTGGCTTGTTCCTTAGTTTCCTTGGACTCTAATCAAACAAGAATGATAACATATACAGCAAAGGTTCAAACTGCAATTGATTCAAACCCATACTGAGTATTTGGTTGAGAGAGAAATGAAGCACACTCTGTGGAAGACATCTATTTAGAGTAAGACTAGCGTTTTTTGTTTCAAGTCTAAAGAAAAAAGTTATCCATACCTTTCTTTGATGAAGCTGCTTTGGCGTTTTCTTTGTGAATTTCAGCTTCTAAAACAATCATTGGAGAAGACACAAAATTAATCTAAAGAATTGAGCAATTTCTTTATTTCTTTGCAAGAGCTGGTTTGGTCTTCTCACTGCTAAATTCAGCTTCAGTAAAATAGTGACTTTCAGCCTTTATCAAGCACTATCAAATTACATATTAACCACAGATTTGAAAACATTTTTACCTTTCTTTGCAGGGGCTGATTTCACCTTTTCTTTAATAACTGCAGCATCTATGTCAAATATTGATACAAACATACATGCAGTATATATGAATATTTCATTAGATTATTGTATAATCTGATATATATTATACACTAAATTATTGTACAGAATACATATGTTCTTAAATGTAATATACTGCTTATCAAACAATACACATTATTGCAAAATAACATTTGTGTGCAAAGAGAAAATACATATTTACATTTAAATAATTAGTTATGGCTGTCTGTTCACCTCAATATTTATTTTACATTTACAATTGTTGTCATTTAACAGACACTCTTATCCAGAACTATTTACAGTAGTGAGTGCATTTTCAATTGCTAACTCTGAATTTAGATTTGTCAAATTTGGAAGAGATTATAAACATCTATAAACAATGAAAGTAACAAAAAATATGCTGTGAATTTAAATAAATACAATGCAAACAAATGTTATAACAAATTCCTAATTACATACTAACCACATTCTTACCTTTCTTTGCAGGGGCTGATTTGACCTTTTCTTTAATAACTGCAGCATCTGAATCAAACGCAACATAATTGTGTTTCTCTATGAATATAGAAGGATACATTTTTTTCTCCGAGATTATGTACTGGGCGGCAGGGTTGCCTAGTGTTTAGAGTGTTGGACTAGTAACCGGAAGATTGCAAGTTCAAAACCCCCGAGCTGACAAGGTGCAAATCTGTCGTTCTGCCCTTGAACAGGCAGTTAACCCACTGTTCCTAGGCCGTCATTGATAATAAGAATTTGTTCTGAATTGCCTGGTGAAATAAATGTATAAAAAAAATATTATATTGGTAGTGATAAAAATCAATACATTCTGTTACCTTCATTTGAAGGAGTTACTTTGGCTTTTTCTTTGGAAACTTCAGCTTCTAAGTTCACGTACAACAGTCCTTACAATAATAACTTATTGAATGTTTTGTAAATAGCATGAAATGGATACATAGGCTGCTTACTTATTATTTGAATAAACAGAAAAAGAACAATTCAAAAATCATTTCATACCTTTCTTTTCTGGAGTTAATTTCTCCTTTTCTTTTGCTTCAGCATCTAAATCAGAAAAACACATTTCATGAAGTATACCTTATATCATACAAAAGTCTTACCTGATTCAGACTATCAGGCCAAGCCAAACTGAACTTTGCTCATTGAGATATTTTCTTTTCACATTGTCCTTTCCAGCACAATTCCAGCAGCTATGGTTGATGAGTATCTAGGCCAGCCCAGTATACTGTAGGCTGGCTTGGCTCAGTAATGCAAAAATGGGTTCTGTGGTACACAAAGAATACTTTGCACCTTTCTTTGATGAAGCTGCTTTGGTCTGTTCTTTGGGACCTTCGCTGTCTAATACAAGCATTGGACAAGACACAACATGAATCTCAATAATTACGCCATTATACATTTTGAAGCCAGAAAAAAATAATCCTGTCAGTACCTTCTTTTGAAGGCTCTGGTTTGGCTTGTTCCTTAGTTTCCTTGGACTCTAATCAAACAAGAATGATAACATATACAGCAAAGGTTCAAACTGCAATTGATTCAAACCCATACTGAGTATTTGGTTGAGAGAGAAATGAAGCACACTCTGTGGAAGACATCTATTTAGAGTAAGACTAGCGTTGTTTGTTTCAAGTCTAAAGAAAAAAGTTATCCATACCTTTCTTTGATGAAGCTGCTTTGGCGTTTTCTTTGTGAATGTCAGTTTCTAAAACAATCATTGGAGAAGACACAAAATTAATCTAAAGAATTGAGCCATTTCTTTATTTCTTTGCAAGAGCTGGTTTGGTCTTCTCACTGCTAAATTCAGCTTCTCAGTAAAATAGTGACTTTCAGCCTCTATCAAGCACTATCAAATTACATATTAACCACAGATTTGAAAATATTTGTACTTTTCTTTGCAGGGGCTGATTTCACCTTTTCTTTAATAACTGCAGCATCTATGTCAAATATTGATACAAACATACATGCAGTATATATGAATATTTCATTAGATTATTGTATAATCTGATATATATTATACACTAAATTATTGTACAGAATACATATGTTCTTAAATGTAATATACTGCTTATCAAACAATACACATTATTGCAAAATAACATTTGTGTGCAAAGAGAAAATACATATTTACATTTAAATTAAATAATTAGTTATGGCTGTCTGTTCACCTCAATATTTATTTTACATTTACAATTGTTGTCATTTAACAGACACTCTTATCCAGAACTATTTACAGTAGTGAGTGCATTTTCAATTGCTAACTCTGAATTTAGATTTGTCAAATTTGGAAGAGATTATAAACATCTATAAACAATGAAAGTAACAAAAAATATGCTGTGAATTTAAATAAATACAACGCAAACAAATGTTATAACAAATTCCTAATTACATACTAACCACATTCTTACCTTTCTTTGCAGGGGCTGATTTGACCTTTTCTTTAATAACTGCAGCATCTGAATCAAAAGCAACATAATTGTGTTTCTCTATGAATATAGAAGGATACATTTTTTTCTCCGAGATTATGTACTGGGCGGCAGGGTTGCCTAGTGTTTAGAGCGTTGGACTAGTAACCGGAAGATTGCAAGTTCAAAACCCCCGAGCTGACAAGGTGCAAATCTGTCGTTCTGCCCCTGAACAGGCAGTTAACCCACTGTTCCTAGGCCGTCATTGATAATAAGAATTTGTTCTTAACTGAATTGCCTGGTGAAATAAATGTATAAAAAAAATATTATATTGGTAGTGATAAAAATCAATACATTCTGTTACCTTCATTTGAAGGAGTTACTTTGGCTTTTTCTTTGGAAACTTCAGCTTCTAAGTTCACGTACAACAGTCCTTACAATAATAACTTATTGAATGTTTTGTAAATAGCATGAAATGGATACATAGGCTGCTTACTTATTATTTGAATAAACAGAAAAAGAACAATTCAAAAATCATTTCATACCTTTCTTTTCTGGAGTTAATTTCTCCTTTTCTTTTGCTTCAGCATCTAATTCAGAAAACACATTTCATGAAGTATACCTTCTATCATACAAAAGTCTTACCTGATTCAGACTATCAGGCCAAGCCAAACTGAACTTTGCTCATTGAGATATTTTCTTTTCACATTGTCCTTTCCAGCACAATTCCAGCAGCTATGGTTGATGAGTATCTAGGCCAGCCCAGTATACTGTAGGCTGGCTTGGCTCAGTAATGCGAAAATGGGTTCTGTGGTACACAAAGAATACTTTGTACCTTTCTTTGATGACGCTGCTTTGGTCTGTTCTTTGGGACTTTCACTGTCTAATACAAGCATTGGACAAGACACAACATGAATCTCAATAATTACGCCATTATACATTTTCAAGCCAGAAAAAAATATCCTATCTGTACCTTCTTTTGAAGGCTCTGGTTTGGCTTGTTCCTTAGTTTCCTTGGACTCTAATCAAACAAGAATGATAACATATACAGCAAAGGTTCAAACTGCAATTGATTCAAACCCATACTGAGTATTTGGTTGAGAGAGAAATGAAGCACACTCTGTGGAAGACATCTATTTAGAGTAAGACTAGCGTTTTTTGTTTCAAGTCTAAAGAAAAAGTTAACCATACCTTTCTTTGATGAAGCTGCTTTGGCGTTTTCTTTGTGAATGTCAGCTTCTAAAACAATCATTGGAGAAGACACAAAATTAATCTAAAGAATTGAGCCATTTCTTTAGTTCTTTGCAAGAGCTGGTTTGGTCTTCTCACTGCTAAATTCAGCTTCAGTAAAATAGTGACTTTCAGCCTTTATCAAGCACTATCAAATTACATATTAACCACAGATTTGAAAATATTTGTACCTTTCTTTGCAGGGGCTGATTTCACCTTTTCTTTAATAACTGCAGCATCTATGTCAAATATTGATACAAACATAGATGCAGTATATATGAATATTTCATTAGATTATTGTATAATCTGATATATATTATACAGTAAATTATTTTACAGAATACATATGTTCTTAAATGTAATATACTGCTTATCAAACAATACACATTATTGCAAAATAACATTTGTGTGCAAAGAGAAAATACATATTTACATTTAAATTAAATAATTTGTTATGGCTGTCTGTTCACCTCAATATTTATTTTACATTTACAATTGTTGTCATTTAACAGACACTCTTATCCAGAACTATTTACAGTAGTGAGTGCATTTTCAATTGCTAACTCTGAATTTAGATTTGTCAAATTTGGAAGAGATTATAAACATCTATAAACAATGAAAGTAACAAAAAATATGCTGTGAATTTAAATAAATACAATGCAAACAAATGTTATAACAAATTCCTAATTACATACTAACCACATTCTTACCTTTCTTTGCAGGGGCTGATTTGACCTTTTCTTTAATAACTGCAGCATCTGAATCAAACGCAACATAATTGTGTTTCTCTATGAATATAGAAGGATACATTTTTTCTCGAGATTATGTACTGGGCGGCAGGGTTGCCTAGTGTTTAGAGTGTTGGACTAGTAACCGGAAGATTGCAAGTTCAAAACCCCCGAGCTGACAAGGTGCAAATCTGTCGTTCTGCCCCTGAACAGGCAGTTAACCCACTGTTCCTAGGCCGTCATTGATAATAAGAATTTGTTCTTAACTGAATTGCCTGGTGAAATAAATGTATAAAAAAAATATTATATTGGTAGTGATAAAAATCAATACATTCTGTTACCTTCATTTGAAGGAGTTACTTTGGCTTTTTCTTTGGAAACTTCAGCTTCTAAGTTCACGTACAACAGTCCTTACAATAATAACTTATTGAATGTTTTGTAAATAGCATGAAATGGATACATAGGCTGCTTACTTATTATTTGAATAAACAGAAAAAGAACAATTCAAAAATCATTTCATACCTTTCTTTTCTGGAGTTAATTTCTCCTTTTCTTTTGCTTCAGCATCTAAATCAGAAAAACACATTTCATGAAGTATACCTTATATCATACAAAAGTCTTACCTGATTCAGACTATCAGGCCAAGCCAAACTGAACTTTGCTCATTGAGATATTTTCTTTTCACATTGTCCTTTCCAGCACAATTCCAGCAGCTATGGTTGATGAGTATCTAGGCCAGCCCAGTATACTGTAGGCTGGCTTGGCTCAGTAATGCAAAAATGGGTTCTGTGGTACACAAAGAATACTTTGCACCTTTCTTTGATGTAGCTGCTTTGGTCTGTTCTTTGGGAACTTCACTGTCTAATACAAGCATTGGACAAGACACAACATGAATCTCAATAATTACGCCATTATACATTTTCAAGCCAGAAAAAAATATCCTATCTGTACCTTCTTTTGAAGGCTCTGGTTTGGCTTGTTCCTTAGTTTCCTTGGACTCTAATCAAACAAGAATGATAACATATACAGCAAAGGTTCAAACTGCAATTGATTCAAACCCATACTGAGTATTTGGTTGAGAGAGAAATGAAGCACACTCTGTGGAAGACATCTATTTAGAGTAAGACTAGCGTTTTTTGTTTCAAGTTTAAAGAAAAAAGTTATCCATACCTTTCTTTGATGAAGCTGCTTTGGCGTTTTCTTTGTGAATTTCAGCTTCTAAAACAATCATTGGAGAAGACACAAAATTAATCTAAAGAATTGAGCCATTTCTTTATTTCTTTGCAAGAGCTGGTTTGGTCTTCTCACTGCTAAATTCAGCTTCTCAGTAAAATAGTGACTTTCAGCCTTTATCAAGCACTATCAAATTACATATTAACCACAGATTTGAAAACATTTTTACCTTTCTTTGCAGGGGCTGATTTCACCTTTTCTTTAATAACTGCAGCATCTATGTCAAATATTGATACAAACATACATGCAGTATATATGCTTATTTCATTGGATTATTGTATAATCTGATATATATTATACACTAAATTATTGTACAGAATACATATGTTCTTAAATGTAATATACTGCTCATCAAAAATACTCATTATTGCAAAACAACATTTGTGTGCAAAGAGAAAATACATATTTACATTTAAATTAAATAATTAGTTATGGCTGTCTGTTCACCTCAAGATTTATTTTACATTTACAATTGTTGTCATTTAACAGACACACTTATCCAGAACTATTTACAGTAGTGAGTGCATTTTCAATTGCTAACTCTGAATTTAGATTTGTCAAATTTGGAAGAGATTATAAACATCTATAAACAATGAAAGTAACAAAAAACATGCTGTGAATTTAAATAAATACAATGCAAACAAATGTTATAACAAATTCCTAATTACATACTAACCACATTCTTACCTTTCTTTGCAGGGGCTGATTTGACCTTTTCTTTAATAACTGCAGCATCTGAATCAAAAGCAACATAATTGTGTTTCTCTATGAATATAGAAGGATACATTTTTTTCTCCGAGATGATGTACTGGGCGGCAGGGTAGCCTAGTGGTTAGAGTGTTGGACTAGTAACCGGAAGATTGCAAGTTCAAAACCCCCGAGCTGACAAGGTGCAAATCTGTCGTTCTGCCCCTGAACAGGCAGTTAACCCACTGTTCCTAGGCCGTCATTGATAATAAGAATTTGTTCTTAACTGAATTGCCTGGTGAAATAAATGTATAAAAAAAATATTATATTGGTAGTGATAAAAATCAATACATTCTGTTACCTTCATTTGAAGGAGTTACTTTGGCTTTTTCTTTGGAAACTTCAGCTTCTAAGTTCACGTACAACAGTCCTTACAATAATAACTTATTGAATGTTTTATAAATAGCATAAAATGGACACAGGCTGCCTACTTATTATTTGAATAAGTAGAAAATTACAATTCAAAAATCATTTCATACCTTTCTTTTCTGGAGCTAATTTGGCCTTTTCTTTTGCTTCAGCATCTAAATCAGAAAAACACATTTCATGAAGTATACCTTCTATCATACAAAACAGTCTTACCTGATTCAGACTATCAGGCCAAGCCAAACTGAACTGTGCTCGTTTAGATATTTTCTTTTCACATTGTCCTTTCCAGCACAATTCCAGCAGCTATGGTTGATGAGTATCTAGGCCAGCCCAGTATACTGTAGGCTGGCTTGGCTCAGTAATGCAAAAATGGGTTCTGTGGTACACAAAGAATACTTTGCACCTTTCTTTGATGAAGCTGCTTTGGTCTGTTCTTTGGGACCTTCACTGTCTAATACAAGCATTGGACAAGACACAACATGAATCTCAATAATTACGCCATTGTACATTTTGAAGCCAGAAAAAAATATCCTATCTGTACCTTCTTTTGAAGGCTCTGGTTTGGCTTGTTCCTTAGTTTCCTTGGACACTAATCAAACAAGAATGATAACATATACAGCAAAGGTTCAAACTGCAATTGATTCAAACCCATACTGAGTATTTGGTTGAGAGAGAAATGAAGCACACTCTGTGGAAGACATCTATTTAGTATAAGACTAGCGTTTTTTGTTTCAAGTCTAAAGAAAAAAGTCATCCATACCTTTCTTTGATGAAGCTGCTTTGGCGTTTTCTTTGTGAATGTCAGCTTCTAAAACAATCATTGGAGAAGACACAAAATTAATCTAAATAATTGAGCCATTTCTTTATTTCTTTGCAAGAGCTGGTTTGGTCTTCTCACTGCTAAATTCAGCTTCTCAGTAAAATAGTGACTTTCAGCCTCGATCAAGCACTATCAAATTACATATTAACCACAGATTTGAAAATATTTTTACCTTTCTTTGCAGGGGCTGATTTCACCCTTTCTTTAATAACTGCAGCATCTATGTCAAATATTGATACAAACATACATGCAGTATATATGCTTATTTCATTAGATTATTGTATAATCTGATATATATTATACACTAAATTATTGTACAGAATACATATGTTCTTAAATGTAATATACTGCTTATCTGTCACGCCTTGGTCATTGTATTTTGTGTTTTTACGTTATATTTTTGGTCAGGCCAAGGTGTGACATGGGTTTATGTTGTTGTATTTCGTATTGGGGTTTTTGTATTATTGGGATTGCGGCTGAGTACGGGTGTTGTATGGGCTTGGCTGCCTGAGGCGGTTCTCAATCAGAGTCAGGTGATTCTCGTTGTCTCTGATTGGGAACCGTCTTTAGGTAGCCTGGTTTCGCTGTGTATTTTGTGGGTGATTGTTCCTGTCTCTGTGTCGTTTCACCAGATAGGCTGTAATAGGTTTCACGTTCTGTTTGTTGTTTTCGTATTTGTATAGTTATTTCATGTATCGCTTTTTTCCTTTCATTAAAGACATGAGTAACCACTACGCTGCATTTCGGTCCGACTCTCTTTCCACAAACGAAGAACGTTCGTTACAGAATCACCCACCACACTCGGACCGAGCAGCGTGTAAACAGGCAGCGACAGCTTGAACAGCGAAGGGAGGACATTATGGATAGCAGAGGCATGGAGTATACGACGTGGGAAGAAATCGACAGGTGGGCGGCCGACCCAGAGAGAGTGCAGGTGCCCGCCTGGGATTCGCTGGAGCAGTGCGAAGAGGGCTATAGGCGAATGGAGTCAAAAAGAAAGACACGTGGCGCAGAGTGAAAACTGAAAGTAACCCCCAAATATTTATTGGGGGAGGGCGCAGAGAGTGAGTGGCTGAGTCAGGGTTCAGACCTGAGCAAACTCTCCCTGTTAATCGTGAAGAGCAGTTGCAGTGGGAGAGGCTACACCACTTGGAGAATTGGACATGGGAGAGGAATTAGAGCGGGAAAGGACCCTGGGCTCAGCCTGGAGAATATCGCCGTCCCAAGGAAGAAATAGAGGCGGCTAAAGCGGAGAGGCGCTGGTATGAGGAAGCAGCACGGCGACGTGGTTGGAAGCCCGAAAAGCAGCCCCAAAACATTATTGGGGGCTAAAGGGAGTATGGCTATGCCAGGTAGGAGACCTGCGCAAACTCCCTGTGCTCACCATTGGGCTAGAGAGACCGGGCAGGCACCGTGTTATGCTATGGAGCGCACGGTGATTCCAGTGGGGTGCATAGCCCGGGTGCGGCACATACCAGCCCTTCCTATTGGCCGGGCTAGAGTGGGCATCGAGCCAGGTAAGCTTGGGCAGGCTCGGTGCTCAAGAGCTCCAGTGCGCCTGCACGGTCCGGTCTATCCAGAGCCACCTCCACACACCAGTCCTCCGGTAGCAGCTCCCCGCACCAGGCTTCCTGTACGTGTCCTCAATCCTGTAGCACCAGTTCCAGCACCACGCACCAGGCCTTCAGTGCGCCTCGTCTGTTCAGCGCAGCCAGCGCTTTTCTCCTCTCCTGCGCTGCTGGAGTCTCCCGCCTGTTTAGCGCAGCCAGAGCCTTTCTCCTGTACTGCGCTGCCGGAGTCTCCCGCCTGCCCAGCGCCGCCAGTGCCGCCAGTCTGCCCAGCGTCGCCAGTCTACCCAGCGCCGCCAGTCTGCCCAGCGCCGCCAGTCTGCCCAGCGCCGCCAGTCTGCCCAGCGCCGCCAGTCTGTCAGGATCAGTTAATCCACCAGTCAGCCTGGATTCACCAGTCTGCCAGGATCCACCAGAAGAGCCAGTCGGCCAGGATCCGCCAGTCAGCCAGGATCCGCCAGTCGGCCAGGATCCGCCAGTCGGCCAGGATCCGCCAGTCAGCCAGGATCCGCCAGTCAGCCAGGATCCGCCAGTCAGCCAGGATCCGCCAGTCAGCCAGGATCCGCCAGTCAGCCAGGATCCGCCAGTCAGCCAGGATCTTCCAGATCTGCCAGTCAACCAGTCTCTTCCAGATCTGCCAGTCAACCAGTCTCTTCCAGATCTGCCAGTCAACCAGTCTCTTCCAGATCTGCCAGTCAACCAGTCTCTTCCAGATCTGCCAGTCAACCAGTCTCTTCCAGATCTGCCAGTCAACCAGTCTCTTCCAGATCTGCCAGTCAACCAGTCTCTTCCAGATCTGCCAGTCAACCAGTCTCTTCCAGATCTGCCAGTCAACCAGTCTCTTCCAGATCTGCTAGTCAACCAGAATCTTCCAGATCCGCCAGCCAGCCAGGATCTACCGGAGCCTACTACCTGCCTGAGCTTCCTCTCAGTACTGGGCTGCCCTCAGCCCCGAGCTGCCCCTCAGTCACGAGATGCCCCTCAGTCACGAGATGCCCCTCAGTCACGAGATGCCCTCAGTCACGAGATGCCCCTCAGTCACGAGATGCCCTCAGTCACGAGATGCCCTCAGTTCTGTGGGGTTCTGGGTGAGGACTATTAGGCCATGGTCGGCGGCGAGGGTGGATTATCCCAGGACGCGAAGGGGAGGAACTAGGACATTAATGGAGTGGGGTCCACGTCCCGAGCCGGAACCGCCACCATGGACAGACGCCCACCCGGACCCTCCCTGTGGTTTTGAGGTGCGTCCGGGAGTCCGCACCTTAGGGGGGTGGGTTCTGTCACGCCTTGGTCATTGTATTTTGTGTTTTTGTTATATTTTTTGTCAGGCCAGGGTGTGACATGAGTTTATGTTGTTCTATTTCGTATTGGGGTTTTTGTATTATTGGGATTGCGGCTGAGTAGGGGTGTTGTATGGGCTTGGCTGCCTGAGGCGGTTCTCAATCAGAGTCAGGTGATTCTCGTTGTCTCTGATTGGGAACCGTATTTAGGTAGCCTGGTTTCGCTGTGTATTTTGTGGGTGATTGTTCCTGTCTCTGTGTAGTTTCACCAGATAGGCTGTAATAGGTTTCACGTTCCGTTTGTTGTTTTCGTATTTGTATAGTTATTTCATGTATCGCTTTTTTCCTTTCATTAAAGACATGAGTAACCACTACGCTGCATTTCGGTCCGACTCTCTTTCCACAAACGAAGAACGCCGTTACATTATCAAACAATACACATTATTGCAAAATAACATTTGTGTGCGAAGAGAAAATACATATTTACATTTAAATTAAATAATTTGTTATGGCTGTCTGTTCACCTCAATATTCAATTTACAATTGTTGTCATTTAACAGACACTCTTATCCAGAACTATTTACAGTAGTGAGTGCATTTTCAATTGCTAACTCTGAATTTAGATTTGTCAAATTTGGAAGAGATTATAAACATCTAGAAACAATGAAAGTAACAAAAAATATGCTGTGAATTTAAATAAATACAATGCAAACAAATGTTATAACAAATTCCTAATTACATACTAACCACATTCTTACCTTTCTTTGCAGGGGCTGATTTGACCTTTTCTTTAATAACTGCAGCATCTGAATCAAAAGCAACATAATTGTGTTTCTCTATGAATATATAAGGATACATTTTTTTCTCCGAGATTATGTACTGGGCGGCAGGGTAGCCTAGTGTTTAGAGTGTTGGACTAGACACCGGAAGATTGCAAGTTCAAAACCCCCGAGCTGACAAGGTGCAAATCCGTCGTTCTGCCCCTGAACAGGCAGTTAACCCACTGTTCCTAGGCCGTCATTGATAATAAGAATTTGTTCTTAACTGAATTGCCTGGTGAAATAAATGTATAAAAAAAATATTACATTGGTAGTGATACAAATCAATACATTCTGTTACCTTCATTTGAAGGAGTTACTTTGGCTTTTTCTTTGGAAACTTCAGCTTCTAAGTTCAAACTTCAGTCCTTACAATAATAACTTATTGAATGTTTTGTAAATAGCATGAAATGGATACATAGGCTGCTTACTTATTATTTGAATAAACAGAAAAAGAACAATTCAAAAATCATTTCATACCTTTCTTTTCTGGAGTTAATTTCTCCTTTTCTTTTGCTTCAGCATCTAAATCAGAAAAACACATTTCATGAAGTATACCTTATATCATACAAAAGTCTTACCTGATTCAGACTATCAGGCCAAGCCAAACTGAACTTTGCTCATTGAGATATTTTCCTTTCACATTGTCCTTTCCAGCACAATTCCAGCAGCTATGGTTGATGAGTATCTAGGCCAGCCCAGTATACTGTAGGCTGGCTTGGCTCAGTAATGCAAAAATGGGTTCTGTGGTACACAAAGAATACTTTGCACCTTTCTTTGATGTAGCTGCTTTGGTCTGTTCTTTGGGACCTTCACTTTCTAATACAAGCATTGGACAAGACACAACATGAATCTCAATAATTACGCCATTATACATTTTCAAGCCAGAAAAAAATATCCTGCCAGTACCTTCTTTTGAAGGCTCTGGTTTGGCTTGTTCCTTAGTTTCCTTGGACTCTAATCAAACAAGAATGATAACATATACAGCAAAGGTTCAAACTGCAATTGATTCAAACCCATACTGAGTATTTGGTTGAGAGAGAAATGAAGCACACTCTGTGGAAGACCTCTATTTAGAGTAAGACTAGCATTTTTTTACATGCAGTATATATGCTTATTTCATTGGATTATTGTATAATCTGATATATATTATACACTAAATTATTGTACAGAATACATATGTTCTTAAATGTAATATACTGCTCATCAAAAATACTCATTATTGCAAAACAACATTTGCGTGCAAAGAGAAAATACATATTTACATTTAAATTAAATAATTTGTTATGGCTGTCTGTTCACCTCAATATTTATTTTACATTTACAATTGTTGTCATTTAACAGACACTCTTATCCAGAACTATTTACAGTAGTGAGTGCATTTTCAATTGCTAGCTCTGAATTTAGATTTGTCAAATTTGGAAGAGATTATAAACATCTATAAACAATGAAAGTAACAAAAAACATGCTGTGAATTTAAATAAATACAATGCAAACAAATGTTATAACAAATTCCTAATTACATACTAACCACATTCTTACCTTTCTTTGCAGGGGCTGATTTGACCTTTTCTTTAATAACTGCAGCATCTGAATCAAAAGCAACATATTTGTGTTTCTCTATGAATATAGCAGGATAAAACATTTTCTCTGAGATTATGTACTGTCTGTAATATTATATTGGTGGTGTTTAAAATCAATACATTCCGTTACCTTCATTTGAAGGAGTTACTTTGGCTTTTTCTTTGGAAACTTCAGCTTCTAAGTTCACGTACAACAGTCCTTACAATAATAACGTATTGAATGTTTTATAAATAGCATAAAATGGACACAGGCTGCCTACTTATTATTTGAATAAGTGGAAAATTACCAATTCAAAAATAATTTCATACCTTTCTTTTCTGGAGCTAATTTGGCCTTTTCTTTTGCTTCAGCATCTAAATCAGAAAAACACATTTCATGAAGTATACCTTCTATCATACAAAACAGTCTTACCTGATTCAGACTATCAGGCCAAGCCAAACTGAACTGTGCTCGTTTAGATATTTTCTCTTCACATTGTCCTTTCCAGCACAATTAGAGCAGCTTCGTTTGATGCATAACTATGCCATCCCAGTATACTGTAGGTTGGCTTGGCTCAGTAATGTGAAAACGGGTTCTGTGGTACACAAAGAATACTTTGCACCTTTCTTTGATGTAGCTGCTTCGGTTTGTTCTTTGGGAACTTCACCGTCTAAAACAATCATTGGACAAGACACAACATGAATCTCAAGAATTGGGCCATTATAGATTTTGAAGCCAGAAAACAAATATCCTATCTGTACCTTTTATTGCAGGTTCTGGTTTGGCTTGTTCCTCAGTTTCCTTGGACTCTAATCAAACAAGAATGATAACATATACAGCAAAGGTTCAAATTGCAATTGATTAAACACATACTGAATAATTGGTTGAGAGAGAAATGAAGCACATTCTGTGGCAGACATTTATTTATAGGAAGACTTACGTTTTTGTTTCAAGTGTAAAGAAAGTTATACATACCTTTCTTTGAGGAAGCTGCTTTGGCAGATTCTAAAACAATCATCAGAGAAGACACACAATTAATCTCAATAATTGGGCAATTTATTTCTTTGCAAGAGCTGGTTTGGTCTTCTTATTTGGTAAATTCAGCTTCTAAGTAAAATTAGTGATTTTCTGTTAAAACTTGAACACATTTTTTTATTTATTCCTAACTGAATTTATATTTGACAAAGTGAAAAGCTAAACATTTGAAAATAATAATTAACTTAATTTACAAGGGCTGGTTAAACGTTGTATTTTGTCTTTTCATCGATATGTTTTGCCTCTATTGAATTTAAAACGCATTATCAATACTGAAGCAAGCACAAAATATGCAGTGCATGACTAAAAATAAACACAAAAATGGCTTGTCTTTGGAAACAGCATCTAAATGCAACGCAAATGGGCCATTAAAAAAATATGAAACTCACTTTATAATACAAGCACGTGATAATTCAAGGGAACAATAATTGTAAAAACACTTGAATGCTGCTTTGCAGGATCTACTTCTTTGAGACATTCATCCTCTATCAAGCTCTATCTGTCACACCCTGATCTGTTTCACCTGTCCTTGTGCTTGTCTCCACCATCTCTAAGTGTTACCCATCTTCTCCATTATCCCCTGTGTATTTATACCTGTGTTTTCTGCCTGTCTGTGCCAGTTCGTCTTGTTTTGTCAACGCCGTGCTCCTGCTTTTTACTCTGTGTTTTGCTTGTCCTCCCAGGCTTTGACCCTTGCCTGCCTTGACTCTGAACCCGCCTGCCTGACCATACTGCTGCCCTGACCTCGAGCCTGCCTGCCACTCTGTACCTCCTGGACTCTGACCTTGTTATAATAATAATAATATATGCCATTTAGCAGACGCTTTTATCCAAAGCGACTTACAGTCATGTGTGCATAACATTCTACGTATGGGTGGTCCCGGGAATCGAACCCACTACCCTGGCGTTACAAGCACCATGCTCTACCAACTGAGCTACAGAAGGACCACAATGATCTTTTGCCTGTCCACAACTATTTTCTTGCCTGGCACTTGGATTATAATAAATATCAGTGACTAACAATCTGCCTCCCGTCTCTGCATCTGGGTCTTGCTTGTGCTCTTATCCTATCAAATGACATATCAACCACAGATTTAAAAACATTCTTACCTTTCTTTGCAGGTGCTGATTTCACCTTTTCTTTAATAACTGCAACATCTGAATCAAATACATCATAAATGTGTTTCTTTATGAATAAAGCAAGACAACCATTTTTCTCCATGATTATGTACTATCTTTAATATTATTTTAGTTGTGAAGTCAATTAGTTCTGTTACCTTCATTTGCAGGAGTTGGTTTGGCTTTCCCTTTGGAAAAAGTACAGTCCATACAATAAGATCTTGATATAATGTTTTATAAATTACATAAAACCCGACACATAGGCCTGCCTACTTATTATTTGAATAAATGGAAAATGAACTATTAAAAAAATATTTGTTACCTTTCTTTTCTGGAGCTAGTTTGCCCTTTTCTTTTGTTTCAGCATCTAAATCAGAAAAACATATTTCATGAAGTATACCTTCTATCATACAAAACAGTCTTACCTCTTACCTACTGTGCTCGTTCTGATATTTTATTTTCACATTGTTCTTTCCAGCACTGTTCCAGAAATGATGGTTGACTAGGCCAGCCCAGTATACTGTAGGTTGGCTTGGCTCAGTAGTTTTAAAAAGGGTTCAGTGTTCACAAAGACTACTTCGCACCTTTCTTTGATGGAGCTGCATTGGTTTTTTCTTTGGGATCTTCAGATTCTAAAACAATCATTGGACAAGATACAACATCAATCTCAAGAATTACATCATTATACATTCGATACAAGAAAAAAACATCCTATCAGTACCTTTTTTTGCAGGTTCTGGTTTGGCTTGTCCCTTAGTTTCCTTGGGCTCTAATTAAACAAGGACAGAAACATCATATATGAACAATGGTGACGGAGGAGATGGCTGCCATTTTACAGGCTCCTAACCAATTGTTGTTTCTTGTTTTTTTTTGTCTATTTACCACCACAAGCCAATGCTGTCACTAAGATAGCACTCAACAAAAGTTGTATAAGGCAGTATGCAAACATGAAAATGCCTATCCACAGGTGGCGCTCCTACTGGCCGGGGACTTAAATGCACAGGGAAACTTAAATCTGTTTTACTTAATTTCTACCAGAATGTAGAATCACCTTTACTTCACACACAGAAACGTGTAGAAAGCTCTCCCTTGCCCTCCATTTGGCAAATCTGACCATAACTCTGTCTTCCTGATTCCTGCTTCCACTAAATCCACTGATTCCTGCAAAAACTAAAGCAGGAAGTACCATTGACTCACTCAATAAGGATGTGGTCAGATGACGCAGATGCTAAGCTACAGAACAGTTTTGCTAGCACAGACTGGAATATGTTCAGGGATTCTTCCGATGGCGTTGAGGAGTGCAATCACATCAGTCATTGGCTTCATCAATAGGTGCATCGATGACGTCATCACCACAGTGACCGAACGTACATACCCCAAACAGAAGCCATTGATTACAGGCAACATCCACACTGAGCAAAAGGGTATAGCTGCCACTTTTAAGGAGCGGGACTCTAACACTTAAGAAAACCTGCTTTGAACCATCAAACAGGCAAACGCATCAATACAGGACTAAGATTGAATCGTACAACACCGGCTCCGATGCTCGTCGGATGTGGCAGGGCTTGAAAACTATTACGGACTAGAAAGGGATGCACAGCCCAGAGCTGCCAAGTTTCACGAGCCTACCAGACGAGCTAAATTACTTCTATGCTCGCTTCGAGGCAAGCAACACGGAAGCATGGATGAGAGCATCAGCTGTTCCGGACAACTGTGTGATCATGCTCTCCGTAGCCGATGTGAGTAAGACCTTTAAACCGGTTAACATTAACAAGGCCGCAAGACCAGACGAATTACCAGGATGTGTACGCTGAGGATGCGCTGACCAACTGGCAAGTGTCTTCACATAAAAACTGCCAAATACTCCACCCAAGTCATAGACTTTTCTCTCTGCTACCGCACGGCAAGCAGTACCGAAGTGGAACGTCTAGGTCCAAAAGGCTTCTTAAGAGCTTTTACCCCCAAGCCATAAGACTCCTTATGCTAATCAAATATACTATTTGTCCCCCCCCCCCACCCCCATTTTTATGCTGTTGCTACTCTGTTTTTTTACGGATGCATAGTCACTTTACCTCTACCTACATGTACATATAACCTCAATTATCTCGACTAACCTATGCCCGCATACATAGACTCTGTACCGGTACCCCCTGTATATAGCCTCGCTACTGATATTTTATTTCTCTTGTCTGTTGTTTTTCTATTTTTCTTCTTTGTTATTTGTATTTTTTATTTGATTTATTTCAGTTTATTTTAGTAAATACTTTAACACTTTTTTTCTTAAAACTGCATTGTTGGTTAAAGGGCTTGTAAGTGTAAGCTCTACAGCTTGTAACAAATCACTAGATGTTGGAACATTGCTACCGGGACGTGCTTCCATTCAGCCACAAGATTATTAGTGAGGTTGGGCACTGATGTTGGGCAATTAGGCCTGGCTAGCAGTCGGTGTTCCAATTCATCCCAAAGGTGTTCGATGGGGTTGAGGTCAGGGCTCTGTGCAGGCCAGTCAAGTTCTTCCACACCAATCTCGACAAACCATTTCTGTATGGACCTCGCTTTGTGCATGGGGGCATTGTCATGCTGAAACAGGAAAGGGTTTTCCCCAAACTGCTGCCACAAAGTTGGAAGCACAGATGTCATACTCCAACCTCGGCCAACAGCTCCGCCCCCCCGCAGCTACTCGCCCAAGCCTCTCCAGGTTCTCCTTTACCCAAATCCAGATAGCAGATGTTCTGAAAGAGCTGCAAAACCTGAACCCGTACAAATAAACTGGGCTTGACAATCTGGACCCTCTATTTCTGAAATTATCCGCCGCCATTGTCGCAACCCCTATTACCAGCCTGTTCAACCTCTCTTTCATATCGTCTGAGATCACCAAGGATTGGAAAGCTGCCGCAGTCATCCACCTCTTCAAAGGGGGAGACACCCTGGACCCAAACTGTTACAGACCTATATCCATCCTGCCCTGCCTATCAAAGGTCTTCGAAAGCCAAGTCAACAAACAGGTCACTGACCATCTCGAATCCCACCGTACCTTCTCCGCTGTGCAATCTGGTTTCCGAGCCGGTCACGGGTGCACCTCAGCCACGCTCAAGGTAGTAAACGATATCATAACCGCCATCGATAAAAGACAGTCCTGTGCAGCCGTCTTCATCGACCTGGCCAAGGCTTTCAAATCTGTCAATCACCATATTCTTATCGGCAGACTCGGTAGCCTCGGTTTTTGTAATGACTGCTTTGCCTGGTTCACCAACTACTTTGCAGACAGAGTTCAGTGTGTCAAATCGGAGGGCATGTTGTCCGGTCCTCTGGTAGTCTATGGGGTTGCCACAAGGTTAAATTCTTGTGACGACTCTTTTCTCTGTATATATCAATGATGTTGCTCTTGCTGCGGGCGATTCCCTGATCCACCTCTACGCAGACGACACCATTCTGTATAATTCCGGCCCTTCCTTGGACACTGTGCTATCTAACGTCCAAACGAGCTTCAATGCCATACAACACTCCTTCCGTGGCCTCCAACTGCTCTTAAACGCTAGTAAAACCAAATGCATGCTTTTCAACCGTTCGCTGCCTGCACCCGCACGCCCGACTAGCATCGCCACCCTTGTTGGTTCCGACCTTGAATATGTGGACATCTATAAGTACCTAGGTGTCTGGCTAGACCGAAAACTCTCCTTCCAGACTCATATCAAACATCTCCAATCTAAAATCAAATCTAGAGTCAGCTTTCTATTCCGTAATAAAGCCTCCTTCACTCACGCCGCCAAACGTACCGTAGTAAAACTGACTATCCTACCGATCCTCGACTTCGGCGATGTCATCTACAAAATAGCTTCCAATGTTCTACTCAGCAAACTGGATGCAGTTTATCACAGTGCCGTCCGTTTTGTTACTAAAGCACCTTATACCACCCACCACTGCGACCTGGTTGCTCTAGTCGGCTGGTTCCAGGTCATCTACAAGTCCATGCTAGGTAAAGCTCCGCCTTATCTCAGTTCACCCATCCGTAGCACTCACTTCCATCATCATGAAGTGCTTTGAGAGACTAGTCAAGGACCATATCACCTCCACCCTACCTGACACCCTAGACCCACTCCAATTTGCCAACCACACTGCCCTAAACCATCTGGACAAGAGGAATACCTATGTGAGAATGCTGTTCATCGATTACAGCTCGGCATTCAACACCATAGTACCCTCCAAGCTCGTCATCAAGCTCGAGACCCTGGGTCTCGACCCCGCCCTGTGCAACTGGGTACTGGACTTCCTGACGGGCCGCCCCCAGGTGGTGAGGGTAGGCAACAACATCTCCACCCCGCTGATCCTCAACACTGGGGCCCCACAAGGGTGCGTTCTGAGCCCTCTCCTGTACTCCCTGTTCACCCACGACTGCGTGGCCACGCCCCTCCAACTCAATCATCAAGTTTGCGGACGACACAACAGTGGTAGGCTTGATTACCAACAACGACGAGACGGCCTAAAGGGAGGAGGTGAGGGCCCTCGGAGTGTGGTGTCAGGAAAATAACCTCACACTCAACGTCAACAAAACTAAGGAGATGATTGTGGACTTCAGGAAACAGCAGAGGGAACACCCCCCTTATCCACATCGATGGAACAGTAGTGGAGAGGGTAGTAAGTTTTAAGTTCCTCGGCATACACATCACAGACAAACTGAATTGGTCCACTCACACAGACAGCATCGTGAAGAAGGCGCAGCAGCGCCTCTTCAACCTCAGGAGGCTGAAGAAATTCGGCTTGTCATCAAAAGCACTCACAAACTTCTACAGATGCACAATCGAGAGCATCCTGGCGGGCTGTATCACCGCCTGGTACGGCAACTGCTCCGCCCACAACCGTAAGGCTCTCCAGAGGGTCGTGAGGGCTGCACAACACATCACCGGGGGCAAACTACCTGCCCTCCAGGACACCTACACCACCCGATGTTACAGGAAGGCCATAAAGATCATCAAGGACAACAACCACCCGAGCCACTGCCTGTTCACCCCGCTATCATCCTGAAGGCGAGGTCAGTACAGGTGCATCAAAGCTGGGACCGAGAGACTGAAAAACAGCTTCTATCTCAATGTTAAACAGCCACCACTAACATTGAGTGGCTGCTGCCAACACACTGACTCAACTCCAGCCACTTTAATAATGGGAATTGATGGGAAATTATGTAAAACATATCACTAGCCACTTTAAACAATGCTACCTAATATAATGAATAATGTAGGGTATGTAAACATCTCATATGTATACGTATATACTGTACTCTATATCATCTACTGCATCCTTATGTAATACATGTATCACTAGCCACTTTAACTATGCCACTTGTTTACATACTCATCTCATATGTATATACTGTACTCGATACCATCTACTGTATCTTGCCTATGCTGCTCTGTACCATCACTCATTCATATATATTTATGTACATATTCTTTATCCCCTTACTCTGTGTATAAGACCGTCGTTTTGGAATTGTTAGTTAGATTACTTGTTGGTTATTACTGCATTGTCGGAACTAGAAGCACAAGCATTTCGCTACACTCGCATTAACATCTGCTAACCATGTGTATGTGACAAATAAAATGTGATTTGATTTGATTTGAAATAAAGATAAAGATTAGGAAGAGCCACTTCCAAAAACATTTTAATATTGTTTTGCAGGAACTACTTATTTGGCAAGTTCCATCTCTATCAAGCTCTATCAAATTACAAATGCTTCAAAAAATTACAAATTGCTTGTCACGTTCGGACCTTTATTTCCTTTGTTTTGTATTTATTTAGGATGGCCAGGGCGTGAGTTGGGTGGGCAGTCTATGTTTGTTTTTCTATGATTTGGGTATTTCTATGTTTCGGCCTAGTATGGTTCTCAATCAAAGGCAGGTGTCATTAGTTGTCTCTGATTGAGAATCATACTTAGGTAGCCTGGGTTGCACTGTTTGTTTGTGGGTGATTGTCTATGTTAGTGGCTTGTGTCAGCACAGGTCTCATTTGTAGCTTCACGGTCGTCATTAGTTTCTTGTTTTTGTTACTCCTTTGTATAGTGCTGCAGTGTTCAGTGTTCTCTTTATTAAAATTCACTATGAACACATTCCACGCCGCATTTTGGTCCTCTGATTCTTCTCGCCTCTCCTCTTCAGATGAAGGGGAGGAAGACCGTGACAGAATCACCCACCAACCAAGGACATTGCTTACTAACCGCAGATTTGAAAACATTCTTACCTTTCTTTGCAGGGGCTGTTTTCACCTTTTCTTTAATAACTGCAGCATCTGAATGAAATACAACATAAATGTATTTCTCTATGAATATAGCAAGATCAACATTTGTCTCTATGATTATGTACTGTCTGTAATTTTTGTGAAAAAAGTCTAAATACATTGTTTCATTTATTAGTATGTTAATGTGTGCATATACAGTGCCTTCGGAAAGTATTCAGATGATTGGACTTTTTCCACATTTTGTTACGTTACAGACTTATTCTAAAATGGATTACATTTTTAAAAATCCTCTGCAATCTACACATAATACCCCATAATGACCAAGTGAAAACAGGATTTGTATTTAAAATAAAAAACAGAAATTATTAACAGTATGCAGAGCTGCATCCATTGATAATCCTTGAGCTGTTTCTACTGTACACCTTTTTTGGAGTCCACCTGTGGTAAATTCCGTTGATTGGACATGATTTGTAAAAGTACACCCCTGTCTATATAAGATCCCACAGTTGACAGTTCATGTCAGAGCAAAAACCAAGCCATGAGGTTGAAGGAATTGTCCGTAGAGGTTCGAGACAGGATTGTGTCGAGGCACAAATCTAGGGAAGGGTACCAAAACAGTTCTGCAGCATTGAGGGTTCCCAAAAACACAGAGGCTTCCATTATTCTTAAATTGAAGAAGTTTGTAACCACCAAGACTCCTAGAGCTCCTAGAGCTGGCCTCCCAGCCAAACTGAGCAATCGGGGGAGAAGGACCTTGGTCAGGGAGGTGACCAAGAACCCAATGGTCACTCTGACAGAGCTCTGGAGTTCTTCTGTGGAGAAAGAGAACCTCTGCAGCACACCACCAAGCAGGCCTTTATGGTAGGGTGGCCAGACCTAAGCCACTCCTCAGTAAAAGGCACATAAGAGCCCGCTTGGAGTTTGCCAAAAGGCAGCTAAATACTCTCAGACCATGAGAAACAAGATTCTCTGGTCTGATGAAACCAATATTGAACTCTTTGGCCTGAATGCAAAGTGTCACATCTGGAGGAATCATGTCGCTATCCCTAAGATGAAGCATGGTGATGGTAGCATCATGCTGTAGGGATGTTTACAGCGTCAGGGACTGGGAGACTAGTCAGGATTGAGGCAAAGATAAACGGAGCAAAGTACAGAAAGATCCATGATGAAAACTTCCTCCAGAGCACTTAGAACCTCAGACGGGGGTGAAGGTTCAACTTCCAACAGGACAACGGCCCTGAGCACACAGCCAAGTCAAGGTAGGAGTGGTTTCGGACAAGTCTCTGAATGTCCTTGAGTGGCCCAGCCAGGGCCCAGAATTGAACCCGATTGAACATCTCTGGAGAGACGTGAAAATAGTGGTGCAGCAACGCTCCCCATCCAACCTGACAGAGTTTAAGAGGATCTGCAAAGAAGAATGGGAGAAACTCCCCAAATATAGGTGTGCCAAGCTTGTAGCGTCATGCCCAAAAAGACTCGAGGCTGTAATGCGCTTTAACAAAGTACTAAGTAAAGGGTCTGAATACTTACGTAAGTGTGATATTTCAAAAAATATATATAAATGAGAAAATGTCTAAAAACCTGTTTTTTGCTTTGCCGTTATGGGGTATTGTGTGTAGATTGATGAATAAGGCTGTAATGTAACAAAATGTGGAAAAAGTTAAGGGTTCTGAATACTTTCCGAATGCACTGTGTATGTGTATTATATATATAAATATATATATACATATGTATATATGTGTGTGTGTGTGTGTGTTTATATTGTATTATACTGGGAATATTTGGAAAAGAGACCCATGCCTCTGTCTCTGTTAAAGTAAAGGTAACTTTTTTTCAAGAGTTGGTTTGGCCTTTTCTTTAGAAAATTAAGCTTCTAAGTTCAAATACAAGTCTTTACAATAAGATATTGATATAACTTTTAATAAATAGCATAAAACAGAGACATAGGCCTACTTATTATTGGAATAAATGGAAAAATAACATTTAAAAATTAATTTGACACCTTTCTTTGCTGGAGTTAGTTTGGCCTCTTCTTTTGCTCCAGTATCTAAATCAGAATAAAAATTAAAGAATGATGCATTTTTGTCATTTAGCAGACCTTCTAATCCAGAGCAATTTACAGGAGCGATTAGGGTTAAGTGCATTGCACAAGGGCAAATTAACAGATGTTTTACCCAGAGCGTTGGGCCAGTAACCAAAAGGTCGCTGGTTCGAGACACCACGGAAGACCTTGGTGTCTCGAACCAGCAACCTTTTGGTTACTGGCCCAACGCTCTGCTAGGCTACCTGCCGCTATTGTATCATACATTACAGTCTTTCCTGATTCAGACTATAGAGTAAAGCCAAAATGTACTGTGCTTGTTCAGATATTTTCTTTTCACATTGTCCTTTCCAGCACAGTTCCAGCAACTACTGTTGATGGGTATCTAGGCCAGCCCAGTATACTGTAGCTTGGCTTAACTCAGTTGTGAAAAAGGGTTCTGTGGTTAACATAGACTACTTTGTACCTTTCTTTGATGTAGCTGATTTGGTTTTTTCTTTGGGAACTTCAGCTTCTAAAACAATCATTGGATGAGACACAACATTAATCTCAGGAACTGGGCTATTATACATTTGATGCAACAAAAACAATCATATCTGTACCTGTTTTTGTAGGTTCTGGTTTGGCTTGCTCCTTAGCTTCCTTGGGCTCTAATCAAATACGAACAAGACAATTTACTGCAACAATTCAGACTGCAATTCAATCTGAGTAAAATAAAACATTGTATGAGAAATAAATACAGTACACTCACAAAAATAGGCCTATTTACTGTAGACAAAAGTGTTAAAGTGTAGTTAATAAACCTAAACCTCGCCCTAACCTTAGCCCTTATTGCCATAATCCCTAACCTGACTCTATCAGGTTGTTCCATCAACAGAGATGCAGTCTACAGTTTGTTGATAGTTTGACCCTCTGTAAGGGGAGTCACCTTTCTCTCCACTCTTGCAATGTGATTGCTGTGTGACAAACAAATAGTTATGAGATTGACATCTTGCTTTTTGGTAGCGGTTAAGAGCATAGGACCAGTAATCAAAAGGTTGCTGGTTTGAATCCCTGAGCCATCTAGGTGCAAAATCTGACGATGTGCCCTTAAGCAAGGCACTTAACCCTTATTGCTCCTGAATGTTGTTTGCTAAAATGTAAATACTCATCTTGTGTCAGAAGTCTCCCTGCTACTTATTGTAACATATTGCTGGATATATCTTTAACCTTTAATGAAACTGGAACCATATGTGATAATATCATAATTGTTTTGATTGTAGAAGTCAAAGAACTAATAATTTACCTTGCTTTACAGGAGCTGGTTTGACCTTCTCTGTAGCAACCTGGATGCCAGGCTTCCCCCAAAAAATAGATCAATCATTTTTGGAGGATTTAGTCTTAAATGTCCTTCAATTCGCAAGAGGCTGAATGTATCTCACCGAAAAAAAAGTATCAGAGCGAACGAAATAGCGCCCACTCTGTCTCAGTATATGTAGCCCATCTATCTGATGTGGTCTGGTCAAAAGAGTATGACACTTATCGCCGTAGCATTGAATGCACGGGAAGCCAACGAGCATTTGGCCTATCTTGATATAAAAAGTGTCAAATAATAGCCAATCAGCATTGAGCTAAACTGAGAGCTCAGCTGTGAATGGTCCTGGCACACAAAAAAATGGAAGCCAGTTTGGATTTGGCTTCACACCAATCACATCACATTGTCATGTTTTACTCCTGTGGCTAGCTAGCTAGGTAAATCATCCATTTCCTATTTTAGCCATAGATGGAGAGAGGGATTTGAACATGTGGTTTTACATGAACTTATTTGACCATGCTGTAGGTCATGTAACTGTTTGTTACATACAACATGTATTGTGGACTTCACTGGACCGATGTTGGCTTCTGGTTTTGTGATGAAACAAAGGTGTGGTTGAATTTATTCTGTTTTAGGCCTATATATCACATTGTTTAATTTTTATACATTTTTATATATCACGTTGTCAAGGCATATCAACTAACAAGTTACAGAGCAAACAGTGCAATTTGTAGGATAGTAGGATGTGAGATGGGAATAGACGATGGAGGAGGAATAGGTATGAAGGACACAGACAGTCAGCCAAGCAGAGGAATTTTCATCGGGGAATGTGTGGTCCAGAGTTGGGAGCGTTACTGCTGCGCCAGACTCCGGCACACCAAATATTGTTTAGTGACATAAAAAATGTACTTGTGGAAAAGACCATCTTTTGCGTTCCTGACTTTTTTAAACTTCAGTCAAGAATACAGTAGCATATGCAGGACATATACACTGAGTATGCCAAACATTAGGAACACCTTCCTAATATTGAGTTGCCCTTAAAACAGCCTCAATCCGTCGGGGCATGGACTCCACAAGTTGTCGAAGGCATTCCACAGGATGAAGGCCCATGCTGACTCCAATGCTTCCCATAGTTGTGTCAAGTTGGCTGGATGTCCTTTGGGTGGTGGACCATTCTTGACACACACGGGAAACTGAGCATGAAAAACCCAGCAGTTCTTGACACAAACCGGTGCGCCTGGCACCTACCACCATACCCCTTTCAAAGGAACTTTTGTCTTGCCCATTTACACTCTGTATCACACCCTGATCTGTTTCACCTGTCTTTGTGATTGTCTCCACCCAACTCCAGGTGTCGCAAATCTTCCCCATTATCCCCTGTGTATTTATACCTGTGTTCTCAGTTTGTCTGTTGCCAGTTCATTTTGATCATCAAACCTACAAGTGGTTTCCCCCTTGCTCCTGTTTTGTCTTGTCACATTCTGACTATAGAGAGCCTTTTATTGTCTGTTGGTTAGGTCAGGGTGTGACTAGGGTGGGTAATCTAGGGTTTTATTTCTATGTTGGCCTGGTATTGTTCCCAATCAGAGGCAGCTGTTTATTGTTGACTCTGATTGGGGATCAAATTTAGGCCGCCATTTCCCCACTGTGTTTTGAGGGATCTTGTTTATGTGTAGTTACCTGTGAGCACTCCATAGCTTCACATATCGTTTATTCTTTATTGTTTTTTGTGCGGTTCACTTATAATAATAAAATGTCGAACCGATTTCACGCTGTGCTTTGGTCCGAATGTTCTTAAGACGATCGTGACAGAAGATCCCAACACACCAGGACCAAGCAGCGTGCCCAGGAGGAGAAGGTTCCTGGGCTTGGGAGGAAATAATGGGAGGACACGAAAGCCTTCCTTGGAAGCAGATGCAAGGAGAGAAGGGATGACAGCGACAACGCCTGGGTTTGCGACCACAACGAAAGCCCAAAGAACAGCCCCAATCATTTTTTTGGGGGGCGGCACTCGCGTTGGTCGGCGGAGCCGAGTAGTGAACCAGAGCCAATCTGGGAGAAGATGGAGAAATTGGAGGAGAGTGAACAGAGAGAGTCAAAGACCGTCAGTGAGCTGATGGAGAAATTGGAGGAGAGAGAAATGAGAGAGTTGTTGTGTTGGTGTATGATGCACAACTTCTGCCCTAAGGAGTGTGTCATCAGTTTGATGCCACCTGAGTCAGATCTCCGGACACGTCCTGAGGAGCGTGCTAGCAGTCTGGTAAAAACTGTGCCGGCTCCACGCACCAGGGCTCCAGTACGCCTCCGCAGCCCAGTACGTCCTGTGCCTGCTCCTAACACTTGCCCTGAAGTGTGTGTCACCAGTGCCGGCTCCACATACTAGGCCTCCAGTGCACCTCCCCAGTTCGGTACATCCTGTGCGTGCTCCTCACACTCTCCCTGAAGTGTGTATCACAAGTCTGGTGCCACCGGTGCAGGCTCAACGCACAAGGCCTCCAGTGCGCCTTCCCAGTCCGGTGCGTCCTGTGCTTGTTCCTCACGCTTGCCCTGAGGTGTCACCAGTCCGGTGCCACCTGTGCCGACTCCACGCTACGGAACCTCCTGCGACGGTCCACGCTACGGAACCTCCTGCGACGGTCCACGCTACGGAACCTCCTGCGACGGTCCACGCTACGGAACCTCCTGCGACGGTCCACGCTACGGAACCTCCTGCGACGGTCCACGCCACGGAACCTCCTGCGACGGTCCACGCCACGGAACCTCCTGCGACGGTCCACGCCACGGAACCTCCTGCGACGGTCCACGCTACGGAACCTCCTGCGACGGTCCACGCTACGGAACCTCCTGCGACGGTCCACGCTACGGAACCTCCTGCGACGGTCCACGCTACGGAACCTCCTGCGACGGTCCATGTTCTGGAACCTCCAGCGAGGATCAACGGCAAGGCGTCCAGTCCAGCTCCAGGGCAGGAGCCTTCCTCTGCGCCGTGTCCAGTCCAGACACAGTGTCCAGTCCAGCTCCAAGGCCGGATCCTTCCTCTGCGCCAATGCCCAGTCCTGGCACGGCGTCCAGTCCTGCTCTAAGGCAGGAGCCTTCCTCTGCGCCGGTGCCCAGTCCAGGCACAGCATCCAGTCCAGCTCCAAGGCAGGAGCCTTCCTCTGCGCCGGTGCCCAGTCCAGGCACAGCGTCCAGTCCAGCTCCAAGGCCGGAGCCTTCCTCTGCGCCAATGCCCAGTCCAGGCATGGTGTCCAGTCCCACTCCAAGGCCGGAGCCTTCCTCTGCGCTGATGCCCAGTCCAGGCACGGCGTCCAGTCCAGCTCCAAGGCCGGAGCCTTCCTCTGCGCCAATGCCCAGTCCAGGCATGGTGTCCAGTCCCACTCCAAGGCCGGAGCCTTCCTCTGTGCTGAGCCCAGTCCAGGCACGGCATCCAGTCTCGCTTCAAGGCCGGAGCCTTCCTCGGCGCCGGTGCCCAGTCCAGGTGCAGCGTTCAACCCAGCTCCATGGCCGGACCTGTGGGCTGGGCGGGGGCAAAGTCCCGCACCAGAGCCACCACCGATGCTGGATCTGCGGGATGAGTGGGTTC
Organism: Oncorhynchus keta; assembly: GCF_023373465.1. Lineage (NCBI taxonomy): Eukaryota > Metazoa > Chordata > Actinopteri > Salmoniformes > Salmonidae > Oncorhynchus > Oncorhynchus keta. Next base: position 56,202,454 of record NC_068422.1, on the reverse strand, counting down.
TTCGTCCCGCGCCAGAGCGCCAACCGCGCTAGATGCCCACAGCGTCCAAACCCAAGAATGTGAAGGATCTTGAAATGATCTGCAAGGACCCTCCCCTATAGAGTTAGGTTTTGCGGCCGGAGTCTGCACCTTTGGGGGGGGGGGGTGGTTACTGTCACGCCCTGACCATAGAGAGCCTTTTATTCTCTATGTTGGTTTGGTCGGTGTGTGACTCGGGTGGGTATTCTAGGTTGTTTTATTTCTGTTGGCTGGTATGGTTCCCAATCAGCGGCAGCTGTTTATCATTGTCTCTTATTGGGGATCATATCTAGGCAGCCATTTCCCTACTGTGTTTTGTGGGATCTTGTTTATGTGTAGTTGCCTGTGAGCACTCCATACAGTGGACTTCAAAATTACTGGCAATGCACAAACAATACTTAAAAAATGTAAATAATATAATTAGAGATATCTCAAAATACCAACATGTGAGAAAGTGTAATATATTAATGTTTCAATGGAACCAACCAAAATCATTCAATTATTTAATACAAAATAAATGTAACCAAAATCAAGGTTTCGTAATTATTGGCACTCCTCATTTAGTACTTAGTGCAACCACCTCTGGCAAGGATAACAGCATGGAGTCTTTTCCTGTAATGTTTGACAAGGTTAAGGAACACATTTGGAGGGATTTTGGACCATTCCACTCAGCCCACAGGTTGTCGATTGGATTGAGGTCCGGCGACTGAGATGGGCATGGCAAAACATTGATTTTGTTGTCGCTGAACCATTTCTGTGTGGATCTTGAGGTATGTTTTGGGTCGTTGTCTTGTTGGAAAGTCCACCTACGGCCAAGTCCCAGCCTTCTGGCAAAGGTAACTAGATTGTCCGCCAAAATTGGCTGATACTTGGTGGAATTCATTATGCCATCAATCTTAACCAGTGCCCCTGGACCTCTGGAATTAAAACAGTCCCAAAACATCACTGATCCCCCTCCATATTTCACCGTGGGTATGAGGTGCCTCTCCTTGTACGCATCTCTGTTTCAACGCCAAACATGCCGATGCTTTATCTGACCAAAACATTCAATTTTGGTCTCATCTGACCAGAGCACCTACTTCCAGTCATAATTTAAATGATGTTTGGCAAAATCCAAGCGCTTGAGTCTGTGTCTTGGGGTCAGAAAGGACTTTCTTCTGGCAACCGATCCAAAGAACCTGTGGGTGTGGAGGTGGCATCTGATGGTGCTTTTTGAAACCTGGTGACCCCAAGATGCCACCAAGGCCTGCAATTCCTTCACAGTGATTCTTTTTTATTATTTTGGTTGGTTCCATTGAAACATTAATAAAGTACAGTATTTCTCACCTGTTGGTATTTTGAGTTTCTCTATAATTATATTGTTTATCTTTGTTTTAAGCATTGTTTGTGCATTGCCAGTCAGCGGGGGGGGGCAGTAATTTTGTAGCCCAGTGTAGCTTCACGTATCGTTTATTCTTTATTGATTTTTGTGCGGTTCACTTATAATAATAAAAAGTCGCACCGATTTCATGCTGCGCTTTGGTCCAAATGTTCTTACGACGATCGTGACATGTCTATAGTGCCTGTTTTCTAGTTTTCACGGTTTTGACCTTTCTGCCTGCTGTGACCCTGAGTCTGTCTGCAGTCCTGTACCTTTGCCCCACTACTCTGGATTACCGAGCTCTGCCTGACCTAACTCTGAACCTGCTTGCCATCCTGTACCTTTGCCTGCCCATATTCGATTTCATAAACATTTGTTAGTCCGACACTGTCTGCACCTGGGTCTTACCTTCAAATGTGATACTCTGAATTGCACACATACACAATACATGTCTTAATACATGTCTTATCTCAAGGCTTAAAGATCCTTAACCTGACTCCTCCCCTTCATCTACACTGATTGAAGTGGGCTTAACAAGTGACATCAATAAGGGATCATAGAATTCACCTGGTTAGTCTAGGTCATGGAAAGAGCAGTGTATAAGAGCAATGTATATGTGTAGAGCAGTGTATATAAGTTAAAGGTGAACAAATTGGTTACCTTTCTTAACATTCACCAGCTTCGCCTCCTCCTTTAGAACCTCAAGTTCTATTAGAAATACACAAGAACAGTAGAGTAGTGTTACACAATATTCATGTATCAGACTTCATCCAATGCAGATTTCTATGTTCAAAATGTCCAAGTCAAGAAAGAGTCAAAATATTTTACCTGTTTTTTTTACCTTTACTTTTATGTCTGGTAGTTTAGCTGTCTTTTCTTCCTTAACCTCTTTGATAGGTTTATTTTTGCCTGCAAAATGTGACAAAAATGACATGACAGTAACATTAATTTAAAGGCTATTTAACAGATTTATAGCTGTCAAAATACAATATACCATGTGTTGGTGTTACAGGGCAAGTACAGTATATTCCTTCTGGTATCAGTCCTAAAAATAACATACGAATACAGCAAGATGCACCATTCGTTAATAGTAATTTCTATGCTCTATGCTTGCTTTAACCAGCTGCTTACGGTGTCACATAAGCTTTGAAAGTTTGAGCAATCTACAATATTCATTGCTGTTCAATGGAAATTTCAGTTCATTATACATACCAATTAATTCATGCAGAAAATGTTTAACTCAATTGGCTGTAAACAATATTTTTTAAACTATCAATATATGGCTTCAAAATGTTTGAATACATTTCTCCAGCCAAATTCCTCTGCTTTTTAGCAAGTGACAGGGCTGTTGTTTGACTGAAAAAGTAATTAAGGATTGTGGCTTAACGCTAATAAGTCTAAATCTAAATAAAAGGTATAAAAATAAATGTTTGTCATTTAGCAGACACTCTTATCTAGAAAAACATACAGTTAACCTGTTACTCCTACCCCCTACTTTTTCGAACATTCTGTTAAAAATCGCTCAACATTTCAGCGCCCTGCTACTCATGCCAGGAATATAGTATATGCATATGTGTGGATAGAAAACACTCAGACGTTTATAAAACTGGTTAAATCACGGCTGTGACTATAACAGAACGTGTGTTTCATCGAAAAGCGCAGGAAAATCTGATCACTGAAAATGCGAAAATATATCCATGCGCCACTAGAACCCATTGTTGAATGTGAACCGCATGAAATGGGGCCCGAGGTTGCAATACCTACAGCTTCCACACGATGTCAACAGTCTTGACATTTGCCTACGATTTGTTTCTTGGTCAAACGGACACGAGGCAGCGCACCCAGCCACATGACTGAAAAGTAGTGAAGGTGCGACAAAACTAGGGCCTGTAGGACCAGCCTTGTTGATAGTGCAATTAAGAAGGCAGAGCAGCGCTTTATTATGGACAGACTTCTCCCCATCTTAGCTACTACTGCATAAATATGTTTTGACCATGACAGTTTACAATCTAGTGTTACTCTAAGCAGTTTAGTCATCTCAACTTGCTCAATTTCCACATTATTTATTACAAGATATAGTTGAGGTTTAAGGGTTTATTGAATGTTTTGTTCCAAATACAATGCTGTTAGTTTTAGAAAAATGTAGGGCTAACTTATTCCTAGCCACCCACTCTGAAACTAACTGCAGCTCTTTGTTGAGTGTTGCAGTCATTTCAGTCACTGTAGTAGCTTACATGTATAGCATTGAGTCATCCGTATACATAGAAACTCTGGCTTTACTCGAAGTCAGTGATATGTCGTTAGTAAAAATTGAAAAACAGAAACAGATACCCTGGAGAATTCCTGATTCTAACTGGATTATATTTGATAGGCTTCCGTTAAAGAACACCCTCTGTGTTCTGTTAGACAAGTAACTCTTCATCCACATTATAGCAGGGAGTGTAAAGCCTTAACACATACGTTTTACCAGCAGCAAACTATGATAAATAATGTCAAAAGCTGCACTGACGTCTAGCAAGACAGCCCCCACAATCATTTTATCATCAATTTCTCTCAGCCAATCAGTCATTTGTTTAAGATCTGTGCTTGTTGAGTGCCCTTCCCTATAAGCATGCAGAAAATATATTGTCAATTTGTTTACCTTTAAATACCATTGTATCTGGTCAAACACATTTTTTTCCAGAAGTTTACTAAGGGTTGGTAACAGGCTGATTGTTCGGCTATTTGAGTCAGTAAAGGGGGCTTTACTATTCTTGGGAAGCAGAATGACTTTAGCTTCCATCCAGGCCTGAGGGCACACACTCTCTCGTCTAGGCTTAAATTGAAGATGTGGCAAATAGGAGTGGCAATATTGTCTGCTATTATCCTCAGTAATTTTCTATCTAGATTGACAGACCCTGATGGCTTCTCATTGTCGATAGACAACAATTGTTTTTTCACCTCTTCCACACTGACTTTACAGAATTCAAAAGTACAAATCTTGTCTTTCATAATTTGGTCAGATATCAGCGTTTGTTGCTGGCAAGATAAGTTTGCTTATCTTGCCAATGAAAAAGTCATTAAAATTGTTTGCAATATCAGTGGGCTTTGTGATGAAGGATAAATGAAGGAGCCGAGTTGGCTTTTTCACTAAAATGTCATTTAAGTTGCCCCAAATCTTTTTACCATCATTCTTTGTATAATTTATCTTTGTTTCATAGTGGTTTATTTTTCTTTCTATATTGTTTCATAAAGCCACATGATTTCTTAATTTGCATTACGTTTGCCATCAGTTGGGCTGCCAGACTTAATTGCCATTCTGTTTGCCTCATCCCTCTCAACCATACCATTTTTCAATTCCTCATCAATCCAATGGGATTTAACAGTTTTTACAGTCATTTTCTTATTGGGTGTGTGCTTATTAATAACTGGAATAAGTACTTTCATAAATGTGTTAAGTGCAGTGTCTGGTTGCTCCTCATTACACACCACAGACCAGCAAATATTCTTTACATCATCATCATATCAATCACTACAAAAGTTATTGTATGACCTCTTAAACACTATATTAGGCCCAGCCTTTGGAAACTTTGGTTTTCTGAGATATGGCTATTATATTGTGATCACTACATCCTATGGATTTGGATATTGCTTTAAAGCAAATATCTGCAGCATTAGTAAAAATGTGATCAGTATATGTTGGTGATTTAATTCCTGTGCTGTTTGTAACTACCCTGGTAGGTTGACTGACAACCTGATCCAGGTTGCAGGCACTGGTTACAGTTTTAATTCATGATAGCCAGTCAAAATTTAAATCACCCAGAAAATATACTTCTCTGTTGATATCACATACATTATCAAGCATTTCACACATATTTTCCCAAGTGCTAACAGATACTGACTGTTAGCACTTGGTGGTCTATAGCAGCTTCCCACAAGAATGGGCTTTAGGTGGGGCAGATTAATCTGTAGCCATATTACTTCAACAGTATTTAACATTAGATTATCTCTAAGCTTTACAGGAATGTGGTTCTGAATATAGACCGAAACATCCTTTGACATTTGTCGTTTTGGTAGATGTTATCACTGTATCAAAGTTTTTATCTAAGGGATTTTCACAGATCAGAAAATGAATGTCTGTTAGAAGCAAGTTATTGACTTCATGGACCTTGTTTCTTAGGCTACATATGTTAATATGTAGCCGTTACAGTGCTAAGAGTGTAACTCTGGTTTATAGGTTCATGATTACTGCTTGCAATAGCTGTAGGATAAACAGATGTATTCCTTGCAATTAGGGGAACATAAATTAAATGACTTCCATTTTGTTTGCCAATGCCCCTAAGATCATGTTCATTTGATGCAGCATTATGATGACTCATTGTCACAATGGTAGGGATTAACTGAGCTGGTCTTGAATCAATCATCTTAAATCCAGGAGCCAAGATGATTTGGATGGACTCCATCATTCCTGTAGAGTATCTTCTGTTTCCAGAATGTGTCAAAGTGATCAATAAAAGTGACTCCAGCAGAGCTACAGTAGTCTTTTAGCCAGATGTGGAATGCCAGCAGTCTGCTGAATCTTTTACACCCGCGGCCCAACAGTGGTACTGGACCTGAAATTATTGCCAGTTTTTTTAGTCTTTTAATGCTAAAATCAGTTCTTCCGTTTTCAAATGTTCCCTAACAAGCCCTCCCGATGTCGTTTGACCCAACATGGACTACAGCTGACTACAGAGTCAGCTCCCGGCATCTGTGGTAGAACAGTCGGAAGCAGCCTTGTTATGTCCTGTACTCGTGCTCCTGTGTAGCACAGGGTTTTTGCCTTGGGGACCGAGATATTTCTCACCATAGAACTGCCTATGATGACAGCTGTTGATGTTGAATGGGCCGGTCTCTCAGGCAGCCTCGCGGTCAGGAACCCGAGGTAGAAGCCACCAGAGAGGGAGACAGAGCTGAGGACGAAGACGCATGTACCTCCGGATCCGATCTTGATTGGGATGCCACCACGGATGAAGGCGCCGGAACCTCTGGATCCAGGGCGGCAAAGCTGTTTCTGGTCTGTGTCAGTTCCGGGCTCAACATCTCCATGAAGACCCCTGTTGCCAGAGGACGCCTTCTTCAACTTCCTCGGCGAGTGACGTACCTCCATGGCTGGTTGGTTGGGTCGAGATCAGCTTTGTACTCCAGGGAAGGAGGAGATCCCTTCGGAGTTGGAACCCTGCCTAGCTCTGGCCAGTCAGCTATGAAGAGCCGACACGGCAGCGAAACTTCCACCAGACCAGAGCGGCATCCAGCTACTGGGGTGGAAGAAAAAGAAAAAGTAGGCGGGCGTGGGTTACCCATTAGCTTATGTAGGTGTGCTACTTGCTTGCTAAGAGTAGCTACTTTGCTCCTGTAGCTCTCTGCAAGCAATCAGTTGCTACATTGAAAGTCAACGTGTTTCACATTGTCCCAGAACAAAGTAAAGTAAACGCAGCTCCAGCAATGTTGGAAATGTTCAATAGCAGCCTCCATTAGAGCCCGCAGAGCCAGCTAGGCTCTATACGGAATCTGGCAGGATCCCGGGACAGATAGCAGCGCTCACAGCAATTTAGCCCAACAGAGCCGCAGGATTCAAAATAAAATAAAAGTATATAAAACACGGTCAGCTTTTAAGGTCTTTAGTTCAGGATTCAGTTTCGACGTTCGACAACATCCACATACGCAGTCATTCACTTGCAATAGGAAAAGTGAATGGGAAAATTAGTTAGAAGTTTCCTCACCTGTGTGTCTTATGTACAAAACAATGATGTAATTTTAGGCAAAAATTGTCAAAAGTCACACTGAAATCTAACAAAAAAGCCCCCACAACCTTTTCATCATCCATTTCTCTTAGTCAATCACCAGTCATTTGTGTAAGTGCTGTGCTTGTTGAATGTCCTTCCTCATAAGTGTGCCGAGTCTGTTGTCAATTGGTTCCCTGTGAAATTGCAGCGCATGTCAGCAGTGTATGTCAGAGCAAAAAAAAGGCAATAGGTCGAAGGAATTGTCCGTAGAGCTCTGAGACAGGATTGTGTAAAGGCACAGATCATGGGAAGGGTACCATTGAAGGTCCACAAGAACACAATGGCCTCCATCATTCTTAAAACTTCTTATGGCTGGGGGGCAGTATAGAGTAGCTTGGATGAATAAGGTGCCCAGAGTAAACTGCCTGCCACTCAGGCCCAGAAGCTAAGATATGCATATTATTAATAGATTTTGATAGAAACCAGTCTGAAGTTTCTAGAACTGTTTGAATGATGTCTGTGAGTATAACAGAACTTATATGGTAGGCAAAAACCTGAGAAAAAATCCAACCAGGAAGTGGGTATTCTGAGGTTTGTCGTTTTTCATCTCGTTGCCTATTGGATATCCAGTGTCTATGGGATCATATTGCACTTCCAAAGGCTTCCACCAAATGTCAACAGTCTTTAGAACCTTGTTTCAGGCTTCTACTGTGAAGGGGGAGGGAATGAGAGCTCTTTCAATCAGGTGTCTGCCATGAGCTGATCACGCTCGCTCCCGTGAGAGGTAGCTGCGTTAAATTGCATTTCTAAAGACAAAGGAATTCTCCGGTTGTAACATTATTGTAGATCTATGTTAAAAACATGCTAAATATTGATTCTATGCATAGATTGACATGTTTCTACGGACTGTAACGGAACTTTTTGACTTTTCGTCTGGACCGAGTGATCGCGACTCATGAATTTGGATTTGTGAACTAAATGCGAACAACAAGGAGGTATTTGGACATAAATTATGGACTTTATCGAACAAAACAAACATTTATTGTGGAACTGGGATTCCTAGGAGTGCATTCTGATGAAGATCATCAAAGGTAAGTGAATATTGATAATGCTATTTCTGACTAATGTTGACTCCACAACATGGCGGATATCTGTATGGCTTGTTTTTGTGTCTGAGCGCTGTACTCAGATTATTGCATGGTGTGCTTTTTCCGTGAAGTTTTTTTTAAATCTGACACAGCGGTTGCATTTAAGGAGAAGTGGATCTATAATTCCATGTGTAACACTTGTATCTTTTATCAATGTTTATTATGAGTATTTCTGTAAATTGATGTGGCTCTCTGCAAAATCACCTGATGTTTTGGAACTACTGAACATAACGCACCAATGTAAACTGAGATTTTTTGATATAAATATGAACTTTATCGAACAAAACATACATGTATTGTGTAACAGGAAGTCCTATGAGTGTCATCTGATGATGATCATCAAAGGTTAGGGATTCATTTTCTCTATTTGTGCTTTTTGTGACTCCTCTCTTTGGCTGGAAAAATGGCTGTGTTTTTCTGTGACTTTGCACTCACCTGACATAATCGTTTGGTGTGCTTTTGCACCACTTTAATTTAAACCACCTTGGTGGGATTAAAAACAAGTTCATCTTTAAAATGGTGTAAAATACTTGTATGTTTGAGGAATTTTAATTATGAGAGTTCTGTTGTTTGAATTTGGCGCCCTGCACTTTCACTGGCTGTTGTCATATCGATCCCAGTAGCGGGATCTAAGTCATAAGAAGTTTTAAATTGAAGAATTTTGGAACCATCAAGACTCTTCCAAGAGCTGGCCACACGGCCAAACTGAGCAATCGAGAGAGAAGGGCCTTGGTCAGGGAGGTGACCAAGAACCCGTTGGTCACTCTGACAGAGCTCTAGAGCTCCTCTGTAGAGATGGGAGAACCTTCCAGGAGGACAAATATCTCTGCAGCACTCCACCAAACAGGCCTTTATGGTAGAGTGGCCAGATGGAAGCCACTCCTCAAAAAAAGGCACATGACAGCCCGCTTGGAGTTTTCCCAAAGGGCACATAAAGCACTCGCAGACCATGATAAACAAGATTCTCTTTTCTGATGAAACAAATATTGGACTCTTTGGACTGAATGCCAGGCGTCACGTCTGGAGGAAACCTGCACCATCTCTATGGTGAAGCAAGGTGGTGGCAGCATCATGCTGTTGGGATGTTTTTCAGCAGAAATCGACTGGGAGACTAGGCAGGATCGAGGCAGAGATAAACATAGAAAAGTACAGAGATCAATGACCTCAGACTGGGGTGAAGGTTCACCTTTGGGACAAGTCTCTGAATGTCCTTGATTGGCCCAACCAGATCCCTTACTTGAACCTGAACGAACATCTCTGGAGTGACCTGAACAAATCTGTGCTGCTACGCTCCTCATCCAACCTGACAGAGCTTGAGAGGATCTGCAGAGAAGAATTGGAGAAACAGATGTGCCAAACTTGTTGCGTCATATCCAAGAAGTCTTATGTAAATTTCATTTTTTTGTATAAATTAGCAAGCATTTCTAAAAATCTGTTTTTCCCTTTGTCATTGTGGGGTATTGTGTAGATTGATTAGGGGGAAAAACGATTTAATCCATTTTAGAATAAGACTGTAGCGTAACACAATGTGAAAAAGGCAAGGGGTCTGAATACTGTATATCAGTATTCAGGCACTGTATATCATTCCTGTAAGACAAAACATGAAGACATGGGACATTGCACAAGCCCTGCGCTTTTAATATGGCTGTGTTCCTATGGAATTTTGTGTATGTTTAGAGCTCCACCATTGGAACGGTATTTGGCTGAATTTTACTTCAAACCTAGACTTTCAAATCTCTTATTCCCCAACATGGAGAAAATTGGGGGGACCCCTCCCAAAATGTACAAAAAAATGTGAATATTGTGTTTGTAGGAGGGTAGTTTACAATATTATACGTTGTTGATCAAATGCCACCAGAGGGTGTCAGAGTTTTAGATAACTCCTAAATTCCTTATGAGCTTAGTTCAACTGTCTACTGTCTACCCCATCAGACCCCAAATATAAGCTTATTTCACTCCAATGTTTGTAAACAAAGTACATGTAAACAAACACTATACAGCCTCAAAACATGGTTAAAACGATCATTTTGATATCATGGATGGTCAGACCTTGCATCATTAACTCTGTCTATGAATTTGAGAATGGTTACATTGTTTTTTCCTGCTCCCATCAGACGTTTCGGCTCACACAAGCCTTGGCTTGTGCAGGGCTACTTGTGTTATGTGTTATAGATCAAATTAAGTGTTACCGGTTTAAAGAATACTTTTCATTTGCTGAACCACTAGCATCTTAAAACTACAGTCCTTTCCATTTCTGATATTTACTCACATCACATCAAATTGTATTGGTCACATACACATGGTTAGCAGATGTCATTGCGAATGTAGCAAAATGCTTGTGATTCTAGTGCTGACAGTGCAGCAATATCAACAAGTAATCTAACAATTCCACAACAACTACCTAATGCACACAAATCTAAGTAAATGGATGGAATAAGAATATGTACATACTGTATGTATTGTTTACCACCAACAAGAATTTAAACAATGTACATCTTCAAAAAGGTTAAAACGGTGTATGACATGGACTGTCAGTCCTATGAATATGAATTTCTATGAATTTGAGGGGTTACATCTCCCAATGTTAGGGAACTTATTTTTTTGTTTTTCAAATAACAGACTAGTTTTTACCTGTCCCGTAATAGCCATTACCTTCTTTATTAACATCAATATGTTCTTTTTTCATGGTGGACTCTGTCTTCACCACCTTGACAGGGTTCTTGGAATCATCGTCTGAAAACAAAGGCAATACAATATTAGATAATGGATTAATTCAGTTTCACGTCAGTAATTACTTGATTCTATGCTAAGCCGTTGCATGGGTTGTTAGAATACATCCAACTTAGTGCAACATGATACTTTACTTCACAGCAAAGCACTCAGGAATTTTAAGCAAGGGAACTTAAATGATGTGTTTAATGTTCTTAAAGGGCAATTCATTCAAAAACATTGTACATTTCTTGGCAGTCCACCCTTCCGTTGTCTTATGGCTAGGGGTTCCGCTAGCGGCACCCATGGACAACATTCCGCTGAAAAGGCAGCGCGCGAAAATCAAAAATATTTTTTTGAAATACGTAACTTTCACACATTAACAAGTCCAATACACCAATTGAAAGATAAACCTCTTGTTAATCTACCCATCCTGTCTGATTTCAAAAAGGCTTTACAGCAAAAGCACAACATATAATTTTATATGTTGTGTTAAGTCAGAGCCAATTTACAAAAAAACAGGAAAAAGCAGAAATATAGATAAAATTAATCACTAACCTTTGATCTTCATCAGATGACACTCATAGGGCATCATGTTACACAATACATGTATGTTTTGTTCGATAAAGTTCATATTTATATCCAAAAATCTCAGTTTACATTGGTGCATTACGTGCAGTAATGTTTTGCTTCCAAAACATCCGGTGATTTTGCAGAGAGCCACATCAATTTCCAAAAATACTCATAATAAACAATGATAAAAGATACAAGTTTTATTCACAGAATTAAATATAGACTTCTCCTCTTTGGGATAGGGAGCAGCATTTTCAAGTTTGGATGAAAAGCATGCCCAGAGTAAACTGCCTGCTTCTGAGTCCCAGTTGCTAAGATATGCATATTATTAGTAGATTTGGATAGAAAACACTGAAGTTTCTAAAACGGTTTGAATGATGTCTGTGAGTATAACAGAACTCATATGGCAGGCGAAAACCAGAGAAACATCCAACCAGGAAGTGGGAAATCTGAGGTTTGTAGTGTTTCAAAGCTTGGCCTATCAAAAACACAGTGTCTATGGGGTCATATTGCACTTCCTAAGGTTTCTACTAGATGTCAACCGTCTTTAGAAACTTGTTTGAAGCTTCTACTGTAAAGGAGGGGCTCATAAGGGCTGTTTCAGTCAGTGGTCTGGCAGAGTGCCACAGGCTCCTGACGCTCGTTCACGTGAGAGGTAGCTCCCGTTCCCGTTCCATCTTCAATATTATTTAAGATTTATGTTAAAAACATTCCAAAGATTGATTCTATACATCATTTAACTTTTGGACTTTGTCTGGACCTAGCGATCGCGCCTCATGAAGATGGATTATGGGGCTGAACGCGCTATCAACAAGTAGCTATTCGGACATAAATTATGCATACTCAAATGTCCCTGCTGCCATGGTCCCAGAGCGGAATTGAAAGTCACTTGCAAGCAAGTTAAAGTTATAGCTGCCAGAAACAAACACAGAGCAGACAAACTAGAGAAACTTGTTTATAAATAAACTGTCCTTGTAGCAGGGACAAAAATAAACAAGCATTGTTCTCGGTTCTTGGATCTGAATCAATTCTACCCCAAAAGAGAAAAATAATCCGGAAAAGATTGCAAATGTTTAAGTTGAAATTAATTTTGAAAGGTGGAAGAGTGACGCCGAAAGGGCAACCGCTCTAATAGACTGGTAGGTAAGTGTTTGGTTGTGTTTTTAGCCTGCTAGCCTTAGTGTGTTCAAAGTTCAAGCCAGCTAATACAGCTACTTAGCCAGCAAGCTAACATCTTCTGTATTCAGAATGTTTTGTACTCAAAGGAATGTAACGATAGCATCATGTAGCTATACTAGAGAATTCACAAAGATGCCCAATGCCTTTATTTAAACTGCACTGACCAAAAATATAAACGCAACATGCAACAATTTCAAAGATTTTACTGAGTTAGAGTTCATATAAGGAAATCAGATGCACTATATATATATATATACATATATATATAACAGTACAGTACCAGTCAAAAGTTTGGACACTCCTACTCATTCCAGGGTTTTCTTTATTTTTTTTACAATTTTCTACATTGTAGAATAATAGTGAATACATCAAAACTATGAAATTACACATATGGAATCACGTAGTAACCAAAAAAGTGTTGAGCAGATTCTTCAAAGTAGCCTTGATGCCAGCTTTGCACACTCTTGGCATATAATGCAAAGGATGGCTTGGACCTGTTGGACGGAGGAAACAAAGTCAGCCATTGATGATGACAAACATCCTAACCCTTCAGCTACACTACATGTGTTGTTATCAGCATTGTCAATGTGACGTTGTAGCTGCTACACAAGAAACCAACCAAATCAACTCTATTTCTCATTATTTCAATTAAATATGGAATGAACATGCACAACAACCATTAAACATTTAACTTCTGTAGCGGGGCCATAAGTATATATTGAGGTCATATCGGCTCTGATTACCTACTAGTGGGGGGTGAAAGGTGAGAAAGCCATGGCAACACATGTAATGTAGTTGAAGGGTTAGGATGTTCGTCATCATCTATGGCTGACTTTGTTTTCTCCATCCAACAGATCCAAGTTCTCCTGTGCATTATAGGTTGATATTGGGAAAAAAATAAACAAATTGTTAATTGAATAGTACACAGTACAATGCAATGTCAAATTCCCGTATCCTGTGTATATGCCAAATAAACGTTGATTTGATAACATAATATTGATGGAATATGAAATCAAATTGTATTTGTCACATACAACCTTACAGTGAAAAGCTTACTTACAAGCCTTTAACCAACAATGCAGTTTTAAGAAAATACATATTTTTAAAAAGTAAGAGAAAAATAACAAATAATTAAAGTGCAGCAGTAAAACAACAATAGCGGGCTATTGATAATTAATATTAGTACTTTATTTTGTGAACGAAGGCACCGCTGATTAATTCATCCACCTCATCTTCTTTAATGCTCTCCAGGGTTGTGAATCACCATTAACTATATTTTGACTACAACTAAATGGGAGAGGGGGGGTTACCACCAAATAAGTCAGTATCACAACAGTGTCCTTTGCATACTGAGTATGTAGTGTTGTGCAAGTGCCATGCTATTACTTGATGGCTCATATTTCATGCAGATTAGCCATTGATATTTGACTGGATATTAATTGAATTTGTTCTTGTGGGTAGTTCTACACAAGGTAGAAATCAATGCTGTATATAGGCAGACAATGTGCTAAACAGGCAATCATAGCTAATTATTTTGGACAATTACCAACAAAATAATGAAAGAGTCACAAAGTGTAACAAAAATGCATACAGTATTTCTTACCTCTCCTCCTGTGTTGGGGTTTGCACAACCACAACTTGTACAGCCTCCGGTTCCCTCTAAATCAGATTTTCTTCACCAGTATCTCCCTGAGAATAGCTAGTGGTGGTCCTGTGCCGGAAATGCTGTCAACCACCAACTCAAACATTATCATGTCAACAATCTGCATATCTAGCTATAGCCAGCTAACATTAGCTAGTTAAAAGAAAGGCATTTGGCATCGTGTGGGGTTCATGCAGTATAGCTACATGATGCTATTGTTAGATTCCTTTGAGTACAAAACAGTCAGAATACAGAAGATGTTAGCTAGCTAGCTAAGTAGCCATATTAGCTAGCATGAACATTGAACACACTAAGGTTAGCAGCGAACGTAGCTAGCAGGCTAAACACGCTACCAAACACTTACCTACCAGTCCATGAGAATGGTGGCCATTTTTGCGTCACCCCTCCACCTTTCAAAATTCATTCCAATGTTTATCCGGCTAAGGCAGGAGCCATAGTTTTCTTGCTTCATTTTATCTTTTCGGGATCGAGTTGATTCAGAACTGAGAACGATGCTTGTTTCTTTTATCCCTGCTACAAGGGCAGTTTATCTGCAAACACGTTAGCTAGCTTGTTGACTTTGTCTGCTCTGTGTTTGTTTCTGGTGGCTGTAAAGTTAGCTAGCTTGCAAGTTCGGGGCCATGGCACCAGGGTCATTCGAGTAGGCAGGATTTAACGAAAATATGTTTGTTTTTTGCTCCCGAGTGGCGCAGTGGTCTAAGGCACTGCATCTCAGTGCAAGAGGTGACACTACAGTCCCTGGTTTGAAGCCAGGCTGTATCTCATCCGGCCATGATTGGGAGTTCAATAGGGCGGTGCACAATTGGCCCAGAGTCGTCCTAACGGACTTGCCTAGTTAAATAAAGGTTACATTTTATTGTAAGAATTAAAAACCTTGCGCAGAAGGCCAGTCCAAGGCAGCTCCGGGCTCAATGCCCTTGTTTTCGTTTGATGTAAAAACAAGACACAAGAAGTCAAGGCAGCACAGGGTCACTCACGACCTGCGCATTCCTGCTTTAAATGACATGCTCAATGGGGTTGCAAAGATATGTAACAAAAAAATAACAGTGGCATACCAGATTTCCAAAGAGTTGACTGAACATCCTTCTTTGTCTCCTTCACCTTTTTGTCCATCTTCTTTTTGGGTTCCACCACAACTGTAATTAAAGCGTGATTGAGTCATGTTTAATAAGCTTTCCAGTTTCTATTTAGAAATGTAAATGTTTGTGTCATGTATTGTACACTAACATAAAATATATGATATATTTTTAATCCAAAGTTACCCAAATATACATAACTCACATGCTTGACATTTTACTTTGACTGTTTAAGTTATCACTTAGCCTACAAACCCCAAAGATTTGACATTTCACAGGAATAAACAAAGTAGGCTATACCTTTCTTGTTGAAGAAGTCATGGATGACTTTCTTCTTCAAATGTTTAGTCTCTTTCTCCTCTCTGGCAGTCTTCTTTTTTGGCTCTTCTTCTAAATGTAGTGATAACATACATTTTTTGAGTAACATTGTCATTGGATCCCTGAAACTTCTCAAGTTAACTTTTTTACACTAGATCATACAGATTCTATGTAAATGTCATGGGCTCCTGAGTGGCGCAGCAGTCTAAGGCACTGCATCTCATTGCTAGAGGTGTCACTACAGACACCCTGGTTTGAATCCAGGCTGTATGACAAACGGCTGTGATTGGGAGTCCCATAGGGTGGTGCACAATTGGCCCAGCATTGTCTGAATTAGTCTGGTGTAGGCTGTCATTGTAAATAAGAATTTGTTGTTAACTGACTTGCCTAGTTAAATAAAGGTCCAATTAAAAAAGGTTATGACATATTGGGGAAAGGGGGGGGACAACATTTTTGTATGCTTTTGCATAGTCACTAGAAAGTTCTTCATAATTTCACTACAATGAAATATGAACAGAAAGTTGTAATGAGCTGCAGTTATCTTGCAATTTGTTATTCTACCACTAAGGTCAAGTAAACAATAAACTTTAATAAATGATAAATAAAAAATGAATAGCACAAGCTAGCTGTTCATTAAGAGTATGCTTTCTTATTGAAACCTGACAAACATTACAGTGCCTTCAGAAAGTATTTACACCCCTCAACTTTTTTCACATTTTGTTGTGTTACAGCTTTAAATTTCAAATGGATTCCATTTAGATTTCTCTTCACTGGCCTACACACAATACCCCATAATTTCAAAGTGGAATTGTCGTTGTTATGGCAAGCCAAATTATGTTCAGTAGTATAAAGTCACATAATAAGTTGCATGGACTCGCGCTGTGTGCAATAATAGTGTTGAACATTACTTTTTTTATCACACACATACAATTATCTATAAGGTCCCTCAGTTTTTCCAGTGCCTCCCAAAAAGGGCACATATTGGTGGACTGGTTAAAAAACAAGAAAAAAAAGACAGACTATCCCTTTGAGCATACTGAAGTTATTAATTACACTTTGGATGGTGTATCAATACACTCAGTCTCTCTAAAGAAACAGGTCTCCTTCCTAACTCAGTTGCCAGAGTGGAAGGAAACCGCTCAGGGATTTCACCACGAGGCCAATGATGCCTTTAATAGGAGATAGTTTTCTCCTAAGGATAGATCAACATTGTAATTACTCCACAATAGTAATTGTGGAGTAATTTACAGAGTGAAAAGAAAAAGAAAATATTCTAAAACATGCATCCTGCAACAAAGCGCTAAAGCAATATTGCAAAAAAATGTGGTTGAAAATGGCACATTTGGGCACTGATAAATGCCTAAATCGGAACGCAGTGGCTGTATAGTATGCTATACTGTATATGACGTCAGAGCTCTGGCTCTGCGTTTCAGAGTGCTGTATGGGTTTTAACTGACAGCCATTCTAAACTTGAGGACCTCGCGTGACAAGAAGATGCCCCTATCCCTCCCGCTAATTGGACAACTTTTTGTTGTCTGAGTGAGGGAAATGCTGTAAATTAAGAGGACTATGTATTTTGACATATGAGACGTTGAGGATTATAATAAATACTGCTTTGATTTCATAAAAGCAAGCCAAACACTAAATGTGCACTTTACATTTCCATATCATAAAACTCATGTCATATACACCGTCAACGTTTATGATCACTATGTTTTATGTACAGTTACAAGATGACATGGCATCCTACCCTGGGTTGTTCTGAACAGAATGAATCTATGACATTCATAGGAAACTGAATGCACACATGACTATGCACACCAAAATTATAATCCATTTCCCTCAATTGCAATGTCAAAACCTAACACTGTAATATCGTGTTTTGTAACTGTTGGCAATAGAACAAGCTTTCAAATGATGCTACCTGTCCCAGATTGGAGCATTTTTGGATTGCATAAACAACAACAATAATTGTGTGATGGTTGCAGGGTTGTGTTCCAAACAAAATAACTACAAGTGTGCTTGCTCTAGTGTCACAATCGTCGTATGGAGTAGACCAAAGCGCAGCATGGTGTGAATCCATTCTTTTTTTATTGAAGGAAGAACACTTAAACAAAAAAAACTACCGTAACGCTATGACAACGCGTGCAGACACAGGCAACTACACATAGACAATAACCCACGAACCACAATACAAAACAGGCTACCTAAATATGGTTCCCAATCAGAGACAACAACAAACACCTGCCACTGATTGAGAACCATATCAGGCCAAAACACATAGAAACAGACTAACGAGACATGCAACATAGAATGCCCACTCATCATACCCTGACCAAACAAAACATAGAAACAAACAACTCAAATAATGGTCAGAGTGTGACATCTAGTTCCTCAATGGCACAGCTAGGAGAGCTAAAAAAAAAGGCACCTTGTAGTTGAAGCCTCTTCTTTGAGTCATAAAAGTGCATTGAAATTACTTAGGAACTGTGCACAATTTGGAGTTGTGTGGCCACTTGGAGAACCAGCTAGTCCTCTCACTGAAACCCTTGTAATTTATTTGTCTTATGTGTCACCTACCCCACATTTTCCGGGTATATTCTTTTCATGTTACTGAATGTATCCACAAATGCGTTGAAAAGTACAGTAACTGTAAAATGCAAAAGAAATCAGTGTAATGTTTGGATTCAGTCTTGAGTTAGGTGAACTGTTGTGTCCTTACCTTTGGTCTAATAATTTTCCCATAATCTCCAAACTATTCCCTTTCAATTGCTACCATGGTTGTGCAAATGCTTTTGATATTTTTTTCTGTAAGAAACATTTCAATTTAGCACTATCCACGCAGGTCAATTCCCACGAGTGTAAATGGTTAAAGAAAATACTTAACAGACACAGGTAAATGCAGTATTGGAGGACAAATGGATAGTACCGCTACAGGTTAATGGGACATGAATTGAAACTAGATACTGGGGCAAAAGCAATGACAGAAATGCTACAGATACACAAAAAGACAGTGCCAATGAAAGCATGTAATGGATAGACCATTGACACAAAAGGAATATGCTGACTCCAGACGGTTATTAAAAAGGAGAGTACACCGTGTCATCTTTGTTGTTGTTCAACAAATGCTGCTAAGAGACAAACATTACATCACTGGGGCCGAACTCCCTGCCATCCAGACCTCTAAATTAGGCAGTGTCAGAGGAAGGCCCGAAAAACTCCAGCCACTCAAGCCATAGACTGTTCACTCTGCTATTGTCCAGAAAATGGTACTGGAGCATCAGCTCTCGGACCAACAGGCTCCCAAGTCGTAAGACTGCTAAATAGCCTGATAATTGTTAATTAATGGTTACCCGGACTATCTATGACAACAAACACACATACTCACACACAAACGCAGACATACTGACAACACACACACTTTTACACTAATCATATGCCGGTGTTACTCAGTTCTTTATTTTATTGTTATTATTTTCTATCCTGAGGCCTAGTCACTAACCTTCCTTCATGTACATATCTACCTCAAATACCCCATACAGCTGCACATTGATCTGTTACTG
Source organism: Oncorhynchus keta (assembly GCF_023373465.1). NCBI lineage: Eukaryota > Metazoa > Chordata > Actinopteri > Salmoniformes > Salmonidae > Oncorhynchus > Oncorhynchus keta. The sequence continues at coordinate 56,183,103 of NC_068422.1, read as the reverse complement.
GTGCTGGTATTATTTTTTTACTCTGCATCATTAGCAAGGGCTCATGAGTAAACATGTAATGGTTAGTGTCTACACCCGTTGTATTCGGCTCATGTAACAAATAAAATTAAATTTTATTGCTAGTTATTGCTAGTTTGACCACCAGAGGACATCTTTGAGAATTTGATAATATTCCGTAATGGCATTACATAGAATTTAAAACCTTTTTTGTAATAACATAGTATATGGGATTGATTTTAAGAAATTTGGCTTAATTATTTTGATTAATATTATGGTGTTTCCATTCAGAGAAAAATTGTTGGTTTGTAAATTCAAATTCTCGGAGCGCACACTGGACGTTTGGGCCGAGGAGTAGGGTTGATTTGAATATTCTGGCCTTACAATAGCAGTCAAGCATCCATGCTAATGTTGGCTAGCTACTTCCAGACACAAATGAGACCACATTACTCACCCTAGCAGAGCTGGTATGGCAGTTGTTTTGACGTAATCACGAAAAAACAGGCCTTTTTTGTGCATTTTTCACCCTGCCAGCTCCTATTCGTTTTATTGAGCACCGTGGCACCAACTCCTCTTCCGAACTTTCTATTCCCAGCTTATTGTTCAACATCACAATGCCTGCTTCACTATTGTTGGCAATGAGACCTGCTCATGTTGGTGGCTGTTGTCTATGTGTGCAGAGGGTCCGTGGTTTGAGCCCAGGTAGGGCAGAGGGACAGAAGCTAAAACTGTTACGCAGGCACCATTTTAAATCAGGAGAATCTCCTCTTTGTAATTATGTAAGTCTGGGCAGCGAGCTCGTTTGTCATCGATCGCTAGACCAGAAATATTTGTTTTTACTTTTTCATTACGCTCAGTTGACACCATCAAGGTGCAGATGTTTACATCCTACACCAGTTGTTTTTTTTCCAGTTTCTTCCGACGAACAGATTGTAGTGGTAAAATAAAAAGGGATACATTTTTTATGGAATTCTAAGCATCACTCCAGTCAAAACAGGCTCTGCGAATGTTCGATTCCATTCATTTGCCATGGGCTCACGCTAGTGTTCCAGGATTGGCCAACAAACAAGCCGTTTTTCAGCCTTGGGTGAATTTTGTCTCGTTCTATTGTCCAACCTACAGGTAGCCAGAGCAAATTTACGAAAGCACCCGCATGTCCATTGAGAAAGCACAACGACTACACCATTTAGCTAAGCTAAGAATGACGAGAATAGTCAAGTCAATTAACATTGTGTAGTTAGATAACCTATAGTTAATATACTGGCAAGTTTGATGTGTAACTTCTAACGTTAGGTAGCTAAGCTAACATACCGGTATATACTTCTGTAATGATATGCTATGTGGTTCGTAAGGACAGTGTAGCTAACAAATTGTCAGCCAACATAACGTGTAAAGTAACTTATTTGAAAAGTCATTACTTTATTACATCGAGATGCATGCTACCCCTTGGTCGTTAGGGCAAATCTGGTCTGTGATAGGAGGGGGGATTTTCACACCTAGCTAGGCTATTAGACTATTCTTTAGTAAAGGTTGAATAGTCTATTGTTCCACGATGAGCCCTCCTCCCCAACTTGCAACCAATTGCTGTTCCTATCTCATTCCTTTCCCTGTTCCATGCGTCATCATTCTACTCCTGAGTGGCTCGCTTGTGGGTGTGTCCTGGAAGGATATATATATATATGCATTGTGGTTATTCACAGGCAAATTGCTGTATGCTATGGAGGTACATTTGAGATTTTTGTCAATAACAAAACCTTTTTTATTTTCTATCAAAAAGAATTGTTCTGAATGTAACTGTATTCCAACACCAAGGAAGTCAAATCAGACACCTACGAAGATGGCATCTCAGGTAAGCAGCACTCGGCTGTATTGACGTATCCTACAAATGATATCTGCTGCTTTGGATTGAATGTTCATATCTCAGTTATTGTTTTCATGTCTATAAAAAAATAATCTGCTTTCTTTACTTTCAGAGAGCGAGCTGACAAACGGGTTGAAAATGTAGATATTAACAGATCTTCACTCTCCGAGGAACAGGCCGTGGAAGCTTTATTGCAGGCAAAGTGTCCATAACCAGAGGTAATTAAACTGTGCTGTGTTCTTTTTCTACATCTCAGCCTGTCTTGTTGTACATGGAACCTGTCTCACATGCATTTAATAAAAAAAAATCTTCAGATGTCAGCTACTCATTTTCAGATTTGCACCACATAAACACAGCTGTTTTCACTGGACTATCTGTTGCTGCCAAGTCATGATTTCCCTGGGGGTTAGCCTTGCAATGACCAAGTGGTGAGACACATAGCACTCTATATTTAAATGTTTCAGGTACACTCTGATAGGTGTTTGCGTCACATACAGTATCTTCTATTGACAATATCTTCTATTGTTTGTCCTCATGTGTCTGTATTTCAGCATAAAGTACTCTGTAGCCACTTAGTGTGGACACCAGCTGAGACCACACACACAATAACAGTCTTCTTTACTTCATCCCTCTCCCCCTTCTCCCTAAATCCTCTGGGTTATATCAGCTGTCGTCATTGGAACCACTCGATATGATTGGTCATATAAAAACCTTGGGTCCCAAAATAATGAGTGCTCTAACTCCCTCTTGTGGTGGTCTGGAGCAATGAAGCCATGAGGCTGGGTACCTCTAAGTCCTGTGGTGCAAGCTCACAACTTTTAAAGGAGGAACCACTGTACAAGACCCAGCTTAAGAATGACGCACAGCCCGTAGTTCATGCTCCACGGAGAGTACCAGCACTCCTGCTTGTGCACCTTAAGAGTTGGACAAGATGTCAGCAATGGATTTTTCCCCCAAAGTCGAGGGACTTTGTAAAGAAAAATAATGGTTAACTAAGATTATGTATGGATACTAAGGACTTGAATGCAACATAAAATGAGAACACGACAGATCCTAAAACTAGAAGAAATCGCAAGTTAGATGTCAAGAGCAAATTTCTTCACAAAGCTCGAGGCTTTACGCAGCTGACATGTGATGGGTGGGTGTGGTATGGGCTAGGGAGAGAGGATGCAGGGTGGTTGGGAGGGGATGTGAAGGGGCGGGGGACTCATTTGGGTGCCATTTTGGGAAGGTGGTGGGTGGACTTTCTTTTCATTCTTATTTTTTATTGCTTGAGGTCTGTGATCTTTCCATTTTGTTTGATGTCCGTTGTTGTCATATACAGTATGTAAAAAATGAAGCCCACATCTTTGTACAATTATTCGATTAAATCAATGCTCCAACAAAACATTTTTTTTTAAATGAGAGAGCGGTGCTCGGCGGTCATTGTCGCAGGTCAACTAGCTGCCACCGATCCCCTTTTCTGTTTGTTATGTCTTATTGGTTGCACCGGTTTCTTGTTTGTGCGGGCTTGTTTTCTGTTAGTCTAGGTTGGCTGTGTGACACTTGTCGCATTTAGGGGTCACGACAAGTCGTAGATCTCAGCTGCAGCACGTGGTCAACTGATATGTAAAACTCTTAACTCACATGTTTTATACCCTAGGGTAGAAAGGGTCCATTCCATCTTTATGACGCGCTCTCTGGGTTCACTGGGGCATAGCTAGTTACGAGGCAAGGTATCACCATTTATTATGATCTCTTTAGACAACTAAAATCAAAACCTCATCATCACAAAAACACTCTTTCATCTGGATATTTTCTACACAACGCACAGTATGCAGTCATCACGTGTACATTATGAAAACTCCTCAAGTTACAATGTTTTCGTTATAACATCCTCATTTGACTATTAATAACATAAAATAGACATACATTTCTATATTCCATCCATCCTGGTTCCCATCCATTCGGATGATAAAATATGTTGTCCCAAAGTCCATTTATTTGATGTTCTATAGTTTTGGGCTGTAAACTCTTGCTAAGGCACACAGACATTCCAGTCTCTCACATCGAGACCAAAGAGGAGTTGGTCTGCTGCCTAATAATTTACAATGGGCCTGAACCCCCCCATCAATCCCCTCTGCAGGAGGGAGGGGGATATTGTTGTGGGATATTTACACCTACAGTAGCCAGGCTACTGAGTTTACCTTAGCCAAATACATTTAAATTCCTGACATTCAATCCTTGTAAAAAATGACCTGTCTTAGGTCAGTTAGGATCACCTGTTTATTTTATGAATGTGAAATGTCAGAATAATATTAGAAGAGAATACATTTATTTGAGCTTTTATGTCTTTCATCCCATTCCCAGTGGGTCAGAAGTTTACATACCAAATACCAATTGAGTGTAGCATTGCCTTTAAAATGTTTAACTTGATTGAAACGTTTTGAGTAGCCAGCCTTCCACAAACTTCCCACAATAAGTTGGGTGAATTTTGGCACATTCCTCCTGACAGAGCTGATGTAACTGAGTCAGGTTTGTAGTCAGGTTTGTAGGCCTCCTTGCTCACACACTTTTTCAGTTCCGCACACAAATATTCTATAGGATTGAGGTCAGGTCTTTGTGATGGCCACTCCAATACCTTGACTTTGTTATCCTTAAGCCATTTTGCCACAACTTTGGAAGTATACTTGGGGTCATTGTTCATTTGGAAGACCCATTTGTGACCAAGCTTTAACTTATATCTTGAGATGTTGCTTCAATATATCCACATAATTTTGGTGTCTCATGATGCCATCTATTTTGTGAAGTGCACCAGTCCCTCCTGCAGCAAAGCACCCCAACAACATGATGCTACCACCCCCGTGCTTCCCGGTTGGGATGGTGTTCTTCGGCTTGCGAGCATCCCCCTTTTTCCTCCAACATAACAATGTTAATTATTGCCAAACAGTTCTATTTTTGTCTCATCAGACCAGAGGACATTTCTTCAAAAAGTACGAAATTTGTCCCCATGTGCAGTTGCAAACCGTAGTCTGGCTTTTTTTATGGCGGTTTTGCAGCAGTGGCTTCTTCCTTGCTGAGTGGCTAGTCAGGTTGTTGATACTCGTTATACTGTGGATATAGATACTTTTGTACCTGTTTCCTCCAGCATCTTCACAATGTCCTTTGCTGTTGTTTGGGAATTGATTCGCACCTTTCGCACCAAAGTACGTTCATCTCTAGGAGACAGAACGCATCTCCTTCCTGTGAGGTATGACGGCTGCGTGGTCCCATGGTCTTTATACTTGCGTACTATTGTTTGTACTATTGAATGTGGTACCTTCAGGCATTTGGAAATTGATCCCAAGGATGAACCAGACTTGTGGAGGTCTACAATTTCTTTTCTGGGGTCTTGGCTGATTTATTTTGATTTTCCCATGATGTCAAGCAAAGAGACACTCAAAACAACACCAGTACTCAACTTTTTCGACCCGATAAAAATAACAAAGATATCAAAAGACTCGTGGAAAATGGCCTTGTCTTGGTTCCACTACAAGTGGAAGGAGAAGATTGAAAGCCAGTAGTCTATGCTTTGAGAACAATGACTGATACCGTGTGTCATTACACACGCAGGTAGAAAAGGAATGTCTAGGCATGGCGTTTGGATGTGACAAGTTCCAGAGATGTCTACAGCTTACCTACCATCACAGCTAACAACGAGCATAAGCCATTATTGATAGTCATCATCAAAATAACCTAAACGAGATGTCGCCTAATATACAAAAGCTCACAATTAAACACCCACAGTGAGCACAGTGAGTAATGTGATCACTACAGATGATTATATTGATGTTCATGTGAATATGATGGCTGATTCTCTTCCTGTGTCAGACTCTAAATCAAAACAGAGTACAGCCGAGAGCAAAAGACACAATGCTGCAGACAGTCAACGCAAACATACATCATAGCTGGCCCATAGGTTTGTGTTCAAAATACTACCAGGTCAGGTCAGAACTCAGTGTTGTAAACAGACTGCTGCTCAGACAAGAGAAAATACAGATGTTGTGACAGGAAATGCTCGAAAGGATACACTAGGGCCACCTCAGAATCAAAAAATGCAAAAGGAGAGCAAGGGATACAGTCTACTGACCTGAAAGAAACATTGAGAGAATGATAGGGAAATGTGAAACCTGTCAGAAACATTACTACAAGGAAGTGAAATATGATACTCACCAACCTTCCAAAAGCTCCATAGCAAAAGGTTGGTACAGATCTTTTTCAGCTGAATGGCAAAGATTACCTGCCGGTGATTGACTACTATTGTAACTATCCTGAGATGACAATGCTCTCAACGCACAGCAGCAAGCAACGTCATAACACACGTCCACTATCTATAGTGTAGCCTATCATGTGGATCATCATGTGCTTGCTATACGTAATGGAAAAGGAGTCGTCAGCACATAGTCAATGGGCAATGAGATTGACATTGATAGTGTAACATGAAGCTAGGACTGTATGTCCAAGATAGTCTATTTACACATAGGGAACGCTAACTGACAATTTTTTATTAATTGACCCAAGGCTTGCTTACTTATTAATTCACTGTCCCACAGGCTACTTACAGTATGTTTATTGTGGTTAAGAATAATGTAAATGTAAGGAAGGCTTGATTTTCTATAGATATGTAAATTCCATTATAATTTGGTAGAAGCCATAGAGACAAACAGTACTGCAAGCCTAGCTTACCTTTGGGTCCTGTCTTCTCTGCTTTCTTCACACTGGGCATTGCCTCGGGCTTTGCTTTCTCCTCGGCCTGCTCCTCTTTCTTTTCCGTCTTGTCCTCCAATTTCTTATTTTCTACCTCTTTCATGGATTGTGCATCCCTCATCGCTGTAAGTAAAGACATGATCCTGTGAACAAATGCCTCCTTCTCTTCATGTAAAATTAGAGCACAAATCCTGTTGGGTGGTTTCCTGGACACAGATTAAGCCTAGTCCTGGCCTAAAAAGCGAACACAATGAAAAATCTAACTTTTTAGTCCAGGAAACCACCCCACAATGTTCACAGATACAGTAAGTTTTTACTTCATATGCCAGCCAGGGAATTAGGAAATTAAGTTTGGGCTTATTTTGGGGTATTATTGAATTACAAATCAGTACATCAATCCCTCCCAACTGTAAAAAAGGACGTAGATAGATTTTAATTGAAATTAAAAAGAAAAAAACATGATTTACCTTTAAGGACCACTTCTACCTCTTCTACTACTTCTTCTCTTGCTTGCCTCTCCTTGGATTGTCTGAGAACTATTACACAAAGAAATACGACATTTTGCAATTTTTCCTATAAAATTAAAGGTAGTGCATTACAGTGATGGTAATTAGGTAGTTGTGACAGTTAAAGCATGCATTAGTTATATTTAAAAAATGTAATAGCATATTTAGCAGGTGATATGGTGGGGTGGTGGTAACATGGTGTCATGGTTTTGTGTGACGAGACCGTACTTAATATTGCAATTTTCCCATCATGCAGAACAACTGCACGTCATTTTCTGGTTGTAAACTGGTTTTCTGTAGAAACATGTAAAGATGTAAATTTGATTATTAGATTAGGAAAGACATCATATTTAGGTTCTTATCTAGTCAGATAGTATTTTTTATCTGGTAACTAAGAAGGCCTTAACAAAACCAGTATACAACCTGACCATGACATCATTTGAAAAGTAACTTTAGAACCTACAGAGTGTACAAAACATTCAGTTTTGGGTAGTACACTATTCTTGATACCGTTGAGCGTGAAAAACCCAGCAGCGTTGCAGTTCTTGACACAAACCAGTGCTTCTGGCACCTACTACCCACCTACTACCCATTCAAAGGCACTTAAATATTTTTTCTTTCCCATTCACCCTCTGAATGGCACAAATACATAATCCATGTCTCAATTGTCTTAAGGCTTAAAAATCCTTCGTTAACCTGTCCCCTCCCCTTCATCTACACAGATTGAAGTGGATTTAACAAGTGACATCAGTCTATGACATGTTGTGTACTCTGTGTATAACCTCAGAGGTCGGTTGAGCACTCAAAATCCAAATGCACCATTTAGGGACAGTTCAACATTTCCCCATCGTAAAAAATATTTTCACATCATAAACATAACCTGTTGACAAATATTACGCCTTTTATATATCCATTGTGGGTGGATAAGGGTGTGCATACCTTGCGAGACATATACAGTACAATGATATGGAGCTGATATCTTTACAGGACCTCAAACAAATATATTCACTTCCAGGCTTTTCATGGTTCCTTAACCTACAATTTGTCAAAAGCTTTTGGAGCCCCAGTAACATCCCACATAATGCACACATGGATTGACCCTTCATGTAGTCTTAGTGGTTAGAGTGTTGGGCCAGTAACTGAAAGGTTGCTAGATCGAATCCTTGAGCTGGTAAAAATGGTTTGTCCTAACCCACTGTTCCTAGGCTGTCATTGTAAATAAGAATTTGTTCTTAACTGACTTGCCTGGTTAAATAAAATAAAAAGACAAATGTATTTCTAAAATTGTATATGGCACTTATGATTCCCTGCTGTGTGTTAAATGCTCTACATTGGGTGCCACTCTAGTATGGAACTGTGAAATGGAGAGGCTGGGGCAAGACCTGAACTGGGATACCATTTGGGAAAATTGGCTAACCCAGCACACCCGCTTATACAATAAAGTTGTGCAACCCCATTTAGACATTTTAAGATGAAGCTGATTCCCACTCCAATCTCTCCATTTGGTGTCACTCGAGAATGGATGTGATAGACGGCTGGTTTACACGGGGTTTATTTTATATCCCATGCTTTGTGGCAGCCTGTACTTGTGTTTTTGTACTTTGTGCTGCCTCACTGGTTCATTGGGCATTTTTTGTGATGTAGTTTCGTTCTGTGCAAATTATTGCCTTTGTAAAGTGCTTTGTCCACCAATCTCTGCTCTTCTGCGCCTGACTTCGATACACACGCTACACTCACCTCTTGACAACTGTCACGCCCTGACCTTAGAAATCCTTTTTATGACTCTATTTTGGTTTGGTCAGGGCGTGAGTTGGGGTGGGCATTCTGTTTTGTGTTCTATGTCTATTTCTTTGTGGTTGGCCAGGTATGGTTCTCAATCAGGGACAGCTGTCGATAATTGTCTCTGATTGGGAACCAAACTTAGGTACCCTTTTCCACCACCTGTGTTTGTGGGAGGGTGACTTTGTTTAGAGCACTTTGCTTGTGAGCTTCACGGTTTGTTTTTGTAGTGCTTAATGTTTTGTTTGGCGTCATTTGTATTAATAAAGGAAATGTACGCTCACGACACTGCACCTTGGTCCGCACCTTCCAACAGCCGTGACAACAGTATGTAAATGGTTCCATTTAAATTTTTTTTGTTTGTTTTGTTTGTATTGTCATGACGGATAATATTTGTAACATGATCCTCCGTTATGTGTATTGTATAAAGTGGAAGATAAAAAATGTTCATCACACCCAAAACATATTTTCATGTGACCCTTCCTTTGTACTGTAAAATAAGTTGCACGCCCTTCTCACTCATACAAATCATGTTTACAACCACAAATACCAACTGTAGCAACCTGGTGTTTATAAATGTGGATATCAACTTTTCCCCTTCAGTATGCTTTTGTGGCACGATCGATGACACTCAGGGCTACGGGACAGAAAGGTTGAGGGTTTGCCGACCACCACGGACGAGCTCCCTCTCCCTACCGGTTTCATTACACTACAATCAGAGCCGGCTGCACACAATGATCATCTGCTAGGTGGAAATCTGATTTTCAACATTTTGATGCCATATTTATAAATATATAAAAAATATGCAGAGAATATTCCACCAACAGGTTTCTGTGCATGACACAACCAGTTAACAAAGCACACCAACTTCAGCACATCAATATGGTTTGCATTTTCAACACCAGAATAAATGGACATTGAAAATCTCGACAAACAGAAAATACATCCCTCCTTACTTTATAGGCCTACCCAGTATTGAATGATTGGCTTGACAATCCCCTAATGTCATTAAACTTTTTGGTGTGTTGTAACAGATGTCTCTTTCCATTCATCAAATGGCCTATGCACAGTTTGGATTGATTGATTTTATTTGTCAGTAAAAAAAACACATATACACACATACATATATACATATATACATACATACATACATACATACATACATACATACATACATACATACATATATAAGCCTTAGATCACCATGCGCAATGCCAAGCGTCGTCTGGAGGGGTGTAAACCTCACCACCAGTGATGAATCACGCTTCACCATCTAGCAGTCCGACGGACGAATCTGAGTTTGGCGGATGCCAGGAGAACGCTACCTGCCCAAATGCATAGTGCCAACTCTAAAGTTTGGTGGAGGAGGAATAATTATCTAGGGCTGTTTTTCATGGTTTGAGCTAGGCCCCTTAGTTCCAGTGAATGGGAATTTTAATGCTACAGCTTACAATGATATTCTAGACTATTCTGTGCTTCCAACATTGTGGCAACAGTTTGGGGAATGCCCTTTCCTGTTTCAGCATGACAACTTATTTTTTTCCTTCGATCAGTGTGGAAGAACAGAGCCCTGACCTAAACCCCATCAAACACCTTTGGGATGAATTGGAATGCCGACTGCAAGCCATGCCTAATCGCCCAATATCAATGCCCAACCTCAGTAATGCTCATGGTTGAATGGAAGCAATTCCCCACAGCAATGTTCCAACATCTAGTGGAAAGCCTTCCCAGAAGAGTGACGGCTGTTGTAGCATCAAAGTGGGGAACAACCCCATATTAATGTCCATGATTTTGAAATGAGATGTTCGACGAGCAGGTGTCCACTTATTTTTGGTCAGTGTACATATACACTGAGTGTACAAACCATGCTATTTCCATGACATAGACTGACCAGGTGAATCAAGGTGAAAGCTATGATCCCTTATTGATGTCACTTGTTAAATCCACTTCAATCAGTGGAAATGAAGAGGAGGAGACATGTTTAAAGATGGATTTTTAACCTTGAGACAATTGAGACATGGATTGTGTATGTGTGCCATTCAGAGGGTGATTGGGCAAGACCAAATATTTACAGTAAGTACCTTTAACCTTTGTAGGTGCCAGGGCACACCAGTTTCAGTGTGTCAAGAAGTGCTGGGTTTTTCAAGCTCAACAGTTTCCCGTATGTATCAAGAATGGTCCACCACCCAAAGGACATCCACCCAACTTAACACAACTGTGGAAAGCATTGGAGTCAACATGGGCCAGCATCCCTGTGGAACACATTCGACACCTTATAGAGGTGGCTGTTCTGAGGAAATATATTAGGATGTTTTGTGCACTTAGTGTACACACAGTACAAAGTTTTAAGAGTGATTGCACTATTAAGTCTGGTACTTATTTCCATTGTGATACATATTTTTGGGGGGACATAGACAAAAAATGCTCAATTTCCATTCAATTTGCGACAGATTTTCATGTGAATATTCTAAAATCTGCACATTTTCCCATCAGAGTTATCTTTCCATCAAATTGAATTGTTGCGGATAAAAGTATGCGCTTATGTAAATAATTAGTGCACATAAAAACAACTTTGAGGTTAAATTCCCATGTACCGAATAAAAAATACAAGTTAAATGCGTTTCCATTGCATATGTGTGGTATGATTGTTAGTTAGCCTATTGCAGATCTGGACAATTGATCCACCTACCGTTGTGGCAGGTAGCCTAATGGCTGTTGGGCCATTAATCGAAAGATTGCTAGGTTGAATCCCTGAGCTGACAAGGTAAAAATCAGTTGTTCTGCACCTGAACAAGGCAGTTAATAACCCACTGTTCCTAGGCTGTCATTGTAAATAAGAATTTGTTCTTATTAACTGACTTGCTTAGTTAAAATTAATAGAGCAAATGTAAACCAGGGGAAAATGCACTACCCTTCCCTGTGCCCAATAATAAAAAATAAAAAAACATACAACCCTCCCCAAAGCATCAAAAATAAGTTTGACAACCCTCCCCTATTTAGGACCACCCAAGTAAATTTCTGTCCCTTTCTCAAAGCTTCCAGGCCTTCCACTCCTCTTAAAGCGACACTGGTCTGCTGGGCATCTACTTTGTCACTGACAAACACCACATCGACGACATGATGCACTGGTCACAGAATTCTCTCATATGCAGATAACATCTATGCTGGCTGGGTCGCATACAGGTTTTTAGCAAATGTTCGAAAAAGGCCCAATTCGCAAAATATATTGTGTCAAATCCAGGAGATGGTAAAGTAGCCCACTTTAGAAAAGTACAAATTCCCCCCAGTGCCTACCCCCTTGCACAGTCTTTACATTTTGCTGCCTTCAAAATGTAATCTCAAAAGTGAATAAATATGATTTTTTTTCTTATCGATCTACACAACAGACTTCACATTTTAAATGTTGAAGCGAAGTTAACACAACAATTGATCCTTTCATTCTTAAAATAAACTGTTCAGGCACTTCAGAAGAGAGGTTCTTGATTCTGCTCTTCACAAGTCCTCAGTGGCAGTTCCCCAAAATAACACTAGTGCTTACATAGGGAAAATGATGGGAGAGGGACCCAGTCCAGATGGAAATGTCTACCCTCAGAATGCAGAACAGCACACACCCACGCAGCCCTATTATCTTTATTTTTTACCATGACTTGCACAAAGGGTTCCAGAAAGACTGTTTTCAACATACTGTTAATCGATAAATTGTATCTATTTGTCAATTTTATAATTGGTTTGCCTCACCAAAAAGAGATGGAATAACTGAGGCAGTACGGAAAGTAGATATTGGACTAAGCCTTGAGGGGGCTTAGTTCAATAGGCTCAAGGCTTAGTCCAATATCTTCTTTCCATACTGAAATGTATATAATAAGCTTCTGTTCTAAATAAAACAGCTACAGACAAGGAATCAAAGCAACCAACAATTGGAGTCCAATATGTCAGTCATCCCAGGATATAAGTGCTAGATGTAGGCGTGCAATTTAGAGAATTGAAAATCATGTAGTGTACAGATGACTCCTCATGCATAGGACCTAATGTACTACGTTGCTGCTAAATAAGAATAAATACTTGTTTTATATAGCTAATATAAAGATAAATAAGTTATGCTAACCATTCTACAGAAAGTTAAGAAGATAAGTGGTGAAAATACATTTGTTAGTATTATTACCTCTGGCACGCTGAATGTCTTTGTCTTGGTCATCTTTATCCTCGGGCTCCCCATCATCTTTAAGGTGGGCCTTCGATCCCAGTCTTTTAAACATCTTAAAGGGAATTGGAACATTTATCTTCCTTTTGACACCAGCTTTCTTGCTCTCACTGTTGTTGTTGTTTTCATCATCATCATCATCATCATCAATGATTTCAGAGTAATTTCCATCAGTATCAGGAAGTTGGGCCATTTCTTCAATGTCAGCCACTACATCAAGAACATCAAGCTTTTCAGCTCCACTGACATCAATATATTCATATTCATCAATTGACTGCTTCAACTCCTTTTCTTCCTCTTCCTCATGTTTTACATAATCTTCATGATCTTCATCACCAAGTTCAATACTGGCATTAGATCCCACTTCTTGAAACAACTGGTTTTGGATCGGCACATTTATTTTTGTGGTGTATGTCTTGGCTCCAACTGAACTGTCTTCATTGTCAATGTCTTCTCCATCTTCAACATCTTGATCTTTGACGTCAAAGTCATGGGTATCACCCTCCTCTTCATCTACTTCTAAGTGATGAACCTTCTCTTTCTCCATCCTCTTTTCTTTCCCCTCCTCCTCGCGGCCATCAACATTGATTACCTCACCATCCATCGTTTGTTCATGGTCAAGTTCTTCAACATCCCCATCTACATGTGTGACGTAATGGTAACAAATTAAGGTGTTTTTCAAATCTCACATTATTTTCATTAGCAATTTAGGGGTGAGTGGTGGAAGTTGAGCCAAATCTTACATTCAGCATCACTCAGTCAAGATAAATATAGTATTCTTTCTAACAAAGATATCTACAGTGCCTTTGGAAAGAATTCAGACCCCTTGACATTTTCACATTTTGTTACGTTACAGCCTTATTCTAAAATGTATTAAATCGTTGTTTTTTTTACCTCAAACTACACACAATACCCAATAATGACAAAGCAAAAACAAAGTTGACATTTTTGCTAATTTATGAAAAATAAAAACTGAAATATCACATTTACATAAGTATTGAGACCATTTACTAAGTACTTTTTGAAGCACCATTGGCAGCGATTACAGCATCGATTCTTCTTGTGTATGACACTAAAAGCCTGGCACACCTGTATTTGGACAGTTTCTCCCATTCTTCTCTGCAGATCCTCTCAAGCTCTGTCAGGTTGCTGCGCCGCTATTTTCAGGTCTCTCCAGAGATGTTCGATCGGGTTCAAGTCCGGGCTTTGGCTGGGCCACACAAGGACATTCAGATACTTGGCCCATAGCCTCTCCTGCATTGTCTTGGCTGTGTGCTTAGGGTTGTTTTCCTGTTAGGTGAACCTTCACTCCAGTCTGAGGTCCTGAGCGCTCTGGAGCAGGTTTTCATCAAGGACCTCTGTACTTTGCTCCATTCATCTTTGCCTGACTAGACTCCCAGTCCATGCCACTGAAAAACATCCCCACATTATCATGCTGCCACCACAATGCTTTACTGTAGGGATGGTGTCAGGTTTCCAATAGATGCAACGCTTGGCATTCAGACCAGAGAATCTTGTTTCTCTCCAAAACTCTTGAACGTGCCGTCCTTGGCCAGCTCTCCCGCTATCTCTCTCAGAATGACCTTCTTGATCCAAATCAGTCAGGTTTCAAGACTAGTCATTCAACTGAGACTGCTCTTCTCTGTATCACGGAGGCGCTCCGCACCGCTAAAGCTAACTCTCTCTCCTCTGCTCTCATCCTTCTAGACCTATGGGCTGTTCGATACATGTGAACCATCAGATCCTCCTCTCCACCCTCTCCGAGTTGGGCATCTCCGACGCTGACAGGTCGCTCCTACCAGGTGGCGTGGCGAGAATCTGTCTCCTCACCACGCGCTCTCACCACTGGTGTCCCCCAGGGCTCTGTTCTAGGCCCTCTCCTATTCTCGCTATACACCAAGTCACTTGGCTCTGTCATAACCTCACATGGTCTCTCCTATCATTGCTATGCAGACAACACACAATTAATCTTCTCCTTTCCTCCTTCTGATGACCAGGTGGTGAATCGCATCTCTGCATGTCTGGCAGACATATCAGTGTGGATGACGGATCACCACCTCAAGCTGAACCTCGGCAAGACGGAGCTGCTCTTCCTCCCGGGAAGGACTGCCCGTTCCATGATCTCGCCATCACGGTTGACAACTCCATTGTGTCCTCCTCCCAGAGCGCTAAGAACCTTGGCGTGATCCTGGACAACACCCTGTCGTTCTCAACTAACACTCAAGGTGGCCCGTTCCTGTAGGTTCATGCTCTACAACATCCGCAGAGTACGACCCTGCCTCACACAGGAAGCGGCGCAGGTCCTAATCCAGGCACTTGTCATCTCCCGTCTGGATTACTGCAACTCGCTGTTGGCTGGGCTCCCTGCCTGTGCCATTAAACCCCTACAACTCATCCAGAACGCTGCAGCCCGTCTGGTGTTCAACCTTCCCAAGTTCTCTCACGTCACCCCGCTCCTCCGCTCTCTCCACTGGCTTCCAGTTGAAGCTCGCATCCGCTACAAGACCATGGTGCTTGCCTACGGAGCTGTGAGGGGAACGGCACCTCAGTACCTCCAGGCTCTGATCAGGCCCTACACCCAAACAAGGGCACTGCGTTCATCCACCTCTGGCCTGCTCGCCTCCCTACCACTGAGGAAGTACAGTTCCCGCTCAGCCCAGTCAAAACTGTTCGCTTCTGGCTCCCCAATGGTGGAACAGACCCCCTCACGACGCCAGGACAGCGGAGTCCATCACCACCTTCCGGAGACACCTGAAACCCCACCTCTTTAAGGAATACCTAGGATAGGATAAAGTAATCCTTCTCACCCCCCTTAAAAGATTTAGATGCACTATTGTAAAGTGGCTGTTCCACTGGATGTCATAAGGTGAATGCACCAATTTGTAAGTCGCTCTGGATAAGAGCGTCTGCTAAATGACTTAAATGTAAATGTTTCTCATGGTCTGAGAGTCTTTAGGTGCTTTTTGGCAAACTCCAAGTGGGCTGTCATGTGCCTTTTACTGAGGAGTGGCTCCATCTGGCCACTCTACCATAAAGGCCTGATTGGTGGAGTGCTGCAGAGATGGTTGTCCTTCTGGAATGTTCTCCCATCTCCACAGGGGAACTCCAGAGCTCTTTCAGAGTGACAATTGGGTTCCTGGTCACCTCCCTGACCAAGGCCCTTCTCCACTGATTGCTCTGTTTTGCTGGACGGCCTGCTCTAGGAAGAGTCTTGGTAGTTCCAAACTTCTTTCATTTAAAAAGGATTCAGGCCACTGTGTTCTTGGAGACCTTCAATGCTGCAGATATTTTATGGTACCCTTCCCCAGATGAACAATTCCTTCGACCTCGTGGCTTGGTCTTTGCTCTGACATGCACTGTCAACTGTCTGACTTTTTATACAGTGCCTTGCGAAAGTATTCGGCCCCCTTAAACTTTGCGACCTTTTGCCACATTTCAGGCTTCAAACAAAGATATAAAACTATTTTTTTGTGAAGAATGAACAACAAGTGGGACACAATCATGAAGTGGAACGACATTTATTGGATATTTCAAACTGAAAAATTGGGCATGCAAAATTATTCAGTCCCCTTAAGTTAATACTTTGTAGCACCACCTTTTGCTGCGATTACAGCTGTACGTCGCTTGGGGTATGTCTATCAGTTTTGCACATCGAGAGACTGAAATCTTTTCCCATTCCTCCTTGCAAAACAGCTCGAGCCCAGTGAGGTTGGATGGAGAGCATTTGTGAACAGCAGTTTTCAGTTCTTTCCACAGATTCTCGATTGGATTCAGGTCTGGACTTTGACTTGGCCATTCTAACACCTGGATATGTTTATTTTTGAACCATTCCATTGTAGATTTTGCTTTATGTTTTGGATCATTGTCTTGTTGGAAGACAAATCTCCGTCCCAGTCTCAGGTCTTTTGCAGACTCCATCAGGTTTTCTTCCAGAATGGTCTTGTATTTGGCTCCATCCATCTTCCCATCAATTTTAACCATCTTCCCTGTCCCTGCTGAAGAAAAGCAGGCCCAAACCATGATGCTGCCACCACCATGTTTGACAGTGGGGATGGTGTGTTCAGGGTGATGAGCTGTGTTCAGGGTGATGAGCTGTGTTGCTTTTACACCAAACATAACGTTTTGCATTGTTGCCAAAAAGTTCAATTTTGGTTTCATCTGACCAGAGCACCTTCTTCCACATGTTTGGTGTGTCTCCCAGGTGGCTTGTGGCAAACTTTAAACAACACTTTTTATGGATATCTTTAAGAAATGGCTTTCTTCTTGCCACTCTTCCATAAAGGCCAGACTTGTGCAATATAAGACTGATTGTTGTCCTATGGACAGAGTCTCCCACCTCAGCTGTAGATCTCTGCAGTTCATCCAGAGTGATCATGGGCCTCTTGGCTGCATCTCTGATCAGTCTTCTCCTTGTATGAGCTGAAAGTTTAGAGGGACGGCCAGGTCTTGGTAGATTTGCAGTGGTCTGATACTCCTTCCATTTCAATATTATTGCTTGCACAGTGCTCTTTGGGATGTTTAAAGCTTGGGAAATCTTTTTGTATCCAAATCCGGCTTTAAACTTCTTCACAACAGTATCTCGGACTTGCCTGGTGTGTTCCTTGTTCTTCATGATGCTCTCTGCACTTTTAACGGACCTCTGAGACTATCACAGTGCAGGTGCATTTATACGGAGACTTGATTACACACAGGTGGATTGTATTTATCATCATTAGTCATTTAGGTTAACATCGGATCATTCAGAGTTCCTCACTGAACTTCTGGAGAGAGTTTGCTGCACTGAAAGTAAAGGGGCTGAATAATTTTGCACGCCCAATTTTTCAGTTTTTGATTTGTTAAAAAAGTTTGAAATATCCAATAAATGTCGTTCCACTTCATTGTGTCCCACTTGTTGTTGATTCTTCACAAAAATATACAGTTTTATATCTTTATGTTTGAAGCCTGAAATGTGGCAAAAGGTCGGAAAGTTCAAGGGGGCCGAATACTTTCGCAAGGCACTGTATGTGTGCCTTTCCAAATCATGTCCAAGTTGTAGAAACGTCTCAATGATGATCTTTGAAAACAGGATACACATGAGCTCAATTTTGAGTGTCATATCAAAAGGGTCTGAATACTTATGTAAATGAGGAATCTGTTTTAAATTTTTTATAAGTTAACAAACATCTAAAAACCTGTTTTCACTTTGTCATTATGGGGTATTGTGTGTAGATTTGAGATTTGTATGTTATTTATATCCATTTTATAATACGGCTGTAACGTAACAAAATGTGAAAAAAAGTCAAGGGGTCTGAAAACTTTCCGAAAGCAATTTACATATACACTGAGTATACAAAACATTAAGAACAGGTGAATCCAGCTTTAATCCCTTCTTGATGTCACATGCTAAATCCACTTTAATCAATGTAGATCAGTGGATCCCAAACTTTTTATAGTCCCATACCCCTTTAAACAGTCAACCTTTAGCTGCGTACCCCCTCTAGCACCAGTGTCAGAGCACTCTCCAATGTTATTTTTGCCATCATTGTAAGCCTGCCACACACACATTATACGATACATCTATTTAACATAAGAATGAGTGTGAGTTTGTCACAAGTATAATATCGTACTTTTTGGAGAAATGTTCTGGTCTGATGAAACAAAAATAGAACCGTTTGGCCATAATGACCATCGTTATGATTTGAGGAAAAAGGGGGAGCTTTGCAAGACAAAGAACACCATCCCAACTATGAAGCACGGCGGTGGCAGCATCATGTTGTGGGGGTGCTTTGCAGCAGGAGGGACTCGTGCACTTCACAAAGTAGATGGCATCATGAGACAGGAAAATGATGTGGATATATTGAAGCAGCATCTCAAGACATCAGTAAAGCTTGGTTGCAAATGGGATGCAAAATTATGAATCTGATGCGTGTAGTTTTAGTCAGAATTTGGGTAAAACAGTATAAACTGTGTAGTGGAAAAACAGACTGAGAAAAATGCGGTGCCAACCTGGCTTGGCCTCGGAGATTTGGGAGAGGACAGGGAGTACTTCAAGGTCTCCCTAATCTTTGTCGGCTGGGTAGTGATTACAGTATGTGTGTAGGATACCTACTGGTTGTGTGTGAAGGTATGTGCGTAAGGAGCCAGTATAAAATGGATGGTTTTGTACAACGGGGGAGAGCGCTCTCGTGAATAAACATTTTGACTATTGTAGCTGGGCCTCCGTCTGTTTCATTCAACCATAATCTTACAAACTCTGGGTTGCAGACTGAGTAGTTTAATTGAAGTGGTTTATAAAACATTGAGAAAAGAATTATCTTAACCTCTTGAAGCTAGGGGGCACTATTTTTATGTTTGGAAAAATAACGTTCCCAAAGTAAACGGCCTATTTCTTAGGACCAGATGCTTGAATGTGCATATACAGTGGGGCAAAAAAGTATTTAGTCAGCCACCAATTGTGCAAGTTCTCCCACTTAAAAAGATGAGAGGCCTGTCATTTTCATCATAGGTACACTTAAACTATGACAGACAAAATGAGAGAGAAAAATCCAGAAAAATCACATTGTAGGATTTTTAATGAATTTATTTGAATGATTTTTAATTAATTTAAATCTGTGGAAAATAAGTATTTGGTCAATAACAAAAGTTCTCAATACTTTGTCATTGCCAACAAAGGGTATATAACAGAGGTCAAACGTTTTCTGTAAGTCTTCACACTTTGGCATAGAATTCACTGGCTTGTATGCGAAGCAGTAATTGTTTCAAGACGTCTCCTGCCATGTCACTAATGCGTTGTGAAACAGTGTTTTTTGATGAATCTATTGTCTGTATAGTTTTTTGGGCCTTTTCTCCCAGAATTGTCCCAACCATATCCGCAGCAGCAGGAATAATTAAGACCTCCACAATAGTATGGGGCTCGTCTGTCCTAGCCACTCGGTAGCTCACCATATAAGACGCTTCTAGCCCCTTATTAATGGCATCTGTTGCTTTTTTGTACATTTCTTAGAAAAGGCACTACTCCCAATATAAGTGAACACCAAATCAATGTTGCTCTCATAATATTTGTGCCTCTTCAATGGTCCAACGTCCTTGTCTGTTGTTCGGCGCTTTCCTGGGTAAGGGGGCAGTAGCTCTTTGGCTGCATCAGATTCACAACTGTCAGTGTCCATGCTAACTGGGCTAGCAACAAATGTAGAATTACTGATGCTAGCATTGGATGTGCTCATGGAAGCAGAACAACTTGTGTAGTCAACAGGTGCAGTACTGCTGGTAGTAGCAGTACTACCAGTAGAGCTGGTATGTGTCTCTATGGACGCAGGTCTTACTTTTTTTGACCATTTATCCATTTTCGAGCAAACGGAATGAGCAGCAGCTACGTTTTGCTACATACAGACCGTTAGTAAAATTATCGCGAGAGAGTAGCGGTTCATGTGATTGGATGTTAATTATTTGACTAGGCGACCTGTATTTGACATTGTGTTGTTATTTCGCTGAACACTAAATTGTTTAATTGTAATTTTGGCAGTGAAACTAGGCTATTCAGCTAATAATTGTGTGTTTCAGAAATAGTCCACCACCCAAAGGATATCCAGCCAACTTGACACAACAGTGGGAAACTTTGGAGTAAACATGGGACAGCATCCCTGTGGAACACTTTCGATACCTTGTAGAGCCCATGTCCTAATGAATTGAGCCAGTTCTGAGGGCAAAAATGGGGGCGGGGGCGTGTTCCTAATGTTTGGTATACTCAGTGTATTTCAGGATATTGTGTGTCCCTCGAAATTAGCAGTTTTGAAAACATAGCCCGTCCAAAAAAAAGTGGCTTCTTGGCACAACTTACTCCGGCTATGGGACAGGGTTACTTGAGCCGCCTACACATTTCTGGACTGAATAAAATATTACCACTACATTTTTAAATTAGGTCTATCTTTATTTCCCGAACAGAATCAATCACTTTTTTTATATATACACGCAATCACTTTTTTGATATATACACATTACCGGTCAAAAGTTTCAGAACACCTTCTCATTCACAGGTTTTTATTTTTTTTAATGTATTTTCTACATGGTAGAATAATAGTGAAGACATCAAAACTATGAAATAACACATATGGAATAAGGACAAAAAGTGTTGAGATTCTTCAAATAGCCACCCGTTGCCTTGATGACAGCTTTGCACAGTCTTGGCATTCTCAACCAGCTTCATGAGTTAGTCACCTGGAATGCATTTCAATTAACAGGTGTGCCTTCATAAAAATTAATTTGTGGAATGTCTTCCTTCTTAATGCATTGAGCCAATCAGTTGTGTTGTGACAAGGTGGGGATGGGGGTATACAGAAGGTAGCCCTATTTGGTATTCAACAACCGCTGAATAGCATAGTGCTACATTCAATAAATATTACTACAAATATTTATACTCATGAAATCACAAGTGCAATATAGGAAAACACAGCTTAGCCTTTTGTTAATCCACCTGTCGTGTCAGATTTGGTAATTATGCTTTACAGCGAAGCAATCCAAGCGTTTGTGTAAGTTAATCGATCGAACGACAAAACATTAAGTACACTTAGCATCAGGAAGCTTGGTCACGAAAATCAGAAAAGCAATCAAATTAATCGTTTACCTTTGATGATCTTTGGATGTTTTCACTCACGAGACTCCCAGTTACACAACAAATGTTCCTTTTGTTCCATAAAGAATATTTTTATATCCAAAATACCTCAGTTTGTTTGTTTCCCTGCAGCCATATTAAGACAAGAACTTTGTGCAGTCAAAAAAAATCAAGTGCTATGATGAAACTGGCTCTCATGAGGACCGCCACAGGAATGCAAGCCCCAGAGTCACTTCTTCTGCAGAGGATAAGTTCATTAGAGTTACCAGCCTCAGAAATTGCAGCCCAAATAAATGCTTCACAGAGTTCAATTTACAGACATATCTCAACATCAACTGTTCAGAGGAGACCGTGTGAATCAGGCCTTTATGGTCGAATTATTGCAAAGAAACCACTACTAAAGGACACCAATAAGAAAAAAAGAGACTTGCTTGGACCAATAAACACAAGCAATGGACATTAGACCGGTGGTAATTTTGTCCTTTAGTCTGGAGTCCAAATTGGAGAATTTTGGTTCCAACCGCCGTATCTTTGTGAGGCACGGTGTGGCTGAACGGATGATCTCGGCATGTGTATTTTCCACCGTAAAGCATGGAGGAGGAAGTGTTATGGCGTGGGGGTGCTTTGCTGGTGACACCGTCTGTGATTTATTTATAATTCAAGGCACACTAAACCAGAATGGCTACCACAGCAGTCTGCAGCGATAAGCCATCCCATCTGGCTTTCGCATAGTGGGACTATCATTTGTTTTTCAACAGGACAATGACCCAACACACCTCCAGGCTGTGTAAGGGCTATTTTACCAAGAAGGAGAGTGATGGAGTCCTGCATCAGATAACCTGGCTTCCACAATCACCCGACCTCAACCAAATTGAGTTGGTTTGGGATGAGTCGGACCGCAGAGTGAAGAAAAAGCAGCCAACAAGTGCTCAGCATATGTGGGAACTCTTTCAAGAATGTTGGAAAAGCATTCCAAGTAAAGTTGGTTAAAATAGTATGTCAAGAGTGTGCAAAGATTTCATCAAGGCAAAAGATGGCTATTTGAAGAATCTGAAATGTAAAATATATTTTGATTTGTTTAACACTTTGTTTACGACATGATTCCATATGCGTTATTTCATAGTTTTGATGTCTTCACTACTACTCTACAATGTAGAAAATAGTAAAAATAAAGAATAACCCTTGAATGAGCAGGTGTTCAAAAACTTTTGACCTGTTGTATATATATATATATATATATATATATAGAGAGAGAGAGAGAGAGAGAGAGAGAATTTTAAGCATATTTTAACACAAGCTTAACACGTAACAAACACTGTACTTTTTTGATAACACCTTCAACATTGGCCAGACCCTGGTGTTACCTTATATTTCAGCAAGAATACTTCATTTTTCTCAACTTGTCATTGGCTCAACTTACCCATAGGCAAACATTTTGAATATATTAGCCCACACAGGTACAAGGATGCACATTCATGCTAAATTTAAGACCTCATATTGAAGGGTGTAGAGACTCCAACTGATGTGTAGAACAATCTTAAAGTTATTTACTTTGGTTTAGATACAAGCATCATGACTAACAAAATACATTGATTTGACTTGGTGAAAATCAATGTTTTGGACCTAGACTCCCTAAATATTTGGACAAATTATATATTGTGTGTATGGTTTCCTAGAAACAAGGGGTGACTCAACTTAACATTACACTCAATTTACCCCACTCTTCCCTACTTTGATATGTTTTATGATCATAAATTAAAATCTGATTTTGTACATTGGACATAAAATTATATTTTAAATATTTCCAAATACCTTGGTCTTTATCCATATCCTTAGGAAGTACCTCTCCAGCTCTTAGATGGGCCTTAGATCCCACTTTTCTAACCGTCTGTTTTTGGATCCGCACATTTACTTTGGTGGTGTATGTCTTGGCCCCCGCTGAACTGTCCTCATCGTCAATGTCTTCTCCATTTCCAACCTCTTGATCTTTAACATCAAGGTCATCTGTATCATGATTGTCCTTATCAGCTTCATATTCTTCTTGATCATAGTCACTAACAACTTGATCTTTAATTTCAAGGTCACTGTGATCATTTTTATTCCCATCATCAATGTCTTCCTCTGCATCTTCATGATGTTCATCACCAACTTCAATACTGGCCCTAGATCCCACTTTTCTGACCATCTGTTTTTGCATCAGCACATGTCTTTTGGTGGCGTATGTCTTGGTCCCCTCTGATCTGTCCTCATCGTCAATGTCTTCTCCATCTTCAACCTCTTGATCTTTGACATCAAGGTAATTTGTGTCATGATTTTCCTCATCAGCTTCATATTCTTCATAATCATCATCCCCAACGACTTGATCTTTAATGTCAAGGTCGCTGTGATGATCATGTGTATGCTCATCATCAATGTCTTCCTCTGCCTCCTCTCCATTGTCTTCATAATGTTCATCTCCAACTTCAATATTGGCCCTAGATCCCACTTTTCTGACCATCTGTTTTTGGATCCGCACATTTATTTTGGAGGCGTATGTCTTGGTCCCCTCTGAACTGTCCTCATCGTCAATGTCTTCTCCATGTTCAACCTCTTGATCTTTGACATCAAGGTAATCTGTGTCATTATTGTGCTCATCAGCTTCAGCTTCTTCATGATCATCATCAACAACTTGATCTTTAGTGTCAATGTCACTGTGATCATCATGTTTATACTCAATGTCTTCCTCTGCCTCCTCCTCATCATATTCATGATGTTCATCACCAACTTCAATATTGGCCCTAGATTCCACTTTTCTAAGCATCGTTTTTTGAATCTGCACATTTCTTTTGGTGGTGTATATCATGGCTCCCTTTGAACTGTTTTCATTGTAAATGCCTTCATTTTCAACACCATGATCTTTGACGTCAACCTCATGGGTATCACCCTCCTCCTCATCTAACTCTAAGTGATGATCCTTCTCTTTCACCTCCTCCTTGCTAACATCCATGATTTCGTCATCGTCCATTGTTTGTTCATCGTCAAGCTCTTCAACATCACAATCTACATCAGTGATGTAATGCAACAAATTAACATATTTTCCCTGTCTTTTAAAGTTAATTACAGTTATTTACTTTGATATGATGACTAACCTATCATAAATTAAAATCACATTTTGGACATCATAGCTAATGATATGAAATATTTCCAAATACCTTGTTGGTCTTCATCCATATCCTTAGGAAGTACCTCTCCAGCTCTTAGGTGGGCCTTAGATCCCATGACTCTAAGCATCTGTTTTTGGATCCACAACTTTTTTGGGGTGGTGTATTTCTTCACCCCCTCTGAACTGTCATCAGTACTGTCCTTGTCTCCTTGCTCTTCTTCAGCCTCTTTGACAGCATCATCCTTCTCCGCCACAACTGGAGTGACGCGTGCAGGGTCATCGTCCTTTGTAGTGCCTATCAATTCTGCAACTGTGTCACCAAGCCACTTTGTCTTTATTATTGACTTTACCATCTCCACATCTCATTAGCATTCGTCAGAGGTGAGTTGGTGCAGATGCAAACACGCAAACATTAAGACATTGACAGAGTTATGGAAATGAAATGGCAACACATTCCAACATTCGTCATATTCATACAAGATACACCACATGCTGCACTCGGATTGGCCGACTTCCTTTTTTATCTAGCCTGCGATTATATTCAATTGACACTTATCTAAATGGTTGTGTTGACCGTCTATCATTTGTTGCATAGATGAAAACTGTTCCAGACATAAAATCTCTAAGCAGTCATCCATTAAATAATCCCTCTTGAAATACGATGCCAACTGTTTAACTTTATCCTTGACGGAATGTAGACAACATCTATTTACTTTAAACCAGTAGTGAACATTTGAATTGCAACATTTAGTCCGTGGTCAGTCAATCAAACAGAATGCAGAAACAATGCAAGAGGGGTACAAGACAACATGGAAGAAGAGAATGCAACTCCTAAACCAATATATTTCCATTTCAGAGGCACCTCATGCTTTACAAACTTCAGTAAATCAAATAATTGTTAGGGGAACAATATGAACACAAATAAGGATGAATGAATACATGAAAACAGAAACAAAAACAAACTGTTACAACGAAGGAACTGTCAGTGTGTGTATTTACAATTTGAATGGGGAAATACAATGCAGTCAGTCACCAATTCCAAAACATTTTAGTTCAGACATTTATTGAATTATTACTAAAGCCCTAATATGATGAGCACGAAATATTAACATTTTCCCATGAAATATAAGTATTGTCCCATTAGTAGTCTACATGCATTAACTAAAATTATTCATACCCGTGACTTATTCCACATTTTGTTACAGCCCGATTTCAAAATAAAAATCTCACCCATCTACACACAATACCCCGTGACAAATATTTGTTTTAATGTTAGCACATTTATCGAAAATGAAACACAGAAATAGCTCATTTACATAAGTAGCCACACCCCTGAGTCCATACATTGCAGAAGCACATTTGGCAGCAATTACAGCTTTGAGTCATCATGGGTATGTCTATCAGCTTCACACATCTGGAATTGGGGATTTTCTTAAGCTCTGTTAAGTTAGATGGGAGTGGTGGTGAACAATATTCTTCAAATCTTTCCACTGATTTCCAGTGGGATTCCAAGTCTGTTTTGGCTGGGCCACTCAAACTTTCACATTCTTGTTCTGAAGCCATTCCATCATTGCTTTGGCTGTATGCTTGGGGTAATTGTTCTCAAGACATAGCACTTTGCGTTCAAGCCAAAGAGTTACATTTTTGTCTCAGCAGACCACAGAATCATTTGCCTTATGCTCTCTCAAGTATCTTTTCGCAAACTCCAGCCATGCTGTCATGTGCCTTTTTCTCAGAAGTGGCAACATTTAGTCAGTGGTCAGACAGAAGTCTGCCCACTCTCCTGTAAAGCCCAGGTTGGTGAAGTGCTGTAGAGACCGTTGTCCTTCTGGCATGTTCTCCCATCCCAGTCTCGGAACTCTAGTTCTGTCAGCGTAGTCATTGGGTTCTTGGTCACCTCCCTGATCAAGGTCCATCTTGCCTGGTTTCTCAGTTTGGTCAGACAGCCAGCTCTAGGCAGAGCCTGGGTAGTTCCATATTTTTTCAATTTCCCAATGATGGAGACCACTGTGCTTTTGGAAACGTTCAACACTAGAAATGTTTTATACCCTTCCCCAGATATAATTTTATCTCAGAGATCATCGGAAAGTTCCTTGGGCTTGATGGTATAGTTTCTGCTCTGACTTGCACTGTCAACTGTGGGAAATTATATAGACAGGTGTTTCTTTCTGAGGTTGCAAGATCGAATCCCCGAGCTGATAAGGTAAAAATATGTTGTTCTGCCCCTGAACAAATCAAATCAAATGTATTTATATAGCCCTTCTTACATCAGCTGATATCTCAAAGTGCTGTACAGAAACCCAGCCTAAAACCCCAAACAGCAAGCAATGCAGGTGTAGAAGCAATATGGCTAGGAAAAACTCCCTAGAAAGGCCAAAACCTAGGAAGAAACCTAGAGTGGAACCAGGCTATGAGGGGTGGCCAGTCCTCTTCTGGCTGTGCCGTGTGGAGATCATAACAGAACATGGCCAAGATGTTCAAATGTTCATAAATGACCAGAATAGTCAAATAATAAAAATCACAGCAGTTTTCGAGAGTGCAGCAAGTCAGCACCTCTGGAGTAAATGTCAGTTGGCTTTTCATAGCCGATCATTAAGAGTATCTCTACCACTCCTGCTGTCTCTAGAGAGTTGAAAACAGCAGGTCTGGGACAGGTAGCACATCCGGTGAACAGGTCAGGTTTCCATAGCCGCAAGTTGTAGTGACATCTAAAAAATTATCAAAAGAAAATGGATGCACCTCAGCTCAATTTGGAGTGTCATAGCAAAGGGGTGTGAATACTAATGTCAATTAGTTATTTCTGTATTTCATTTTCAATACATTTGCTGCGAATCGTACTACACTGGCTCTGACATTGGACGGATGTGGCAGGGCTTGCAAACCATTACAGACTACAAAGGGAAGCACAGCAGAGAGCTGCCCAGTGACACGAGCCGAGCAGACGAGCTAAACTACTTATTTGCTTGCTTCAAGGCAAATAACACTGAAACTTGCATGAGAGAACCAGCTGTTCAAGAAGACTGTGTGATCACGCTCTCCGCAGCCAATGTGAGTAAGACCTTTCAACAGCTCAACATTCACAAGGCTGCAGGGCCAGACAGATTATCAGGACGTGTACTGCGAACATGCGCTGAGCAACATTTCACTGACATTTTCAACCTCTCCCTGTCCGAGTCTGTAATACCAACATGTTTTAAGCAGACCACCATAGTGCCTGTGCCCAAGAACACTAAGGTAACCTGCCTAAATGACTACCGACCCGTAGCACTCATGTCTGTAGCCATTAAGTGCTTTAAAAAAGGCAGGTCATGGCTCACATCAACACCATTATCCCAGAAATCCCAGATCCACTCCAATGTGCATACCGCCCCAACAGATCCCCACATGATTCAATCTCTATGGCACTCCACAAGGCCCTTTCCCACCTGGACAAAAGGAAGACCTATTTGAGAATGCTATTCATTGCCTACAGCTCAGCATTCAACACCATAGTGCCCTCAAAGCTCATCAATAAGCTAAGGACCCTGGGACTAAACCCCTCCCTCTGCAACTGGATCCTGGACTTCCTGGTAGGCCGCCCCAGGTGGTAAGGGTAGGTAACAACACATCCACTACACTAATCCTCAACACAGGGGCCCCTCAGTGGTGCGTGCTCAGTCCCCTCCTGTACTCCATGTTCACTCATGACTGCATGGCCAAGCACGAATCCAACACCATTCCCCCTCAGGAGACTGAAAAGATTTGGCATGGGTCAGCAGATCCTCAAAAGGTTTTACAGCTGCACCAGAGAGCATCCTGACTGGTTTCATCACTGCCTGGTATGGCAACTGCTCGGCCTCCGACCACAAGGTACTACAGCGGGTAGTGCGAATGGGCCAGTACAACAATGGGGCCAAGCTTCCTGCCATCCAGGACCTCTATACCAGGCAGTGTCAGAGGAAGGCCCTAGAAATTGTCAAAGACATCCAGCCACCCTAGTCATAGACTATTCTCTCTGCTACCGCAAGGCAACCAGTACTGGAGCGCCAAGTCTAGGTCCAAGAGGCTTCTAAACCGCTTCTACCCCCAAGCCATAATGAGCCTGAACTTCTAATCAAATGGCTACCCAGACTATTTGCATTGCCCCCCTCTTTTACCCTGCTGCTACTCTCGGTTGTTATTATCTATGCATAGTCACTTTTAAAACTCTACATACTACTAACTGGTACCCCGCACATTAACTCTGTACCGGTAACCCCCTGTATATAGTCTCGCCATTGTTATTTTACTGCTGCTCTTTAATTACTTGTCACTTTTATTTCTTATTCTTATCCATATTTCTTTCAAACTGTATTGTTGTTTAAGGGCTCGTAAGTTAGCATTTCACTGTAAGGTCTACCTACACCTGTTGTATTCGGTGCATGTAACTAATACAATTTGATTTGATATGTTTTTAGTCATTTAAAGAAATCATGTTTTCACTTTGTCATTAAGGGGTATTGTGCGTACTGTAGATGCAACTGTGTGGGATCTGACCATAAGGCGCTACAGAGGGTAGTGCGTATGGCCCAGCAGATCACTGGGACCAAGCTTCCTGCCATCCAGGACCTATAAACTAGGTTGTGCCAGAGGCCCAAAAAATTGTCATAGACCCCAGTCACCCAAGTTAGACTGTTCTCTCTGCTACCGCACGGCAAGCGGTATCACTGCAACAAGTCTAGGACCAAAAGGATTCGAATGCGAATTTACGCAGCTTTTTGTTAAAAATCGCACAACATTTCAACGTCCTGCTACTCATGCCAGGTATATAGTATATGCATATAATTAGTATACGTGTATAGAAAACACTCTGAAGTCTCTAAAACTGGTTAAATCATGTCTGTGGCTATAACAGAACGTGTTTAGGAGTAAAAATCCCAAGGAAAACTGTTCACAAAAAACACCCCAAAAAATATTCATCTGCCAGTCTATGTATGGTCTATGGCAAGAGAAAATAGATGGAGTCCCGTTTACAATGCCTACAGCTTTCACACGATGTCGCCAGTACTGGCATTTCATTGCTTGTTTATCCTTGGTGGGATGACGTATAGGCACTTCCTGTCTTGGGGTACACCGAGGAAGTTATGAAAGTGAAAAAATGGACGATGATTTCAAGACTTGCTGCTATCGAATACAGATCACTCCGTGATCAATTTTATCGATCATTAACGTTTATTAATACCGAAAGTTGGTTTACAAAAGTAGTTTGAAGTGATTTGTAAAAGTTTATAGGCAACTTTTTTAATTTAAAAAAATGACGTTGCGTCTTGTAAAGGTGAATTTTCCTGGATCAGACGGCCTTCATAAATTGACATTTTGGGTATACAATGACAGATTTATTCGAAAAAAAATTGCCAATTGTGATGTTTATGGGACATATGAGTACCAACAAAGAAGCTTGTCAAAGGTAATGAATGTTTTATATTTTATTTCTGCGTTTTGTGTAGTGCCGGCTACCGCTAATTATTTTGTTTAGGTCTCGTTCAGGTATTTCGGGGGGGGTGCATGCTATCAGATAATAGCTTCAGGCTTTCACCGAAAAGCATTTTACAAATCTGACATGTTGTCTAGATTCACAACGAGTGTAGCTTTAATTGAGTACCTTGCATGTGTGTTTTAATGAAAGTTTGAGTTTTATTGAGTACTACAGTTGGCGCTCTGAAATTTCCGCTGATTTTGGTCCCTGTACAGGGACCGCAGCCGTAAAAGGAATAACGCAGTTCAAGAAACAGAGTTAAGAAAATATTTACTAAATAAGCAAAAGTTTTTTTTTAAGTAACACAAGAAAAATATATAACAATAACAAGGCTATATACAGGGGGTACCAGTACCGGTGGGGGTCAATGTAAAAAATGGTGGCCATTTGATTAATTGTTCAGCAGTCTCATGGCTTGGTAGTAGAAGCTGTTAAGGGCTTGTAAGTAAGCATTTCACAGTAAGGTCCTGTTGTATTCGACCCATGTGACAAATACAATTTGATTTGAGATGGGTGAGAAGAAAACACATTTTGAATTCAGGCTGTAACAAAACAAAATGGGGAGTAAGTCAAGGGGTATGCATATACGTTCTGAAGGCACTATGCAAAATTAGATTATGAAATAGTGAAAAAAAATGTTCACGCCACAGAGCATTATTACAACTCAGTAACCACATTTCCATCCAAGTTATACTGTCTAAAAAAAACATTAACACGACAGTTATGATGGAAATAGGACATTTTTAGGTGTCTATAAAATGAAATATGTGAGAAATGGCAATGGAAACTATGGTGGCAAAATGGCAAATTATGTTATAATACTTGTATTGCATCAAATGGTTGTTTTATTCGACATAATAGAGTATTCTTATAGCTATTGTGTGGATGGGCCTCTGGGAGATAACAGAGATTTACGATGTCTTTGGGTGATAAAACCTAAAGAGCATGAGCTAATGTTTCTGTTCCATATGGTACCAGAGATAGATGGTTCCAGTTTGAAGTTGGCGGGCCAGTCACTGGTCTATACAATGAAAACTTTCATGCAAATCTTAACCTTGTGACCCATTCTATATATCTGTTGTTCGTCATGTAGGTTGAAAGGGGTGTATTTTTACTATAAAAGATCTCAGTAGCATTTGTGTCGCCGCTCTCAACGAATCAGAGACGGTGGTGATTCGTTGACAAGCCATTTCTATTAAAAAGCTCTCACTATTAAAGATTTTGTTTAAGTATAACTCTGACTTGTGTGATAACTTTGTCTCTCCTCATTTGATAGTAAAGAAATGAACCACCACAAAACGCCTTTATGCACAAATATTGATATTATTGATATAATATTGATATTGATATAATAACCATCGTATCAGAGTAACGGTGTGTTGACCTCCTCCCATTACGACTCGGGAAACCATACAGTTTATTAGGTGAAACTAGTTAAAATGAAACTAGTTATGATGAACTTCACAGGGTGGTGAATGTGCACTGTGATGTTGACGCGCCCTTCCAATAAATATCGAGGGTCTTATTCTGGTGACACGACAATCGATGCTTGACTGCTGTTTGACAAATACTAATATTCTCGCTCTTATCCATAGTAATCTCATCATGCAGACTATACCTGCACAGCCTACTGTTGGCTAGAGTGCATGTGTCAAGACAAGAGTAGGAACATTTGCTATTCAACGCAAACATGTTTTGTGAAGAAACTATCGGTATAGTTGAAACCGCAATGGAAACATGTTCAACTTTAGATTTTTAATTTTAATTTTGTGTGCACTACATCACGCACTGATTTTATTCTTATGCGGATTCTCATGTATTGACATGAAAATCTGTCACCAATTAGGTGGAAAGCAAGCTAGTGTCAGAATGTTACAAATACAAATCCATTTTGCAAGGCAATCATGATTAGTACAGGCAGCCACACCTTTGCACACTGAATGAGATTGGCCGATTTTTAACACGGGAGACCGAGATTTTCAAATAGTCTCAACTATTGCCATGGATGATACAAAACAATAATATTCTGTAGATCATTTTGTAATGAGGAAAGTCTTGTAACTGATCACATTCAAAACTATTATGTGACAACCTCAGTCGCCCCTTATAAAACATACTATAATACAACTAGATTTACACAACCGAACAAACAAAACAAAAACATTTCAATGCCATCAAACAACATCACACCACATGGAAGCAGAATTCCACAGCCGGATCAAATGAGTTGACAATTGATGAAACTCTACATTTGTTACTGTATTAACATCATCCTTTGGTAGTGGTGACAATTGGTGTACGAACGATTGTTACGTACCTTTTTCCAGGGGTGGCAAAAACTGTCCTAGGATTGGAAGTAGGAAAAACATTGATTTGATTGAAAATCTATTGATGAAATGAAAGGGAAGAGATTTCAGCAAACAACCTAATAGTAAATCTACAGTATCGTGAGCATTTGCTTAAAAATCAACCTCAACAAATTCTAAGAGAGTTTGGTAATTATTAACTAACTGAGAAATGAACAAAAACCAACCTTTCTTCCTTATCACATGCATCACAGATGCTGGTATAGTACTAGGTTCATCTACACCCAAAAGAAAACAGACATGTGGGAGTCAATATCTTGAAACATATGTGTTATTCCTAATTTCATATGTGAAAATCATGTGCTTATGTAAAGAGATTTGCATACATTTGAGTTACTTGAGCAG
Source organism: Oncorhynchus keta (assembly GCF_023373465.1). Classification (NCBI taxonomy): domain Eukaryota; kingdom Metazoa; phylum Chordata; class Actinopteri; order Salmoniformes; family Salmonidae; genus Oncorhynchus; species Oncorhynchus keta. Next base: position 56,150,100 of record NC_068422.1, on the reverse strand, counting down.
ATAACAAGTAAAGGCCCAGTGTACAAAACATTAGGAAAACCTTTTGCCATCAGAACAGCCTAAATTCGCCAGTGCATGTACAAGGTGTCGAAAGCATTCCACAGAGATGCTGGCCCATGTTGACACCAATGCTTCCCACAGTTGTGCCAAGTTGGATGGATGTCCTTTGGGTGGTGGACCATTCTTGACACACACAGGAAACTGTTGAGTGTGAAAACCCAGCAGCGTTGCAGTTCTTGACACACTCAAACCAGTGCTCCTGGCACATACTACCATATCCCGTTCAAAGGCACTTCAATATTTTGTCTTGCCCATTCACCCTCTGAATGGCATACATACACAAGCCATGTCTTAAGGATTAAAAACCCTTCTTGAAATGGTTTCCTCCCCTTCATCAACACTGATTGAAGTAGATTTAACAGGTGACATCAGTAAGGAATCATAGCCTCATATGAATTCACCTGATCAGTCTATGTCCTGGAAAGAGTTCCTAATGTTTTGTACACTGTGTATAGCCAGAACAGTATCATGAATGAGATGGTACGTTATTGATGTCAGGTCCAAAATGATTAGCACCCGTGATAAATAATACAAATACTGAGCAATCTTTATCAATGGTGCCAATAATGTCGGACCTGACTGTATGTCACATTATCTATGTCCTATTATTGTTCCCATGTCATAGAATGCATATGATGGTCACACATAACCAGGTATACCTTTATCATCCATAAGCATGTTGGACAGATAATCCATGAACATGTTTTTCCCATCTGCAATCTCAAGCACTGCATCTGTGACCACTTTCATAGGGTCAAAGGTCATCACAGGAATGACCCCTAAAGATACAAAAAGACCATTAGCTGGTGGTGTTCCATTAGGATATGAAAATAATTGGATTGAAAGAACTTGATCTTTGACAGATACGTTTTTTTCTTCTTCGTCCTAATATTAAGTTCAGTGGTGGTCTTGTGTTCCCAGACACACCTTGAACCAAGAATGGCTAGAGGCTAGGCTTGTTCAATGGTAACTACCAAGACATGACATACAGTAACACAGCTTCATAGCAATTGAATAAGATAATTCATACATTATTATTACTGTTCTCTGAAAATACCCACTAATACAGGGGTGTCAAACTCATTCCATGGAGGGCCGAGTGTCTGCAGGGTTTTGGTTTTTCCTTTCAATTAAGACCTAGACAACCAGGTGAGGGAATTCCTTACTAATGAGTGACCTGTACAAGGGTGGATCGAAAACCCGTAGACATTTCCGTGGAATGAGTTTGACATGTGCTCTAATACAAGGTACTTTGCTACGCTTGTTGCTATTTATATGTACCTTGATCGCCTATTAGCAAGTTGGAGACATAGTCCACAAGTATGTTCTTCTGCTCAATGACAATCCCAAACATTCTTCTGAGAACCAGTATGGGATCGATGTTCACTTCTTGAGGGATACCTGTTCATAGGAGAGGTGAACTGAAAATTCTGATAATCCATGCATTGATTTGAACTATTTTGCAGTAAATAGTTCTACAGAAGTGCATACCTGGCAGCAGGTCCCAAATGTAGGTTCCAGTAGAACTTGTACAGTCAGTGATAACATGCACTATGTCTACTGCATTGATGTTCACTGCATGGAGAAGGGCTGAGCATAGAAGAAAATATGGAGAGGTCATCACATGTATTAAGGACATTTACTTTTTATCCATACCAACAAAGAAAAAAAATAATTATATAAAAAAATAATGTTATAACAATGTGGACATACCCTGCAAGATATCCAATATGGCATCCAATAGAACACAGAGTGTGCCTTGTATGTAACCCACGACTCCACATATAGAGTTATTGGTGACATTGAACACACCTCTGCCAATAATCACCGGGTCAATGTAGCTCAGGTAAAAGTTTCCTGAGAAAATAAACATTTTCAAATATGTCATATTAATTTACTAGTCCAATATAGTAATATCTAAATAGTTGCAGAAGTTAGGTGTATTTTGGTGTTTTAAATTAATACAGTGGGGGTGGCACAGATTAATTATTGCACAGGACTTGACATGAATGTGTAGATTGTGTCGTAGGTGGATCTAAGGAAAAATCATCAAGCCTATAAAAATAAATTCTAGCATTTTTATTCTATTTATAATCAGGTTGTGCAGCTTTTCTATTAGCATTTTGAATGATTGAACATGGCATATAATGTTGGAATTAAATACAGATTTTCAGAAGAGTTGTGTTTGTGATGTATTTCCGTGATAGGAAGTTACAAGTACTAATCAATATTCCAGTGCAAAGTCAAGTACAGTGCAATATCATTAATCTGTCTTACTTGGAATCCCGGCCTAACGTTCATTAACTTTAGGAAACAAAACAAATTTACCCCCCGCAAAAAAAAAATCCCAAAACATTTCAAGAACATAAGACCACTTTAACACCATTGGGCATCCTTATACCGTCATCATCAGAGAGGAAGTCCACAAATAAGTCTTTTACATCTTTGACAGCATTCATGTGGTCCAGACTCAAATGAGGAGCAAATGCACATTCTGAGGACACAGTAAGAAAATGTATATTGCTTTACACAGTTTTTAAATAGGACAGGATTCTGCATAAAAATATTACAAGATATATATAGCTACCTTGAGCCTCATAGAACATGTTGGACATTCCCTCTACAGCATCATTAACAGCTTTCATGGGATCCAAAACTACATCTTGAATGTCTGCAAAAAAGCATTGTGAAAAACATTGGGAACTAGGGTTAGGGTAAGGGTTTGGGAAGAAAATACTGTAAAACATGAAATATGTTCAAATATTTTCAAACTAATGGTCTCCATTAAGACTTAACAAATGTCAATGAAAGATAGACTTACCAGTGACCCCTTTATATTCTACAATATCAAACATCATGAAGCCTGCCATAATCCAGGAGAGAAGGAGGCTAATAGTCACCACTAACTCTACAGAAAAGGTTAGTTTCTTGAGTATTCCAAACCCTTGGGCCTTAGGAGGGGATGATGGCGGCACCACGTTCACATTCAGCCCATCGGCTACAGCAGCTGAGATGGACTCCACCGCTGCACCTGGAAGCATGAGAAAACTTTAAATTGCTGCCAGTAATGCATGATCGTCATACTTACTCTATACTAGTGATTCATCTTGGGGCTGAGTGAGGAGTAGCAATTCAACAAATCAGGTAGCTATTGTCAGTGATATTTCCTATTATAGTAGTGATATCTTTAAATATGCCACAAAGCTTGGAATATGTACACGTCCTGTTAAGTGCATGGCAGTATAATTATTTTCAATACCCAGTTAACACAAATAAATACAACACATAGTTTGACATTCAATAGGTTATTTACTGGCCTCTAGACAGATGAATCCTCAGGTATTTTTGGTACCCTTATTATACACTCTAAAAGAAAGATGCTACTAGTGTTATCCCTCAGCTGTCATAAGACAGCTTTAGCCACATGTTTGTTGTGGCTAATAAGTCTAAGGCCCCATCCAGACAGGGACAGACCGCACTTTGTTATAGTGATGCCAGTGACTCAGATGTGCAAAGTTGACTCAGTCAACTTCTGGGGTTTCTGCAGAGGAGGTCAAAGAGAGGTGGATGTAGTTGATGGTTTTTAGCGTTACCTTTTCTGGGGCGGTGCCAGAACCAGTTGGACGGGCATTTGATTTCCATATGGGGGCATGTTTTCTTCATGGGTGGTCCCGTGATAAAAAAAAGTATTTTATCGGAAAGCCATAATTTAACTAAATATGTATTACCAACTCATCTTGGGTATGTATATCAGCTTTCCACATGTGGATTTGGGGATTTTCGCCTTTTCTCAATCTCTGTTAAATGTGACCCGTTTCAGGAAGCTAGGCATATGTCACAAGTCACAGGAGATACTTTTTATCATTTTCATGTGCCTTAATAACAAAGTTGTATGCCATCTGTAAATGTGAATACAAATGTTAAGTTATGAGCCGTGTTTGTTAAGCCACAGAAAAAGTCAACCTTCCCACTAACCATGATTGGCTGAGATAATAAGTGTGCTGGGCATGCTGAGAGAGGAGTTTGGATTGGTTTGGCATATACAGGCATGAAGGCTTGTTTGAGCTGGTCAGTCTGTTGGTAATCCTGTCGAACACGGCTTTAAAAAAAATGTATTGTGTAGTGGTGCTGCATAAGTGTTGCTCTCCACTTTCTGGGGGATCGAGTTTTGAAATCAGTGGAATTAGAGAATGAAAGCTAAAGAGTTGGATAAAATGGATTACATCTTCAAACTAAGGAAAACTGTGGCATGGCATACGTGACATGCATGATTATGTATACGTGTAAGATAGCAAGCTACATTCAGATATTACACATTTATAATTTTGACAGAAAGTAGTTTCACTTCAAGCTAAAGTGTACTGCTAGCTAGCCAACTAATGCTAGCTGGCTGGCTCCCTAGCGAACATTAAGTTATTATTCGTATCCCAGAACCATTTGCTTTGCTAGTTAAAGCCTAATGTTAGCTAGCTAACATTGAACCTTGTTGGTTAACTCCCAGCAGATTCATGCAGGGTAGTAACGACAGAATTTGGCACTATGTTCATTGTTGTTTAACTGGCAGGCTAACTGGCAGGCTCATAGGCTAACGTTGTGACGTGTGTGATCTTACATGTTTATCTAGCTAGGTTTATTGTTTACCTAGCTAGCTACATGTCTTAAGCTAAAGTGTAATGTTAGCTAGATAGCTAACGTTAGCTGGCTGGCTCCCTAGCTGATGTTATTGTTCGTATCCCAGAGCAATTTGCTTGGCTAGTTAGAGCCCAATGTTAGCTAGCTAACATTGAACCTGGTTGTTTAGCTCCCAGCAGATTCATGCAGGGTAGTAACGACAGGATTTGGCACTATGTTCATTGTTGTTTAACTAGCTAATGTTAGGTGGCTGGCTCGTTTGCTAAAGTTGTTTACCAAGCTATGGTTAATTGTTTATCCAGCTAGCTAGCTACATGTCTTAACTTATGGCTTGGGGGCAGTATTTCGACATCTGGATGAGAAACGTGCCCAAAGTAAACTGCCTGTTACTCAGGCACAGAAGCTAGGATATGCATATAATTGGTATATTTGGATAGAAAACACTAGTTTCCAGAACTGTTAAAATAATGTATGTGAGTATAACAGAACTGATATGGCAGGCGAAAACCTGAGGAAAATCCATCCAGGATGTGGGTATTTTCAATTGAATGCCTATTGAGTATCTAATGGGTTAGGACCTAGATTGCAGTTCCTTTGGCTTCCACTAGATGTCAAGTCTTTAAGAATGAGACCTTTCAGTGGACTGCAGTGCTGGTTTGCGGGTGTGACTGAGTGCGCGCCCTTTGTTGTTTTTCCTCTCTATTGAATACGCTATTGTCCGCTCAAAATATGATTATTTAAACAATTGACAACCTGAGGATTAATTATAAACATTGTTTGAATTGTTTCAATGAACTTTACCAATACTATTAGGATGTTTTTGTCTGCATGTTTTGACCGCCTTTGAGCCAGTGGATTACTGAACAAAACGCACCAACAAAACTGACATTTATTGTGTAGCTGGGACTCTTGTGACTGCAACCATATGAATATCTTCAAAGATAAGTGATTCATTTTAACTATATTTCTGACATTTGTAATTCCTTTACTTGGTTGTAAAATGTTTGTATGCTTTTGTAAAAAATCATAATGAAATTGTTGCCAGCAGAGCTGGTTCGGCTGTTTCCATGTTTTCCAGAGGTAAACAAATAATTGGCCAGAGCGTCAAGTGTGTGCTCTGAACGGTCTGAGAGCAAAATTATATGGATGGGGCTGAAGCTTAAAAGAGGGTGTGAACGGTGCTGAATGGGTGTAGACAAAGAGCTCTTCACTAGATACCAAAACATTCAAATGCAATTTTCTTTCAAAATTAAGTTCTCAAAATTAAGCAGAATTACTTTCCCATTCCTCAAAAATGCAGTGTATGATATATCATTTTGTAGCTCTGAGTCTCTACTTTCATCCAATGTAATTACACACCATTTCAAATTTTGTCACAAATTAGATTCAATGGGATTCGTCTGGGCTTTGGCTGGGCCACTCGAGGACTTTCTTGTTCTGAAGCCATTCCAGCATTGCTTTAGCTGTATGATCATCGTCCTGTTGGAATGTAAATCTTTGCCCCAGTCTAAGGTTGTTAGTACTCTGAAGCAGGTTCTCATGAAGGACTAGCCTGTATCTTGCTCCATTCATTGTTCCCTCTATTCTTACCAGTCTCCCTGCCACTATAAAGCATCCCCATAACATGATGATGCCACCACCATGCTTCACGGTAGGGATGGTGTTAGACAGGTGATTAGCTGTGACTGGTTCTCCAGACAGCGCATTTTATTTAGACCAAAGAGTGAAATGTTTGTCTCATCCGACCAAATAATAATTTGCCTTATGATCTGTCCTTCACGTGCATTTTTGCAAATTCCAGGGGTGCTGTCATGTGCCACAGGAGTGGTTCCATCTGGCTGCTCTCCCATAAAGTCCAGATTGGTGGTGTGCTGTGGAGACGTTGTCCTTCTGGCAGGTTCTCCCATCTCAGCCAAGAAACTCTGTAGTTCTGTCAGAGTGGTCATTGGGTTCTTGGTCACCTCCCTGACGGTCCTTCTTGCCCCGGTTGCTCAGTTTGGTCGGACGGCCAGAACTAGGCAGAATCTGGGTAGTTCCATGTTTTTTTCCAATTCCCAATGATGGAGACCACTGTGCTTTTGGAATCTTTCAACACGAGAACTTATGGGGTATTGTGTGTAGATGGGTGAGAAAAACATCTATTCAATCAATTTTTTATTCAGGCTGTAACAACAAAATGTGTAATAAGTCAAGGGGTATGAATACTTTTTGTATTTATATATAACTAAAATATAAACTGCACATGTGAAGGTTTGGTCCCATGTTTAAGCTGAAATTCCCAGAAGGTGTCCATGCACACAAGTAGCTTATTTCTCAAATTTTGTGCAAAAATGGTTTTACATCCCATTTAGTGAGCATTTTTCCTTTTCCAAGAAAATCCATCTACCTGACAGGTGTGGCTTATCAAGAAGCTGTTCAAACAGCATGATCATTACATAGGTGCATCTTGTGCTGGGGACAATAAAATGGCACATATGCAGTTGTCACACAACACCATGCCACAGATGTCTGAAGTTGAGGGAGCGTGCAATTGGCACGCTGACTGCAGTATTGTCCACCAGAGCTGTTGCCTGCCGTAAGTTGCCTCCAACTTCGTTTTGGAGAATTTGGCACTACGTCCAAACGACCTCACAACCGCAGACCATGTGTAACCATGCCAGCTCAGGACCTCCACATCTGGCATCTTTACCTGCAGGATCATCTGAGACCAGCCACTCGGGCAGCTGATGAAATTGTCGGTTTGCACAACCAAATAACTTACAAACTGTCAGAAACTGTCTCAGGGAAGCTCATCTGTGTGCTTGTTTTCCTCACCAGAGTCTTTACCTGACTGCAGTTCGGCATCATAACCGACCTCAGTGAGCAAATGCTCACCTTCGATGAAAGAGATTTGCTCTTCATGGATGACTCTCGGATTCAACTGTTTTGGGCAGCTGGCAGCCAGCGTGTATGGTGTCGTGTGGGCGAGCAGTTTGCTGATGTCAACATTGTGAACAGACTGTCCCATGGTGGTGGTGGGGTTATGGTATGGGCACTATGGACAATGAACACAATTGCCTTTTACAGATGGCAATTTGAATGGACAGAGGTACCGTGACGAGGTGCTGAGGCCCATTGTCGTGCCATTCATCCTCATGTTTCAACATGATAATGAACGACCCCATGTCGCAAGGATCGTACACAATTCCTGTAAGCCGAAAATTTTCCAGTACCTCAATGGCCTGCATACTACCCAGACATGTCACCCATTGAGCATGTTTGGGATGCTCTGGATTGACGTGTATGACAGCATGTTCCAGTTCCCGCCAATATCCAGCCACTTCGCACAACCATTGCAGAAGATTGGGACAACATTAGAGGCCACAATCAACAGCCTGATCAACGCAATGGAAAGGAGGTGTGTCGCACTGCATGAGGCAAATGGTGATCACACACCCCTACCAAGGTATCTGTGGCCAATATATTAATATCTGTGTTCCCAGTCATGTGATTAAGGCCTTATGAATTCATTTCAATTGACTGATTTCCTTATATGAACTGTAACTCAGTAAAATCTTATAAATTGTTGCATGTTGCATTATATTTTTGTTCAGTGTAGTTTATCATTGTATCATTTATGGAATTTGTGGTAATTAAATACAATTTACACAACAGATGGGTCTAATCTTGAATGCTGATTGGTTAAACCCACATTCCAGCCGGTGTCTAATCCACAAGTTACCACCGGCTAAATCTTTGACGTTAAAATGCCTATTTACTCTGTTCCATCTGACTGCGCAATTCACTGTCTCAGCACAGCCAGGCAATTTATAGACTTGATCTCCACTATAAAAAGCATCTAGACATTATCTCACATGTATTTTTTTCTTTTAGACTACCATTTCGTTTTCAAAATCAGAGATTTGTATAGACCATTCTGTCTGTCTCTCCGACAACATTGTTTCAATATTCAAATTCAATCTCCAGCTGTCCCAAAATATTGACCGTGTCAGGAGTCGGAACACCCATGCCAAATCATGAATCAGCTGGCATCATTTTTTATGGATATTTACAAAGAAATGTTAATTGAGAAAATGTCAAACAAAACGAAGTGCAGCTAGTTTGCAGTCTTTCCGGCTTCAGTGATTCTTTTAGCTGTGTGTTAGGTTAACTCCTCTGAACAACAGTGTCCTGGTGAGAGAGCAAATGTTTTATGCCAGGCGAAATTGCGCCTCATTAGCTCATTGTTATGAATTATCCGAATAAATGTCACTAGAAAACAGCCTAAACAAATGCAAATGCAGCTTCTTTGTTGTTATTATGGCAGCACTGTTTGACGTGACTGTAAATTAGCTGTAAATTGTTGGCTAGCTAGGAAGCAAGGGATAAGAATGTTAACAACCAGTATGATAATGGAACATTTAGAGCAAGCTAATGTCCATAGATATAGAAAAAAAATACTTAATGACTGGGTTGAGTCTCTGGCAACTGAACCGATAGAACGAACAACCAGCCGGCTTGGGTAGCAATATCTTGTGGAAGGATGAAATAGTACTAATTAATTCATCAAAATAACATGTATTTTTGGTTAAATAGGTCAATCATTATTTGAATATGTTGGTAACCTGTTGTATAAAAGTGATAACGCCCTTGAATCAGGTATTTAGAGGATATATTGGCACAGTTTGCCGGCCCGAGACAAAACACCCATGCCAATATATCCGCCAAATACCGGCTTCTCTGGCATTATCACTTAATTATTTAGAACTTATTTAGCCCCCGTGCTAAGGAAGCACTACATCCCTGTTACCTTTGCACGTTCATCCAAAATAATTCTAGCGTCCGAACAGCGCAAGGTGCACCCGACCAACTTTTCTTAAATGTACAAGTCTTAAACTGCCACCCCGAGTGAACACCACCCTGTCTTACTATATTTAGCCTATGTATCTGATAGATAGACAACAATGACAAGCCTATCAACAATGACAAACCACCGGGGTCTGACAACTTCGATGGAAAATTACTGAAGATAGATGATATTGCCAATCCTATTTGCCATATTGTTAATTTAAGCTGACTAGAAAGTGTTGGGTAGGAAGCAAAAGTTATTCCCTTACCCAAGGACTCAAGCCCCCTTTACTGGCTCAAATAGCCGACCAATCAGCCTGCTAACAACCCTTTGTAAACCTTTGGAAAAGATTGTGTTTGACCAGATACAATGCTATTTTACAGTAAACAAATAGACAGACTTTCACCATGCTTAAAGGGAAGGACATACAACAAGCACAGCACAAATGACTGATGATTGGCTGAGAGAAATTGACGATGAAAAGATTGTGAGGGGCTGTTTATTAGACTTCAGTGCGGCTTTTGACATTATTGATCATAGTCTGTTGCTGGAAAAACGTATGTGTTATCGCTTTACACCCACTGCTATATTATGGATGAAAAGCGTTCATCCACCTCTGGCCTGCTCGCCTCCCTACCACTGAGGAAGTACAGTTCCCGCTCAGCCCAGTCAAAACTGTTCGCTGCTCTGGCTCCCCAATGGTGGAACACACTCCCTCACGACGCCAGGACAGCGGAGTCAATCACCACCTTCCGGAGACACCTGAAACCCCACCTCTTTAAGGAATACCTAGGATAGGATAAAGTAATCCTTCTCACCCCCCTTAAAAGATTTAGATGCACTATTGTAAAGTGGCTGTTCCACTGGATGTCATAAGGTGAATGCACCAATTTGTAAGTCGCTCTGGATAAGAGCATCTGCTAAATGACTTAAATGTAATGTAAATGTAAAAGTTACCTGTCTAACAGAACACAGAGGGTGTTCTTTAATGCGAGATTTAAGGAAAGCTAGTGTGTATGTATACGGATAACTGAACAGTATACACGTCAGCTACCAGTCACAGAAGTTGACTGTAACACTTAACTTAGCTGCAGTTAGTTTCAGAATGGGTGGAAAGGAGATATGTTAGTCTTAAATATTTCTAAACCTAAAAGCATTGTATTTGGGAAAAATCATTCACTAAACCCTAAACCTCAACTAAATCTTGTAATGAACAATGTGGTGATTGAGCAAGTTGAACTGTCATGGTCAAAATATATTGATACAAAAGTAACTAGGATGGGGTGAATTCTGTCCATAATAAAAGAGCTGCTCTGCATTCTTAACAGCACTATCAAAAATGCAGGTCCTACAGGCCCTAGTTTTGTTCCACCTGTTCAGTTGTGTGGTCAAGTGCCACAAAGAGGGACTTGGGAAAATTGCAATTGGCTCAGAACAGGGCAGCACGGCTGGCCCTTGGATGTACACAGAGAGGTAACAATAATATGCATGTCAATCTCTCCTGGCTCAAAGTGAAGGAGAGATTGACTCACATCACTACTTGTATTTGTGAGAAGTATTAACATGTTGTCTGTTTGAACTAATGGCACACAGCTCGGACACCCATGCGTACCCCACAAGACATGCCACCAGAGGTCTCTTCACAGTCCCCAAGTCCAGAACAGACTATGGGAGGCGCACAGTACTACATAGAGCCATGACTACATGTAACTCTATTCCACATCAAGTAACTGAAGCAAGCAGTAAAATTAGTTTAAAAAGCAGATACAAATACACATTATGGAACAGCGAGGACTGTGAAGCAACCCACAAATATAGGCACAGACACATGCATACAAACACAGTAACATAAGCACTATACCCACACGTACACATGGATTTTGTGTTGTAGATATGTGGTAGTAGAGTAGGGGCTTGAGGGCACAGGAAGAGTAGCTGGTGTCTTGGCAGCAGCTAATGGGAATCCAAAATGAATACAAATTCTGTTTGGCCAAAAAGAGTATGTCATGCCATACTGTTTTTGGCCAGACAACATCAGATATGTGGGCTACACATACTGAGACAGAGAGGGCGTTGTTTCGCTCGCTCTGATGCTTTATGTGAGATTGGTGAGTCTTTCTGTCCATGCTAATCTCGGTCAAAATAAAGTATCAATATTTAATATTTTACTTATTTATATGGCCAGCCCATAATGCGTCCTTTTCTTCCTTATCCTGGATGCTAACCCAGAACCCTTTGCACAATACTACAACATACTCCAGAGAAGCACTGTTCATACAACTAACCCAGAAGAGTCAAGGCATTTTTGGATGGGGCCTTAGACTTATTATCCACAAATATGTGGCTAAAGCTCTCTTATAAACAGCTGATTAATATTACAGCTGGAGCCCGGGATTTGAGTACAACAGAGCACATCATATGGCGTCAAACCATAGGCGAAATTCCAACAGAACAGGTCGATTCGTCCTCAACAATTTATTTCAACTCAATTTAATTTATTTTGGTTTGGGGGCCCCTTGGAGGTCAGGGTTCCCCCAGATAGCATATGAACACGTCATAAACAGCAAAATGTGTACAATTGCAGGAAATTATTATTTTCTCTCATCCCCATGGCAAAATGTAAAGAATAGCATGAGATGAGCTATAAAACAGCAACTTTGTCTCTCAGCCGCATGACAAAATATGTAGAAAAGCATTATAAGACTGCACATTTTTCTCTGCCCATGGCAAAATGTGTTGAAATGCAGGAAGTTAGCTGTTTTCCTAAATAAGTCTGTTTAAACCCCCCCAAAAAAAAAATATATATATTTTGGGCAGGTTGGGAGGCTCTCTTGAGGTAGGTGCCCCGGTGGCCCAAATGAGTTAATCCGACTGTTCGGACGGACTGGGTCTCCTCTGCTCAGCCGCTCATATTGTTCATTAATTTAGTTTTTTTTCACTGGTTGAAAAAAAAAAAAAAAAAAGTGGCTGCTCCATCGAGTTTAACGAGATGAAGATGCCGCTGGCACTGACCCGGCACCCCTGGTAGGCTAAAAATCAAACACACCAAAACAGTACCACATCTTCAACTTTGTTCCTGTCATTTAAAGAAAACCTTCCAGAATGACGAGTGGATGCTGACAGAATACGGTCAGGCGAGACTCAGGAGTCGGGATCAACATTCAATGGTATGTTCACACTATTACTGCACGCTATGTGACCAAAAGTATGTGGACACCTGCTTGTCGATCATCTCATTCCAATTTCATAGGCATTAATATGGAGTTGGTCCCACCTTGGCTGTTATAACAGCTTCCACTCTTCTTTGAAGGCTTTTCACTAGATGTTGTCACATCTGCTCCCACTACGCCATCTGGTGTTCATCCAGTGTCATCCTAACCTGCTGTTCTCCCCATGTACATTCTCACACTCTCTCACTCCCTCCTGCTCAGTCAGTTGTTAGCTTAGCCTTTACTCCTATTACTCTGCTGTGCTCGTTTCCCTGCCTTACACCGTTTTGTCCTCTCGTTGCAGTTACTGCTCTGTCTCTTGCTCCTGTACCACATCTCACCACCCATCCACCTTCCTCTGGTCTTCACTCACCACCACTGCCTTGGATTCTCCTCAGGACCTGTTTACCCTGTTAAACTCAGTCAACTCCAACCTCTACATTTCTGTTTTTTCTGTAATTCATCTGAGCTACCCCAGTTCTGCACATCTCATCTAAAAAAAAAACATTTTGGTTCATTCATCCATGCTTCTGCATCTTGGGCTCCCCTGTGTTCGCTCTGTGTAACAGATGTTGAAACATTGCTGCAGGGACTTGCTTCCATTCAGCCACAAGAGTATTAGTGAGGCCGGGCACTGATGTTGGGCTTTTAAGGCTGGCTCGCAGTCGGCGTTCCAATTCATCCCAAAGTTGTTCGATGGGGTTGAGGTCAGGGCTCAGTGCAGGCAAGTCAAGTCCTTCCACACCCATATCGACAAACCATTTCTGTATGGACCTCGCTTTGTGCACAGGGGAATTGTCATGCTGAAAAAGGAAAGGGCCTTCTCCAAACTATTGCCACAAGTTGGCTGCACAGAATCATCTAGAATGTCATTGTAGAGTTAAGATTTCCCTTCACTCTAACTAAGGGATCTAGCCTGAACCATGATAAACAGGCCCAGACCATTATTCCTCCTCCACCACACTTTTCACAGTTGGCACTATGCATTCAGGTAGGTAGTGTTCTCCTGGCTTCCTCCAAACCCAGATTTGTCTGTTGGACTACCAGATGGTGAAGCGTGATTCATCACTCCAGAGAACGCGTTTCCACTGGCAGGTGGAAGCCAGGCGTCCAATGGCGGCGAGCTTTACACCAAAAGGCTCTGGAGCAACGAACCGCCCTCGCTGTCTCTGCCTGGCCGGTTCCCCTCTTTACACTGGGATTGTCTGCCTCTAACCCTATTACAGGGGCTGAGTCACTGGCTTACTGGTTCTCTTTCATGCTGTCCCAAGGAGGGGTACGTCACTTGAGTGGGTTGAGTCACTGATGTGATCTTCCTGTCTGGGTTGGCGCCCCCCCTTGGGTTGTGCCGTGGCGGAGATCTTTGTGGGCTATATTCGGCCTTGTCTCAGGATGGTAAGTTGGTGGTTGGTGATATCCCTCTAGTGGTGTGGGAGCTGTGCTTTGGTGAAGTGGGTGGGGTTATATCCTTCCTGTTTGGCCCTGTCTGGGGGTGTCCTCGGATGGGGCCACAGTGTCTCCTGACCCCTCCTGTCTCAGCCTCCAGTATTTATGCTGCAGTAGTTTGTGTCGGGGTGCTAGGGTCAGTTTGTTATATCTGGATTACTTCAACCGTCTTATCTGGTGTCCTGTGTGAATTTAAGTATGCTCTCTCTAATTCTCTTCCCCTCTTTCTCAGAGGACCTGAGCCCTAGGACCACCTGGCATGATGACTCCTTGCTGTCCCCAGTCCACCTGGCCGTGCTGCTGCTCCAGTTTCAACTGTTCTGACTGCCTGACCTGTTCACCGGACGTGCTACCTGTCCCAAACCTGCTGTTTTAAACTCTCTAGAGACAGCAAGAGTGGTAGAGATACTCTTAATGATCGGCTATGAAAAGCCAACTGACATTTACTCCTGAGGTACTGACTTGCTGCACCCTCGACAACTACTGTGATTATTATTATTTGACCATGCTGGTCATTTATGAACATTTGAACATCTTGGCCATGTTCTGTTATAATCTCCACCTGGCCCAGCCAGAAGAGGACTGGCCACCCCACATAGGCCAAAACCTAGAGAGGAACCAGGCTATCTAGGGAGTTTTTCCTAGCCACCGTGCTTCTACACCTGCATTGCTTGCTGTTTGGGGTTTTAGGCGGGGTTTCTGTACAGCACTTTGAGATATCAGCTGATGTACGAAGGGCTATATGAATTTATTTTATTTGTTTGATTTTGACTATCTTTTCCGATTTCACAGCAGTCTCATCGTCTGAGTGTGCTGGAGTGCAGAATAACTGATGAATATACGAATGCT
Organism: Oncorhynchus keta; assembly: GCF_023373465.1. NCBI lineage: Eukaryota > Metazoa > Chordata > Actinopteri > Salmoniformes > Salmonidae > Oncorhynchus > Oncorhynchus keta. Next base: position 56,135,076 of record NC_068422.1, on the reverse strand, counting down.
CACCACCCTTTGAATATGGTTGATGTCAGTAAACGTTGGCAAGAAACAGCATTACATTGTTGCCAGCAGCACAGTTACAGTCACCAGCACTCTGGATAACATGAACAGCCTAACCAGCTCTGCTAGGGTGAGTAAAATGGTCAGAGTGAGGTGTTCTTTAATTCGTGTCTGGAAGTAGCAAGCCAACATTAGCTAGTTAGCTTGGGTGCTTGACTGCTGTTGTGAGGTCAGAACACTGGGATCAACTCTACTCCTCAGCCAGAGCGACGCTCCAAGAGCTCTGAATTTACAAACAGACAATCTGACAACGCTCTGTCTGTAAAATGTCTAGCTAGTCATTTGTTCTGCTAACAAGCTAGCAAGAGGTTGCATAGCAACAGCATCAACTTCCGGTAGACAGGTGAAGCACTAGCACACTCAACTGAAAGGATACTGGTCATTTACAGTATGCATAAATAAACTAATTGTATGTAGTATATACACTCACTAGGTATGTAGTATACAGCATGTTAGTATGGGTATTCGAACACAGCTCATGTATTACATTATTCACTTCCTCCAATAAAAAATAAATGAAGGATGGTGAATGAATAACTACACACCACACACTCAACTGAGCAATACAGACCTTTTAAATATTCACAGTTGGTGACATTTGTGATTCAATGCAAGGTGTCACTGACAAATACTGCGTCACACATTACATTCAAACACTAAGTCCTGGAGACTTTATTTAGCACCCGTAGTTAAATATGAGCAATGTTTGCTGTGTTACATAAGGTGGAGAAAGACGTTAAATACTATCTTAAGATGCTTTATAGCCTTGAAATAGCGGGCACTTCAGCTGTCATGTTACAGGGGCAAAAGTGCTAATAGTATATGCAGTATTTTTAGCAATCAACTGAACACATTTCCTCATCATGAGACGCCAGAGAAACAAAAGTAATCCAAATAGTATATTGCTTTAATGATGCAAACTGTTTTAGCAAACAATTCTGCTCCACACAAAGTGAACATGCAGAACACTTTGAAAGACGTACCTTCAGGGGCTGCTTCAGGCATGTTGTTCTGAAAACTTAATTTCAAGTGTCGTTTGGAAAGCTTTTATTCAAGAGGTTAGCAATGTCTTTCAAATCGAATTGGAATCCACTGATTAAGGAAATTGTGACCGTATCAATGAAGGTAGTGCCCCTTATTTTTCCCAATATAATCCACAGGTTGAATTTGTCAGAAAAAGTTGGAAAAAAAAGTTTAAATGAAAAGGTGATTGGAATTTCAAAGCTGCCTGTTTTGAAGCATTGCAGAAAATGTATACGTATGATGACGAAGGAGAGCAAAACAGGAGTGGGGAAAGCCAAGAATAGGGCAGGGGAGAGACTGCAGATCCCTGCTGAAATGCCACCCAGTATTATTGGTGCCTCACATGGGTATAGCACAAGGGGGCTTCAAGGTAACCTTATCCCACCAGCCTAGTTTATTCTTAGTCAGGGCTCAATGCAACAGTCGCTCTCTCAGGCCTTTTTTGGCTGTTGGGGGTTGTGCTCAGTGGTCTGACTGGGGAGAACTCAACTGGAAGGGGTATCACACGTCTTGTAGATGGACAGATGGACTCAACTTCAGAGGTTAAGTCACAGCTAAGGAAAGGAAACGACAACACTGCAGCATAAATAGAAGGGAATTCGAAATGTGATGCCTTCCCAATCATCATTCTTTAATTCAATCTGTGAATATGTAATACAATTAAATGTAAAAGCTATTTATTTCAAATGTTTTTCCCCTTTTTAAAAATTGAAATCACTTCCTGAATTAATTGTCTTCAATTCAAATTGGGCCCAACTCTGCAGTGAAGGCCACATCTGCACTGCATAACAAAGCTGAATATGACTATCGAGGAATCATTTTTTGAATATTTGGCCAAATCCAAGCCTGAAACTTCCTGACTGCTTTGAAATTGCTGTTCAGTGTGAATGGCATGGTATGCCACATACATCGTAGACGTAGATAAGTCACTGCCACAATGGTGTATTAACACAAAATTGTGATAAGAAAGTGGTTAAAGCTGGAATCCTTAGTTGCTACATCCATTTTAGAAGTGCAATCGAAAAGTATTCAGTCCCATTAACTTTTTCCACATGTTGTTACAGCCTTATTCTAAAATGGATAACATTTTTTTCTCCTCAATCTACACACAATAACCAATAATGACAAAGCGAAAACAGGTTTAGACATTTTTGCAAATGTATAATTTTTAAAGTATTCAGACCCTTTGCTATGAGACTCGAAAATGAGCTCAGGTGCACTCAGTTTCCATTGATATGTTTTGACAACTTAATTGAAGACCACCTGTAGTAAACTCAATTGATTGGACATGATTTGGAAAACTACACACCTGTCTATAAAAAAAAAGGTCACAGTTGACAGTGCATGTCAATAGAGGAATTCTAGGATTCTTCCTAGAGCTGGCTGCCCAGGTAAGCTGAGCAATTGGGGGAGAATTGCCTTGGTCAGGTAGGTGACCAAAGAACCCTATGGTGATTCTGACAAAGCTACAAAGTTAGTCTTTAGAGATGGGAGAACCTTCCATAAGGACAATCATCTCTGCAGCACTCCACCAATCAGGCCTTTATGGTAGAGTGGCCAGATGGAAGCAACTCTTCAGTAAAAGGCACGTGACAGCCCACTTGGAGTTTGCCAAAAGCCAGCTAAAAGACTCAGACCATTAGAAACAAGATTCTCAGGTCGGATGAAACCAAGATTGAACTCTTTGGCCTGAATGCCAAGTATCACATATGGAGGAAACAAGGCACTGCTCATCACCTGGCCAATACTTTCCCTACAGTGAAGCATGGTGGTGGCAGCATCATGCTGTGGGAATGTTTTTCAGCAGCACGGATTGGGAAACTAGGTCAGGATTGAGGGAAAGATTAATGGAGAAAAGTTCAGAGAGATCCTTGATGAAAAGGTGCTCCAGAGCACTCAGGACCTCAGACTGGGGTGAAGGTTCACCTTCCAACAGGACAATGGCCCTAAGCACACAGCCAAGACAATGCAGGAGTGGCTTTGGGACAAGTCTCTGAATGTCTGTGAGTGGGCCATACACTTGAACCTGACCGAACATCTCTGGAGAGACCTGAAAATAGCTGTGCTGCGACAGTCCCCATCCAACCTGACAGAGCTTGAGAGGATCTGTGGAGAGGAATGGGAGAAACTCTACCAAATACAGGTGTGCCATGCTTGTTGCGTCAGACTCAAGGCTACAATCTCTGCCAAAGGTGCTTCAACAAAGTAATGAGTAAAGGGTCTGAATAGTTCTGTAAATTTGATATTTCAGTTAAATTTTTATACATTAGCAAACGTTTCTAAAACCTGTTTTTGCTTTGTCATTATGGGGTATTATGTGTAAAAAAAAAAACAATTTAATCCATTTTAGAATAAGGCTGCAACGTAACAAAATGTGGAAAAAGGGAAGGGGTCTGAATACTTTTTGAATGCACTGTATACCCATTGATTCTTGAAGAAACTATTTATTAAGCTTCATGACCTTAGTTCAACTGTTCCATCAGAACCTAAAACACAAGCTATTTTTACTCTAATGTTAACAAACACTTGCCTGGCTAAAACAATTTTATATTATGGATGGTCAGTCCTTGCATTCATAGCTCTGTCTTTTCCTTTCCTTGGGAGCTGTCACCTAACGTCTGACATCCGAGTCCATCTGCATCCATCTTCAAGAGTTCAAGTGTGAAGCCCCTATTAGCTGAGCTCTCCATCTTTTTTTTCTCTTTTTTCACCTTTATTTAACCAGGTAGGATAGTTGAGAACAAGTTCTCATTTGCAACTGCGACCTGGCCAAGAAAGCATAGCAGTGTGAACAGACAACAGAGTTACACATGGAGTAAACAATTAACAAGTCAATAACACAGTAGAAAAGGGGAGTCTATATACATTGTGTGCAAAAGGCATGAGGAGGTAGGCGAATAATTACAATTTTGCCGATTAACACTGGAGTGATAAATCAGATTGTCATGTATAGGTAAAGATAGTGTGCAAAAGAGCAGAAAAGTAAATAAATAAAAACAGTATGGGGATGAGGTAGGTAAAAATGGGTGGGCTATTTACCGATAGACTATGTACAGCTGCAGCTATCGGTTAGCTGCTCAGATAGCAGATGTTTGAAGTTGGTGAGGGAGATAAGTCTCCAACTTCAGCGATTTTTGCAATTCGTTCCAGTCACAGGCAGCAGAGAACTGGAACGAAAGGCGGCCAAATGGGGTGTTGGCTTTAGGGATGATCAGTGAGATACACCTGCTGGAGCACGTGCTACGGATGGGTGTTGCCATCGTGACCAGTGAACTGAGATAAGGCAGAGCTTTACCTAGCATGGACTTGTAGATGACCTGGAGCCAGTGGGTCTGGCGACGAATATGTAGCGAGGGCCAGCCGACTAGAGCATATAGGTCGCAGTGGTGGGTGGTATAAGGTGCTTTAGTGACAAAACGGGTGGCACTGTGATAAACTGCATCCAGTTTGCTGAGTAGAGTGTTGGAAGCAATTTTGTAGATGACATCGCCGAAGTTGAGGATCGGTAGGATAGTCAGGTTTTACTAGGGTAAGTTTGGCGGCGTGAGTGAAGGAGGCTTTGTTGCAGCATAGAAAGCCAACTCTTGATTTGATATGGAGTCTGGAAGGAGAGTTTACAGTCTAGCCAGACACCTAGGTAGTTATAGATGTCCACATATTCAAGGTCGGAACCATCCAGGGTGGTGATG